>NW_027206402.1:5190000-5580000 GCF_024711535.1 Dipodomys merriami | reverse complement strand
CCCATTTAGTAATTGGTTTGTTGGGTTTGGGAGGGATTCGTTTCTTGAGTTCCCTGTATATACAGGATGTTAACCCCTTGTCTGATATATTGCTGGTAAATATTTTTTCCCAATTAGTTGGTTGTCTTTCTAGCTTGGTTGCGATAGCTTTATCTGTGCAGAAGCTTTTTATTTTAAGGTAGTCCCATTTGTCGAGTCTCTCTCCAACTTGTTGTGACCCTGGGACTCTGTTCAGGAAGTTCCTTCCTGTGCCTATTAGTTCAAGTGTCTCTCCTACTCTGTCCTGCAGTAGTTTCAGAGATTCAGGTTTAATGTTAAGGTCTTTAATCCATTTTGAGTTGATGTTGGTGCATGGTGATAGGCTGGGGTCCACTTTTAGTTTTCTGCATGTGGCTGCCCAGTTTTCCCAGCACCAGCGGTTGAAGAGGCTGTGTTTCTTCCATTTTATGTCTTTGGCTCCTTTGTCGAATATCAGCTGGCTGTAGGCCTGTGGATTTATTTCTGGATCTTCTATTCTGTTCCATTGGTCTTCAGGTCTGTTTTTGTGCCAGTACCACGATGTCTTTGTTATTAAAGCTCTGTAGTAGAGTTTGAAGTTCGGCATGAATAGCCCTCCCATATTGTCTTTATCCCCTAGAATTGTTTTGGCTATTCTAGGTCTTTTGTTGTTCCATATGAATTTTTGGACTGTTTTCTGTATTTCAGTGATGTACGTCATTGGGATTTTAATAGGAATTGCGTTGAATTTGTATATTAGTTTTGGAAGTATTACCAACTTTACTATATTAAGTCGGCCTATCCAGGAGCATGGGAGGTCTTTCCATTTCCTAGTGTCTTCTGCAATTTCTTTAACTTTTTATAGTTCTCATTAAATAGTTCTTTTACATCTTTGGTTAGGTTAATTCCTAAATATTTTATTTTTCGGGAGGTTACTGTGAATGGGGTTGCTCCCTTTATTTCGCTCTCTTCCTGTACATTATCAGTGTATAGGAAGGCAACTGATTTTTGTGGGTTTATTTTGTATCCTGCTATTTTGCCGAAGTGATTTATGATTTCTAAGAGTTTGGGGATGGAGTTTTTGGGATCGTGGAAGTATAGTATCATGTCGTCTGCAAAAAGGGATAGTTTAACTTCTTCTTTCCCTATGCGGATCCCTTTAATGTCTTTTTCTTGCCTTATTGCCCTGGCTAAGGGTCCTAGGTCTATATTGAAGAGGAGTGGAGACAGTGGGCATCCTTGCCTTGTTCCTGATTTCATGAGAATTGGTTGTAGCTTTTCCCCATTAAGTATAATATTGGCTATTGGTCTGTCATAAATGGCTTTTATTGTTTTTAGAAATGTTCCTTCTATTCTTATTTTCTCCAGAGCTTTTAGCATGAATGAATGTTGAATTTTGTCAAAGGCCTTTTCTGCATCTGTAGCGATAATCATGTGATTCTTGACCCTGGCTCTGTTGATATGTTGGATTACATTTATTGACTTACGTATGTTAAACCATCCCTGTGTCTCTGGGATGAAGCCTACCTGGTCATAGTGAATTATTTTTTTTTATGTGTTTCTGGATTCTGTTAGCTAGAATCTTGTTAAGGATCTTTTTTCTTTTTGTTTTTTTTTTTTTAAATTTTTTTTATTGTAGAGATACTATACAGAGGGTTACAGCTACATGAGTGAGGTAATGAGTACACTTCCACTTCCTCTTGAACATTGTTACCCCCTCCATTGTTTTCCCCCTACCATCCCCTCCCTCCCTCCCTTCCCCAAGGTTCTTTTTTTTTTTTTTTTTTTGATTGTGATTAAGTGATTACTTAATTTCCGGAAATTCACAGTATTGTGGAATAATGATGCTCATTTAAAGTCACAAGTTCATTCTAACTTTCCTGGAGCAAATTGTCTATCACAGTCTGTAATATATAACGGTGCTCATATGTTATATACCATATATGTGATCAGCAGCATGGGGATATTTAGTAGTGGTTCAACCAGATGAGTGGGAGTTCTTTGTTTCTTAAGTCCTGTTAGTTTTGTCATATCACCTAACATTTTGGATTCATCATCCACTTATCAGGGAGACCATGTACTGTTTGTCTCTTCGTTCTTGGCTTACCTCGCTCAACATGATTCCTTCTAGCTCCATCCATTTCCCTGCAAATGCCATTATTTTGTCATTTCTAATGGCTGCATAATATTCCATTGTGTATAGATACCACAATTTTTGGATCCATTCATCTGTGGTGGGGCATCTAGGTTGTTTCCATATCCTAGCTATTGCGAACAGTGCTGCAATAAACATGGAGGTGCACGTGTCCTTGTATATTGGTTCCTGTTGTTCAGGGTAGATGCCTAGAAGTGGTATGACTGGGTCGTAAGGGAGGTCAATCTTTAGCTTTCTAAGGACCCTCCAGACTGCTTTCCAAAGTGGTTGTATGAGTGTACATTCCCACCAGCAGTGTAATAGCGTTCCTCGTTCTCCACATCCCCTCCAGCATTTGTCGTTGGCTGATTTGTGGATGTGGGACATTCTGACTGGGGTAAGGTGGGGTAAGGTGGTATCTCAGGGTTGTCTTTATTTGCATTTCCTTCACCACCAGGGATGATGAACATTTCCTCATGTGTTTCTTTGCCATTTTTATTTCTTCATTTGAGAAGTCCCTCTTTAGTTCCCTTGCCCATTTAGTAATTGGTTTGTTAGGTTTGGGAGGGATTAGTTTCTTGAGTTCCCTGTATATACAGGATGTTAACCCCTTGTCTGATATATTGCTGGTAAATATTTTTTCCCAATTAGTTGGTTGTCTTTCTAGCTTGGTTGCGATAGCTTTATCTGTGCAGAAGCTTTTTATTTTAAGGTAGTCCCATTTGTCGAGTCTCTCTCCAATTTGTTGTGACCCTGGGACTCTGTTCAGGAAGTTCCTTCCTGTGCCTATTAGTTCAAGTGTCTCTCCTACTCTGTCCTGCAGTAGTTTCAGAGATTCAGGTTTAATGTTAAGGTCTTTAATCCATTTTGAGTTGATGTTGGTGCATGGTGATAGGCTGGGGTCCACTTTTAGTTTTCTGCATGTGGCTGCCCAGTTTTCCAGCACCAGCGGTTGAAGAGGCTGTGTTTCTTCCATTGTATGTCTTTGGCTCCTTTGTCGAATATCAGCTGGCTGTAGGCCTGTGGATTTATTTCTGGATCTTCTATTCTGTTCCATTGGTCTTCGGGTCTGTTTTTGTGCCAGTACCATGCTGTCTTTGTTATTATAGCTCTGTAGTAGAGTTTGAAGTTCGGCATGGATAGCCCTCCCATATTGTCTTTATCCCCTAGAATTGTTTTGGCTATTCTAGGTCTTTTGTTGTTCCATATGAATTTTTGGACTGTTTTCTGTATTTCAGAGATGTACGTCATTGGGATTTTAATAGGAATTGCGTTGAATTTGTATATTAGTTTTGGAAGTATTACCATCTTTACTATATTAAGTCGGCCTATCCAGGAGCATGGGAGGTCTTTCCATTTCCTAGTGTCTTCTGCAATTTCTTTCTTTAACTTTTTATAGTTCTCATTAAATAGTTCTTTTACATCTTTGGTTAGGTTAATTCCTAAATATTTTATTTTTCGGGAGGTTATTGTGAATGGGGTTGCTCCCTTTATTTCCCTCTCTTCCTGTACATTATCAGTGTATAGGAAGGCAACTGATTTTTGTGGATTTATTTTGTATCCTGCTATTTTGCCAAAGTGATTTATGATTTCTAAGAGTTTGGGGATGGAGTTTTTGGGATCTTGGAGGTATAGTATCATGTCGTCTGCAAAAAGGGATAGTTTAACTTCTTCTTTTCCTATGCGGATCCCTTTAATGTCTTTTTCTTGCCTTATTGCCCTGGCTAAGGGTTCTAGGACTATATTGAAGAGGAGTGGAGACAGTGGGCATCCTTGCCTTGTTCCTGATTTTAGGAGAATTGGTTGTAGCTTTTCCCCATTAAGTATAATATTGGCTATTGGTCTGTCATAAATGGCTTTTATTGTTTTTAGAAATGTTCCTTCTATTCCTATTTTCTCCAGAGCTTTTAGCATGAATGAATGTTGAATTTTGTCAAAGGCCTTTTCTGCATCTGTAGCGATAATCATGTGATTCTTGACCTTGGCTCTGTTGATATGTTGGATTACATTTATTGACTTACGTATGTTAAACCAACCCTGTGTCTCTGGGATGAAGCCTACCTGGTCATAGTGAATTATTTTTTTTATGTGTTTCTGGATTCTGTTAGCTAGAATCTTGTTAAGGATCTTTGCATCTGTGTTCATCAAGGAGATTGGCCTGTAATTCTCCTTTTTGGTTGGGTCTTTGCCTGGTTTGGGGATGAGTGTGATATTGGCTTCGTAGAATGAGTTTGGGATAGCTCCTTCCTTCTCTGTTTCTCTGAAGAGCTTGAGGAGTATGGGTATTAGTTCTTGTTTGAAGGTCTTATAGAATTCTGCTGTGAATCCATCTGGTCCTGGGCTTTTTTTTGTTGGAAGACTTTTGATAGCTTCCTGTATCTCATTATAGGATATTGGCTTATTTAATTGGTTAACTTCTTCTTTGCTCAGTTTGGGCAACTTGTATTTCTCTAAAAATGCATCCATTTCTGCCCGATTTTCTTCCTTTAGAGAGTATAGCTTTTGAAAGTAGTCTGTTAGAATTGTTTGGATATCTTGGGTACGTGTGGTGATGTTTCCCGTGGCATCCCTAATCCTATTAATATGGGTTTCCTCTCTTCTTTTTTTAATTAATCTAGCCAATGGGCCATCAATTTTGTTTATTTTTTCAAAGAACCAGCTTTTTGTTTGGTTTATTTTGGTTATGGTTTTCTGATTTTCTAATTGGTTAATCTCTGCTTTTAATTTGGTTATCTGGCTTCTTCTAGTAGCTTTAGGTTCCATTTTTTCCTGTTTTTCTAGCTGTTTTAATTGCAACATGAGATTATTTACTTGGTCTGTCTCCATTCTCTTGATGTGGGCACTGAGGGCAATAAATTTGCCCCTCAGGACTGCTTTTGCTGTGTCCCACAAGTTTCTTTGTGAGGTGTTTTCATTTTCATTGAGTTGTAGGAAATGCTTTATTTCTTCTCTGATCTCTTCTGTTATCCAGGCATTGTTAAGGAGTGTGCTGTTCAATTTCCATGTATTGGAGAAATTTCTGCGGTATGCTTTGTTATTGAGAGCTAGCTTGATTCCACTGTGGTCAGATAGGATACAGGGGATTATGTCGATCCCTTTGTATTTGCTTAAGTTCCTTGCATGAACTATGATATGGTCTATTTTGGAGAAAGTTCCATGAGCTGCTGAGAAGAATGTGTACTGTGTTGTTTTAGGGTGAAATACTCGGTAGATGTCAGTTAATTCCGCTTGCAGTATGGCCTCTCTTAATTCGGTAGCTTCTTTGCCAATCCTCTGGTTGGTAGACCTGTCCTTTGGTGAGAGTGGTGTGTTAAAGTCTCCTAGTATTATCGTATTGGGATCTATTTTATTCTGTAAGTTTGAGAGCATTTGTTTGACATATCTGGGTGCACCAATATTTGGGGCATATAAGTTGATGATGGTTATATCCTCCTCTTGGATTGTTCCCTTTATTAATATGTAGTGTCCGTCCTTGTCTTTCTGTACTGATTTTAATGAAAAGTTTATTTTGTCAGATATCAGGATAGCTACACCTGCTTTCTTACTGGGGGCGTTTGATTGGTAGATCCTTTTCCACCCCTTCACTCTGAGTTTGTTTGTATGTTTGGCTGAGAGGTGGGTCTCCTGAAGGCAACAGATGGATGGGTCTTGTTTTCTTATCCAGTCCTCAGTTCGTTTTCTTTTAATTGGTGAATTCAGCCCATTTATATTAAGAGAAAGTATAGAGAGATGCATTGTTGTCCCTGCCATTCCGTTTTCCTAAGTTTTTCTTTTTTCCTTTCCTCCTGTGCTTGCTCAGTTAGACTTTGAGTAACGCCTGTTTGGGGCAGGCCCCAGTTCCTGGCTGCTTTCTTCAGGTTGTGTCCCCCCTCTTAGAATTCTTTGTAATGCTGGCTTAATGTTTATGTACTCATTTAGTTTTTCTTTGCTATTAAAAGTTTTCAGTTCTCCATCAAATGTGAATGCTAGCTTTGCCAGGTAGATCAGTCTGGGTTGGCAGTTATTGGCTCTCAGGGCTCGTATGGTGCTTTCCCAGGCTTTTCTTGCATTCATTGTTTGTGTGGAGAGATCTGCAGTAATTCTTATTTTTTTCCCATTGTAGTATAGCTCCTTCTTCATTTTTGCTGCATGCAGGATTGTTTCCTTATTATTCAGATCTATCATTTTTACTATAATGTGTCTAGAAGTGTTTCTCCTGGGGTCTTGCTTGTTGGGTGTTCGATAAGCTTTTGTGATGTAGTTAAGATGGTCGTTTTTGAGGTGGGGAAAATTTTCATTGATTGTATTGTTAAATAGGTGTTGCATTCCCTTGCTCTGGAATTCCTCACCTTCGTCTACTCCAATTATGCGAAGGTTAAATTTTTTAGCATTATCTGCTTGCTCTTGAATATCCCTTTGGTTTAATTTGAGTGATTTTTCCATATCTGTCACTTTTTGGTCTAGTTGGTGTATTCTGTCTTCTGTATCTGACACTCTACCTTCCATTTCATTCACTCTGTTGACAGTGGCTTCTATTGTGGTTTGCATGGAGGAAATGGATCCCTTTATGGATTCAATGTTGGTTCTCAGAGTACTGATCTCACCTCTCAATGAGGTATGCATTACCTCTAATTTGGCGTTTATCTCACTTCTTACTGAGGTTTGTGCAGCTTCTATTTTTGCATGCATCTCTTGTTTGATACCCTGTATCTCTTTGGATAGTTCATCCTTGTGCTCTTTCAATTTCTGATAAATTTCTCGCTTTATTTCTTGAGTCATTGCCTCCAGCAACCCTTGGAAGTAGCCTTTGTCTTCCATTCCTGCTTTGCTCCCACTGGGGCTCTCCCCTGTGTGGCTGCTGGCTTTTGAGGTGAGCTTGCTGTCCTGGGTGGTAGTAAACCTTGTGATTTTTCTCTGTGATTTTCGCATGGAGGTTCAGGAGACTGCTCTTCAATTTTGTTTTGGTGTGTCTGTCTTTGCTTGGTTGCTGATTCTGTATTGGTAGAGAGAGTCTGTGCCTGATCTGGGTTCTGTTGGGAGCCTATTTCCAGCTGCTATTCTGACTTACTTAGGATTCTCAGCTCTCTGCTGTAGATTGCTGGCAGTTCCCGCCTTTGGAAGGGTTGGGCAGCCTAGACTGCTTGTGTTTGCTCCTACGGGTGTTCTTGTGAAGAACAGATGCTCTGGATGCACTCTCCCAAATGCTGGAGTCTGCTATGGGCTCCTGATGTGTTTTTGTTTATTTGTTTTGGGCTGGTTGTGGGCTTGAACTCTAGGTTTGGGTGCTGTCCCTCTGCTTTTCAGCTCAAGGCTGGCACCCTACCGTTTGAGCCACAGCACCACTTCTGAACCTTTTTGCTTTTGTGATGCTGAGGAATCAGATCCAGGGCCTCATACATCCAAGACTATTACTCTATTGCTGAGCCGCCTTAACAGTCTGAGCTCCTGCTTACTATCAGGTGCTGGCAGCCTGTGTTGCCCAATTCCCAGTCTAGGGTATATGGGTGGAGTTTTGGTGGGGTTTGGGCTTCTCTTGTCCTGGGCCTCCAGGTCTTTTGTTGTCACAGGCGTGCTTCCTGGGGGAGTGTTGTTTCCTGGTTTTCTCCCCTCTGTTGAGGCGTATGCTCAGCTTTTTACTTCAATTGGGAGGAGTTGGTGGTGTTGTTCAGGCGCCGGATCCCCGGGCCTGGTTCCGGCCCCAGCCTGGAGCGCGCTTGTTAGGCCTGTGCTGATGTGTATACCACCTAGGTTATGCAGCCTGGAGCGCACTCGTTAGGCCTGTGCTGATGTGTATACCACCTAGGTTATACAGCCTGGGGGACACAGTTCGAATTTCTTCTACTGTTGGTAGTCTTGACCCAGGGGCGCTGTTCCTGGCTTGGGCATTTAAGCTCCCTTCCAGGGGTGCTCTTGCTCTAGCCTGGCCAGCTGAGTGTGCTCCACGGGCTGGTGGAGCTCTCAAACAGTTCCCAGTGTTAGTGGGTCCTTTGGTCCGGGTGCTGGGGTAGGGAGTCTAGGTCAGGGTCTGGGGATTCCCTCCAGCTCTGGTCTCCCTTGAGGGATACACTTCCCCTGTGGGGTACTCACCCTGGAGCTGGTTGTTTCTGTGTGGTGTAGGTCGTCAGTTGTTGTTGCAATCCGGGCTGGGTTGGGCGGTGGTGGCTCTGTGTGATTCTTTTCTGTCTCTGCCTCTGTCAAAGGTGTTGGGTCAAGAGTGTCCACACTCAGGCAGCTTCTTCCCGGTACCTCTGGGGCCCGTGTGACCCTGCCCGGTCGTTGCGATCGTGATCGGGTGGGCGGGTGGTCTGCAGACAGGTCCTTTTGTCACTCTGCTGATGTCGAGCGGCTTTGGCGGGATGGAGCCTCTCTGCTCGGGTGGAGAGTGAGGGGTGGGGGTAGGATCCTCATGGAGACTCCCGGCTGGTAGGTTTCTCTGTTCCTCGCGATCTGCTGCTCTGCAAACCAGTACCTGATGTTCTGAAAGCGGCCCCCTGTGTCTCTTCTGTGTCTCTTGGGTCTCCCGCAGCCCCTTCCTGGCCGGCTGGCCGGCGGCTTGGCGCACTGCCACGCGGCCAGTAAAGGTTGGGGGAGGGGTCTTCGCTTTTCTCTGTTCTGAAATTCTTCTTTTCCTCTCTTTCTTTTTTTGTTATTCTCCGCCTCTGGTTTTTCTCTGAGTGTTCGTCTTTTTGTTGTTGTCGGTCTCTTGGGGAGATTAAGCATTGGAACTCGAACTCTCTTTTTGGTTGGAGAGAGCTGTGGCTTTTTCCTACTGCCCCGTCGCCATCTTGGTCCCCCCCCTTTGGCTGCTTGTTTTAAAACAGATACACATTAAAACATTTAAACTCAAATAACAATTTTTTCTTAATGCAAAAATTACAATCACCATCATTGTACCAAAAAGCTAGACTTAACACCTTTGTGCCTTAAAAAAAAACATATCCAATGGCAGAATATCATTGAGAGGAAATCACATACAAATAAACTTTTCAACCCTCTTTTTAAGGCCTTCTTAATTTTAATTTTAACACATCCAAGGGGCAGTTTTAGCAATGCTATTCAGATCATCACATAACTCATTTTTACCATCATGTTTCCAGTGTCTATCTGCAGGGAAAAGGGACAGAATGAAGATGGGCCACTTGGTCCTTCCTGTGGAATGGGCACACACCCATTCTCAATCTTTAGGGTTAGATGAACTGTGTTTGTGCCAGTTTGCCCTCTTTAACCATGTGTGGACTTCTCCC
Source organism: Dipodomys merriami (assembly GCF_024711535.1). Taxonomy (NCBI): domain Eukaryota; kingdom Metazoa; phylum Chordata; class Mammalia; order Rodentia; family Heteromyidae; genus Dipodomys; species Dipodomys merriami. The sequence goes on along the minus strand of NW_027206402.1, from coordinate 5,570,646 downwards.
AGGACCTGTTCCGCCATGCATGACCAGCTCAACTCCACTTCTGCCTGTTCACCCTTCACTCCTAATGATAGATATTCTGTTGGCTTCTAAGTTTCACCTTTTTGTTAAGCCAGATATTTTGATTACAGTGCAAACAGCCTTATGCATTCTAAACTAACACATTTTCAAATTTTCATATTAAACAATCATTAAAAAGCCATTTAAAACAACGTGAAAATTCTATAAAATTTTTCTGGTAATGTCCCAACCTCATAATTTTTGAATTTTAAAGTTAAACTCACCTAATTATTACAGCATGCGGACAATTTCTATCATGAACATGTTCATAAACACATACAAAACACAGATCTTTAAGTCCACAAAAAATAAAAATCAGTTTTATGTACATTTTCTAAAGTTTTCAAACAAAAATTTAAGACAATATTTCTTTTAAACTAAGTAACTTTGTTGAGTTTCGTTTTCCCAGGTCTTGCTTGTTTAGCAAAGCATTTCACCAACTGGTCTTTTGAAGCCCTTTTGTTGGAGAAAGGCTGGGGGGGGGGGGCGGGAGAGGTCACCTGAAACTAAACTGGCCTGATTCTTATCCAATTTTGGATCAGAGCACTTTACATTGTTGGGACTAGCTGAAAAGTCAAAACCAGGCACACAGCCTTCTCTTTCACTGAGCCCAGCTGGAGGCTGGAACTTTTATTTCCCCATAGATGTTTGAATAAATTTCAAAAACACAAAACCAAAAACCCACATTTAAAACTAGTACCAAGAGGCTGGGAAGGTGGCTTAGTTGTAGATCGCTTGCCTTGCATGCATGGGGGCCTGGTTCAATTCCCCAGCACCATATAAGCAAAAGGAAAAAAGCTGGAAGTGGAGCTGTGGCTCAAGTGGTAGAACGCAAGCCTTGAGCTGAAGAGTTGAGGGATAGCACCCAGGCCCAGAGTTCAGGCCCCATGACCGGATCCCCCCCCCAAAAAAAACCGAAAAATAACTAGTACCAATTCTAAAACAGAACTAGACAGCACAACAACCAAAGGCTGAGTTTATCCCTACCAGAACTCTGTGCCATTCTCACTCAGCAAGCTGAATCCAGAGTCTGCTGAATGAGCCTGCCACTCTCACCCAGAACTTCCCTGTCTCAGGAAATATAGAACGAGAACAATCAGGCCTCAGTGAATGGGGTGACATCTCACCAACATGTGTTGACCCAGGGGCCTTTCAAGGTGGAAGAGAAGTCCCAGTCATTTGGGGGCAAGGGAAATAAGTCCCTAGTTGCCATCCCCTCAGAGTGGCAGATTCTCCCTTATAATCAGTACTCCCTGGGTCAAGGCTTAAGGGTAAGATAAACTCCAAATGACAGACAGAACACTCAGCATACAGACACAACTTACAAAGGCATGCTGCAGCATTGTAAATTGCCAACCAAAAAGTTCCAGACTACAGAAAGAGTTTCCCAAAAAACTGGAAAACTTCCCAATACAGACGGAAAACTTCCCAAAAAATGTCTGCATGAAAGTGCCAGACTACAGATGGAAAATTTCCCAAAAAATGTCTGTACTAAACAGCAATCTATCCAGAGGGGTCTGGGGACATCTCCTCACAGACCTCATTGACAGTCTTATAGCATGTCCGCCAAGACTCCTTGCCAACCAGAATACAGACCTCGCTGGACACCAGAATTACAGATACAGAACCTGCAGGCAACCAAATATACAAAACAGCAATGCCTAGACTTGACAGCTGGGTTTTTGGGGGCGTCTGGAGGGTCTTATGAGGCAGAATCCAGACGAGCCCCCAGAAATGTTTTATGGACTTGGTACCACCGAAAGACCACCAGAGACCACAACCACTGCGAACAGCAAAAGAGTAGTTTATTTGCAAGCTCAAGCTTGGTCTTCTGTGCACTGGGTAACCAGTGACACAAAGTCCCCGAAAAATCAACACAAAATCAACACAGCTTTTATAGTATTGAACAAACAAGTTTAGGGAATTTCCACACAAGCAGTTACATGATTGGTTTGAGTCCACTCTAACCACACTGCCCTTTCTCTGAACTATTGTTATTTTCTGTTCCTGGAACGCTTGGGCAACTATTCTGCTTTCTTAAGGGTGGGCAGGGTTGGTGGCAACATGTGTTTTCTCTCTCTCTCTCGGGGTTAGTCTGAGGGTAGACTAGCACAAGATGGTGGAGTTAATCTCAAATTGGACTTATTTAGGCTCTTCAGCCTGAATAAAACATAGCATACCACATCCAAACTTTTGGTAAAACACAGGTCTGTCTTACACTGTTGGACCAATAGAAGTGTATGTCTAGTGCTGTTGCAGGTGTGTCTTAAGGTGTGTGGAGTTTTTCATCCTGATGATCTTGCAATGGTGAAATTGACCATCTCCATAATTACCTGAGAAGATCTCTGCTGAGACCTCTATAAGTCACAGCTTAACAAAGAGCAATATTTACAATGAAATATATTGAACAACCAGACATCATGACCAAAATTAGTTTTACCTGATTCAGTGTATTTTTTACACTCTATATCACATGTACAAGTTCCTCATTCTTTTCTCTCATTATGTTGTCTTTCCTTGTTTTTGTTTTGTTTTCAGAACCATGGTATAATAGGATATTTCTTATATTTTTGTCTTCCAGTCTTCAGAAAGTCTGCAGTTAAATAAGCTTAAGTTTCTTTCCTTAGAAAATTAAAAGCACATTGGGTGGGGTCTTCATCATAATTTTTTTATGATCTCAAATACTTTTTTATTTCTGGCATTTTACCTGTATAATCTCACTTCAATGTTTTCCAAAGGGCACTTTAGTGGAAGGAGGAAATTCAAAGTGAATTCTGGTAGAGAATTTCTGTTACTAAAAACTCTGGTACATAATAAGGTAAGCAACTCCAAAATTATTCATTAGAGAGATGAGTTGAAAGTCAGCTTTTTACACACTAATACTCTTTCCTCAACGAAAACAGAGGATTTAAAATAACTAATATTTTTTAAGTTATTGGCACAAATGTGCATGAATTTTCTAGAAATAAAATGATCACTCACGGTCACTGATACTACAAAGAATGCTTTCCAATAAGAGGAATCCCTTTCAGACATTTTCACACAATGTGTATCTGCCTGGTAACAGCATCCCAAACTAGACTAACGCATTTAATAGCTATTTATTTTTTGTTGCTTTTTTGCAATACTGTTTTCTTATCATATTGATTAGTATGAATTCTATGGCCAGTATAAAATCGCATTTGTAATAAAAGTTACTAGATGGGACCTTCATGGATGAGGTGGTGTGGGGTTTCTGGTGGAGCCTTGTCTGATTCAAGGGAGGAGTTGGTATTGGCACAGTCTCTGTGGTGGAGCAGGGTGGGGCTTTGAGGCTGAAGCGCAGTCTGTGTAGGGCTTTGAGACAGCAGGGAGGGGACAGGAAGGACTAGACTTGTTAGGGGCAGGGTCTCTTGTGGAGTAGGCAGGATTGAGCATGAAGGCTGGCAGGTGGACCGGTTTTTAGTGGAAGAAGGTGGGGTTACTGGGGAGGAGGCTGTTGGGGGCAGAGCTTTGAGAAGGAAGAACAAGGCTACAAAGGAGGAGATTACTTAGAGGAGGGGTGCTGGTAGAGCACTGTGAACCCTTGTGGGATATGTAGGGTGAGGTTCCCCATAAGGCAGGGAAGGGAATGGAGGCAAGAGGCTGACGGAAGGTGGAGATTCTGGTGCAGGAATGAGGAGCTATGAGGGATGGGTTTTCAAGGTCTGGCTTTGAGAGGGCAGGGTGGTACTAGGAAGACGTGGGCTAGTAATTGGTGAGGTTTCTGGTGGAGAATGGCAGGCCTTAGGGAAGTGTGCTAGGGTGGAGGTGGGGTTTCTTGCACAGCAGGATGTAGTCACAATGTATGGAGGATTTTTTCAGGACCAGAGCTTTGTGAGAGCAGTGAGAGGATAAAGTGCACTAGACTAGTTAGGATGGAGTTTCTGGTGTAGCCAGTCATCACTTCTAAAAGAAAAATCAGGTTGGGTGGGGATTTCAGTGTTGCAAGGCAGGACATGGACTTTGGACAGGGTTTCTAGTAGAGCAAAGAAACCTTCAAAAAGGGACTATGGAGGGACAGGGATTTACAATTCAGTCTGGTGAGGCTTCCAGAGGGAGGCCAACTGGTGCAGTGGTTTCTAGTGGAGCAATGTGGGTGTCGGGAGATTGAATAGTGTTATGGGTATTTTCTAGTGGGGTTTTTCTGGAGCAGGACAGAGTTTGGAGCCATGGGGCTAGTTGGAGGAGGGGCTTTGAGAAGGAGTGGAAAGGCTACAATGGTGTAGGATAATTATGGGCATGGTATCTGGTGGTTTAGTGTGTGGATCTGAGGAAGGAACCAATAGGGGGCGGGCTTATCTGGGGAGCAAGGCAGGGCATTGAGAGAGTAGATGTGGGAGGTGGAGAGGCTTGTGGTGGAGAAGGGCTGGCTTTCTAGGCAGGACATGGGCTGTGTGAGAATCTTTGGCCAAGCAAGGTAGGGCTTCAAGGGAAGTTATAGGCAGGTGGAGGGTTTTTGGTGTAGCATGACGGGCTTTGTGGGAAGAGGTAGGTTCAGGGCTTTGTTTGAGAGGTTAGGCCACTTAGAAGTAGGCTAGTTGTGGGAGGAGTTTCTGATGAAACCAGGAGGGACTCGAGGGAGAAGGATGATCGGGGTAGGTTTGAAAGGAAAGGGAGGAGCTTGTAGGTACTAGGATATGGGAGCAATGGGACTATGAAGGACTAGAGTAGTGAGGGGCGTGGTATCTGGTGGATGAGGTGGGGATTCGAGGAGTAGCCCAATGTAGACAGAGTTCTTGGTGCAGTCAGGTGGGACATAGAAGGAGATATGGATGTGACCTGGTTTCTGGTGGTGCAGAGCAGGGATTCCAGGAAGGGGTGGAGTGGAAGAGGAATTTCCCTATAGCAGAGAAGGGCTTTCAGGAAGGAGTCTGGTTTCAGTCAGGCCTTTGAAAGTTTATAGCAGGGCTACCAGGGGGTAGGTTATTTAAGGTTGGGCTTTTTAAGGAAGAGGCTGACTGGAAGTGTATTTCCAATGGATCCAGTCAAGTTTTATGGAAAGAGGGGATAAGAAAGGGGCAAGGCTTTGTGAATAGTGGAGCAACAAAACATAAAGTTACTACTAATAAATACAATATAAGAACACCATTTTCTGTCAGTGTAGAATTATATTACTTTTATGTATGCAAGAGATACTGGAGAAAGTAACCAAGTAATAATTCCTTCCTAGTGAAATTTTTCTTTATTCCAGTTGAGTGAAAATAAACCACAGGTCATATCAGGCTCAGAGGCACACAGGAGACTAAGACATATGAAGCATTGGATTTGATTCCCCATCACCACCATTAAGGACCACAAATAAAAAGTTTAAAATTTCTCACTTGGTCATAATGGACACTATTGTCTTAAAATTGGAAATGAATAGAATTTTTACTCTGACCATTTTAGAAATCCTAAATGTAAGTAGTAATGTTTTAACTTTATACAATATTGGGATGTATACTAAAAATAATTAGGAAAATATAAAATTGTATGCAGAATGTTCGTTCTCCACCATCAATTCTAATCTAAAAGAATTTAAAACCAGAAAATTGCCATATAGTGAGGTTGCAGCATGGTTTCTTTTCAGTCATCAAAATGGTGACTTAAACAATGTGTCTTTATCATTGGATGCATTGATGTTAAAACTTCTAAGAATGTGAAGCACTACTATACAGACCCTGAAGAAACTCAGAAGGAACTGTGAAATGATGTTGGAATAAAATTAATGACTAATTAGTGTAGGCCAATAAATACTTTCCACAAAAAAAGGCTACATTGAAAAATAAACAGTGAAAAGGAAGCAGGCAGGCAGACCTAGAAGTAAACATTATCCAATGAACAACATCTACAGAGGCATGATTGCAATCTTCTTTTACCTAAGTTACAGTTACTGACTTATGTTCTTCCCTAATGCCAAATAACAAAGACATGAAAATACAGTAATCATTTTCAAGGCATTAGAATTTACAGAAAGAATTCAATGAATGTATTGCTAGAAAGTAAAGATAGATGTCTGAATTAAAGAGTGAAGAAAATATCCATAATCTCTGGCCCTCTGCTGTGACAGGGGTACAAGCCGAAGCACAAGGAGAATGGACAGAAGTACAGTAGGACATACCAGTAGTTCGCAAGATGCAATGATGAATGTAAAAGGGGAGAAAATCAACAAGATCATCACTTAGCACAAATGGAATGAGAGAGGGAGAGGGAGAGAAAAAAGGGAATATTAAGAGTTTAAAGTGAACCTGTCTGCCAGGACTATCCTGAGCATATATTAATTAATAAAAATGAGGGAAACCATGGAACTTATGTTTCTTTGAGTCTGGCTTCTGTTCTTTCTGATAGAAGCATAAAATTCCATTGTGTATATATACCACATTTTCTTGATCTTGTCATCTATTGAAGGGCATCTTGATTGGTTCCATATCTTAGCTATAGTAATAATGCTGCAAAAACATAGTTGTATATTTAGTGTGGTTTAGCTTGAGAACATTTCCACAAGTGCCCAGGAATGGGATTGCTGGTTCCAGAGCTATATATATTTGACCTTACAAAATGATGCTAATTGAAATGAACTCTAAGTCATAGAAACAACAAGCCTTTTTTTTCCCCAGATATCAACCTTGATGTAGTAAAGTAGTGTATCTAGATCTTATTTTATTTCATTTGTCTTTTTCCACTGGTTTATCCCTGGAAATATCTGTCTTGATTCTGGTACCTTCCATCTTGTATATGCATTTATCTGATTTGGAGAAGGAAAGGGAAAAAATATAGTGATGAAAGAAGTATAAAGAGTGACCCATTGCAACAATGATATTCACATGGCACTATATCAGAAATGAACTTTACAACTTTGGGGTGGGGGGTGTGGAGGGTGGGAAGGGATATGAGAACAACAATGGAGTGGGTAACACTATTCAACAAGGAAGGTACATTACTCATGTAACTGTAACCACTCTGTATAGTATTTTTGAAATAAAAAAAATACAAAAATTGATTCTATCCCAGGAAAAATATCCTTTTCAAAATAATACATCTGTAAGTACTTGTGAGGGATTCTAGAGTCAAGCTATTAGACCTGGAAAGGGATAGATTGGGAAGTCATCTCAAACAGCAGTCAAAAGTCTGAGAGCTGAGCTCTGGAAAGGTCAAACAGTCAAGGGAAGACAGGGGTATAAGCTATTACCTCAAGAGTATTTAAGTTAGAGCTGTTGGACAATGAAAGATTAAGACTTTGGAGACAAGATGTATGTCTTTGTTATGGTTGTAATGACTATTGCGCCCTTGTGCTCCCTAACAATAAGGGATTCATTATCACTATGTATACAAACAATATCTCATGTCAATAGTTGTTGTAAACACCAGCAAGATTGATGTGGACATACCTGTAGCCACTGACCATGCCACCCCCCCATAGTAGAATGAATATAAAGCATGTCAAGCACGATTTAGGGATCCAGAAGCTGGCAATGAGGCTTTGGGTCCTCTGGTGTCTTCTTTCCTATCACTTCCTATGATTTCTCAGTTCTTTGGCCAGGTATCCCATCATCTTTGCTGTCCCATGGTTGTGGTTAGTGACAATACTGATATTCTGAACACCTCAAAACAAAATGGAAAAACACTTCCTCAAAGAAGATTGACGAATGTATAGGAGCACCTGGAAAGATACCAAACATCAGCAGTCATACTGTGATCCTCTAGCAAAAAAGTACAATTCAGAAGTATCTTAACTTCTGATAATATAAGAGATGGATAATTGTCCCTTTTGTATATTTGGTATTGCATAATTTTTCAGAAACACATATACGTTGTGAAATAATGTTATTTATTTTATAGGTCACAGACCACGTCACGGGAACGATGACCCTATTGTCTTATCTCAGTTGCCTGATTCAGACTTAGATGATTGTGAATTGCCTAATTATGAACATTTCTTCATGAAACTCAACAACACAGAATGAAGTGTCAGGGTCAGGCCATTCCATACTTGTAAGGATTTTTACGTATATTAGAATAATATACACCTACACTGCTCAGCACTCATGGCACATTGGTATGTTATAATTATCTTCAGATCAGAGAAACGCTAGAGCTTAAAATAGAATGATAGGCTATACATTTTCAGTGCAAGAGTGATGATCACCCCCTGCAATTATTCTCATTGGAGAATCCTTCCTATACATTTTACTAACTTAGCTTCTACTCTGTGCTTTACCATTATCAGGGAGTGTCACACTGTCTTGAGCTACAATACTGCATCAACCTTAGCTGCCTTTGAATTTTATCTCCAATATTGATACCAAGGTCAACTCTGCAACTCTAATCACATAGTTAGTTGACACCCGAAATTTTCAAGCCTGGTTAAAAATTCAGCTATCACTGTTCATTGCCAGTGTTAAAGATCTCACCCCTATAGATTTATTGTGTATCTTCTTGTATTTCCAACACTGCCTTAGATGTTGGTTTTTGAAGTAGAGCTTTTATTTTTTTTTTTTTTTAATTTTTTTTTTATTGTAGAGATACTATACAGAGGGTTACAGTTACATGAGTGAGGTAATGAGTACACTTCCACTTCCTCTTGAACATTGTTACCCCCTCCATTGTTTTCCCCCTACCATCCCCTCCCTCCCTCCCTTCCCCAAGGTTCTTTTTTTTTTTTTTTTTTTTTTTGATCGTGATTAAGTGATTACTTAATTTCCGGAAATTCACAGTATTGTGGAATAATGATGCTCATTTAAAGTCACAAGTTCATTCTAACTTTCCTGGAGCAAATTGTCTATCACAGTCTGTAATATATAACGGTGCTCATATGTTATATACCATATATGTGATCAGCAGCATGGGGATATTTAGTAGTGGTTCAACCAGATGAGTGGGAGTTCTTTGTTTCTTAAGTCCTGTTAGTTTTGTCATATCACCTAACATTTTGGATTCATCATCCACTTATCAGGGAGACCATGTACTGTTTGTCTCTTCGTTCTTGGCTTACCTCGCTCAACATGATTCCTTCTAGCTCCATCCATTTCCCTGCAAATGCCATTATTTTGTCATTTCTAATGGCTGCATAATATTCCATTGTGTATAGATACCACAATTTTTGGATCCATTCATCTGTGGTGGGGCATCTAGGTTGTTTCCATATCCTAGCTATTGCGAACAGTGCTGCAATAAACATGGAGGTGCACGTGTCCTTGTATATTGGTTCCTGTTGTTCAGGGTAGATGCCTAGAAGTGGTATGACTGGGTCGTAAGGGAGGTCAATCTTTAGCTTTCTAAGGACCCTCCAGACTGCTTTCCAAAGTGGTTGTATGAGTGTACATTCCCACCAGCAGTGTAATAGCGTTCCTCGTTCTCCACATCCCCTCCAGCATTTGTCGTTGGCTGATTTGTGGATGTGGGACATTCTGACTGGGGTAAGGTGGTATCTCAGGGTTGTCTTTATTTGCATTTCCTTCACCACCAGGGATGATGAACATTTCCTCATGTGTTTCTTTGCCATTTTTATTTCTTCATTTGAGAAGTCCCTCTTTAGTTCCCTTGCCCATTTAGTAATTGGTGTGTTGGGTTTGGGAGGGATTAGTTTCTTGAGTTCCCTGTATATACAGGATGTTAACCCCTTGTCTGATATATTGCTGGTAAATATTTTTTCCCAATTAGTTGGTTGTCTTTCTAGCTTGGTTGCGATAGCTTTATCTGTGCAGAAGCTTTTTATTTTAAGGTAGTCCCATTTGTCGAGTCTCTCTCCAATTTGTTGTGACCCTGGGACTCTGTTCAGGAAGTTCCTTCCTGTGCCTATTAGTTCAAGTGTCTCTCCTACTCTGTCCTGCAGTAGTTTCAGAGATTCAGGTTTAATGTTAAGGTCTTTAATCCATTTTGAGTTGATGTTGGTGCATGGTGATAGGCTGGGGTCCACTTTTAGTTTTCTGCATGTGGCTGCCCAGTTTTCCCAGCACCAGCGGTTGAAGAGGCTGTGTTTCTTCCATTGTATGTCTTTGGCTCCTTTGTCGAATATCAGCTGGCTGTAGGCCTGTGGATTTATTTCTGGATCTTCTATTCTGTTCCATTGGTCTTCGGGTCTGTTTTTGTGCCAGTACCATGCTGTCTTTGTTATTATAGCTCTGTAGTAGAGTTTGAAGTTCGGCATGGATAGCCCTCCCATATTGTCTTTATCCCCTAGAATTGTTTTGGCTATTCTAGGTCTTTTGTTGTTCCATATGAATTTTTGGACTGTTTTCTGTATTTCAGTGATGTACGTCATTGGGATTTTAATAGGAATTGCGTTGAATTTGTATATTAGTTTTGGAAGTATTACCATCTTTACTATATTAAGTCGGCCTATCCAGGAGCATGGGAGGTCTTTCCATTTCCTAGTGTCTTCTGCAATTTCTTTCTTTAACTTTTTATAGTTCTCATTAAATAGTTCTTTTACATCTTTGGTTAGGTTAATTCCTAAATATTTTATTTTTCGGGAGGTTATTGTGAATGGGGTTGCTCCCTTTATTTCCCTCTCTTCCTGTACATTATCAGTGTATAGGAAGGCAACTGATTTTTGTGGGTTTATTTTGTATCCTGCTATTTTGCCAAAGTGATTTATGATTTCTAAGAGTTTGGGGATGGAGTTTTTGGGATCGTGGAGGTATAGTATCATGTCGTCTGCAAAAAGGGATAGTTTAACTTCTTCTTTTCTTATGAGGATCCCTTTAATATCTTTTTCTTGCCTTATTGCCCTGGCTAAGGGTTCTAGGACTATATTGAAGAGGAGTGGAGACAGAGGGCATCCTTGCCTTGTTCCTGATTTTAGGAGAATTGGTTGTAGCTTTTCCCCATTAAGTATAATATTGGCTATTGGTCTGTCATAAATGGCTTTTATTGTTTTTAGAAATGTTCCTTCTATTCCTATTTTCTCCAGAGCTTTTAGCATGAATGAATGTTGAATTTTGTCAAAGGCCTTTTCTGCATCTGTGGCGATAATCATGTGATTCTTGACCTTGGCTCTGTTGATATGTTGGATTACATTTATTGACTTACGTATGTTAAACCATCCCTGTGTCTCTGGGATGAAGCCTACCTGGTCATAGTGAATTATTTTTTTTATGTGTTTCTGGATTCTGTTAGCTAGAATCTTGTTAAGGATCTTTGCATCTGTGTTCATCAAGGAGATTGGCCTGTAATTCTCCTTTTTGGTTGGGTCTTTGCCTGGTTTGGGGATGAGTGTGATATTGGCTTCGTAGAATGAGTTTGGGATAGCTCCTTCCTTCTCTGTTTCTCTGAAGAGCTTGAGGAGTATGGGTATTAGTTCTTGTTTAAAGGTCTTATAGAATTCTGCTGTGAATCCATCTGGTCCTGGGCTTTTTTTTGTTGGAAGACTTTTGATAGCTTCCTGTATCTCATTATAGGATATTGGCTCATTTAATTGGTTAACTTCTTCTTTGCTCAGTTTGGGCAACTTGTATTTCTCTAAAAATGCATCCATTTCTGCCCGATTTTCTTCCTTTAGAGAGTATAGCTTTTGAAAGTAGTCTGTTAGAATTGTTTGGATATCTTGGGTACGTGTGGTGATGTTTCCCGTGGCATCCCTAATCCTATTAATATGGGTTTCCTCTCTTCTTTTTTTAATTAATCTAGCCAATGGGCCATCAATTTAGTTTATTTTTTCAAAGAACCAGCTTTTTGTTTGGTTTATTTTGGTTATGGTTTTCTGATTTTCTAATTGGTTAATCTCTGCTTTTAATTTGGTTATCTGGCTTCTTCTAGTAGCTTTAGGTTCCATTTTTTCCTGTTTTTCTAGCTGTTTTAATTGCAACATGAGGTTATTTACTTGGTCTGTCTCCATTCTATTGATGTGGGCACTGAGGGCAATAAATTTGCCCCTCAGGACTGCTTTTGCTGTGTCCCACAAGTTTCTTTGTGAGGTGTTTTCATTTTCATTGAGTTGTAGGAAGTGCTTTATTTCTTCTCTGATCTCTTCTGTTATCCAGGCATTGTTAAGGAGTGTGCTGTTCAATTTCCATGTATTGGAGAAATTTCTGCGGTATGCTTTGTTATTGAGAGCTAGCTTGATTCCACTGTGGTCAGATAGGATACAGGGGATTATGTCGATCCCTTTGTATTTGCTTAAGTTCCTTGCATGAACTATGATATGGTCTATTTTGGAGAAAGTTCCGTGAGCTGCTGAGAAGAATGTGTACTGTGTTGTTTTAGGGTGTAATACTCGGTAGATGTCAGTTAATTCCGCTTGAAGTATGGCCTCTCTTAATTCGGTAGCTTCTTTGCCAATCCTCTGGTTGGTAGACCTGTCCTTTGGTGAGAGTGGTGTGTTAAAGTCTCCTAGTATTATCGTATTGGGATCTATTTTATTCTGTAAGTTTGAGAGCATTTGTTTGACATATCTGGGTGCACCAATATTTGGGGCATATAAGTTGATGATGGTTATATCCTCCTCTTGGATTGTTCCCTTTATTAATATGTAGTGTCCGTCCTTGTCTTTCTGTACTGATTTTAATGAAAAGTTTATTTTGTCAGATATCAGGATAGCTACACCTGCTTTCTTACTGGGGGCGTTTGATTGGTAGATCCTTTTCCACCCCTTCACTCTGAGTTTGTTTGTATGTTTGGCTGAGAGGTGGGTCTCCTGAAGGCAACAGATGGATGGGTCTTGTTTTCTTATCCAGTCCTCAGTTCGTTTTCTTTTAATTGGCGAATTCAGCCCATTTATATTAAGAGAAAGTATAGAGAGATGCATTGTTGTCCCTGCCATTCCGTTTTCCTAAGTTTTTCTTTTTTCCTTTCCTCCTGTGCTTGCTCAGTTAGACTTTGAGTAATGCCTGTTTGGGGCAGGCCCCAGTTCCTGGCTGCTTTCTTCAGGTTGTGTCCCCCCTCTTAGAATTCTTTGTAATGCTGGCTTAATGTTTATGTATTCATTTAGTTTTTCTTTGCTATTAAAAGTTTTCAGTTCTCCATCAAATGTGAATGCTAGCTTTGCCGGGTAGATCAGTCTGGGTTGGCAGTTATTGGCTCTCAGGGCTCGTATGGTGCTTTCCCAGGCTTTTCTTGCATTCATTGTTTGTGTGGAGAGATCTGCAGTAATTCTTATTTTTTTCCCATTGTAGTATAGCTCCTTCTTCATTTTTGCTGCATGCAGGATTGTTTCCTTATTATTCAGATCTATCATTTTTACTATAATGTGTCTAGAAGTGTTTCTCCTGGGGTCTTGCTTGTTGGGTGTTCGATAAGCTTTTGTGATGTAGTTAAGATGGTCGTTTTTGAGGTGGGGAAAATTTTCATTGATTATTTTGTTAAATAGGTGTTGCATTCCCTTGCTCTGGAATTCCTCACCTTCGTCCACTCCAATTATGCGAAGGTTAAATTTTTTAGCATTATCTGCTTGCTCTTGAATATCCCTTTGGTTTAATTTGAGTGTTTTTTCCATATCTGTCACTTTTTGGTCCAGTTGGTGTATTCTGTCTTCTGTATCTGACACTCGACCTTCCATTTCATTCACTCTGTTGACAGTGGCTTCTATTGTGGTTTGCATGGAGGAAATGGATCCCTTTATGGATTCAATGTTGGTTCTCAGAGTACTGATCTCACCTCTCAATGAGGTATGCATTACCTCTAATTTGGCGTTTATCTCACTTCTTACTGAGGTTTGTGCAGCTTCTATTTTTGCATGCATCTCTTGTTTGATACCCTGTATCTCTTTGGATAGTTCATCCTTGTGCTCTTTCAATTTCTGATAAATTTCTCGCTTTATTTCTTGAGTCATTGCCTCCAGCAACCCTTGGAAGTAGCCTTTGTCTTCCATTCCTGCTTTGCTCCCACTGGGGCTCTCCCCTGTGTGGCTGCTGGCTTTTGAGGTGAGCTTGCTGTCCTGGGTGGTAGTAAACCTTGTGATTTTTCTCTGTGATTTTCGCATGGAGGTTCAGGAGACTGCTCTTCAATTTTGTTTTGGTGTGTCTGTCTTTGCTTGGTTGCTGATTCTGTATTGGTAGAGAGAGTCTGTGCCTGATCTGGGTTCTGTTGGGAGCCTATTTCCAGCTGCTATTCTGACTTACTTAGGATTCTCAGCTCTCTGCTGTAGATTGCTGACAGTTCCCGCCTTTGGAAGGGTTGAGCAGCCTAGACTGCTTGTGTTTGCTCCTACGGGTGCTCTTGTGAAGAACAGATGCTCTGGATGCACTCTCCCAAATGCTGGAGTCTGCTATGGGCTCCTGATGTGTTTTTGTTTATTTGTTTTGGGCTGGTTGTGGGCTTGAACTCTAGGTTTGGGTGCTGTCCCTCAGCTTTTCAGCCCAAGGCTGGCACCCTACCGTTTGAGCCACAGCACCACTTCTGACCCTTTTTGCTTTTGTGATGCTGAGGAATCAGATCCAGGGCCTCATACATCCAAGACTATCACTCTATTGCTGAGCCGCCTTAACAGTCTGAGCTCCTGCTTACTATCAGGTGCTGGCAGCCTGTGTTGCCCAATTCCCAGTCTAGGGTATATGGGTGGAGTTTTCGTGGGGTTTGGGCTTCTCTTGTCCTGGGCCTCCAGGTCTTTTGTTGTCACAGGCGTGCTTCCCGGGGGAGTGTTGTTTCCTGGTTTTCTCCCCTCTGTTGAGGCGTATGCTCAGCTTTTTACTTCAATTGGGAGGAGTTGGTTGTGTTGTTCAGGTGCCGGATCCCCGGGCTTGGTTCCGGCCCCAGCCTGGAGCGCGCTTGTTAGGCCTGTGCTGATGTGTATACCCCCTAGGTTATACAGCCTGGGGGACACAGTTCAAATTTCTTCTACTGTTGGTAGTCTTGACCCAGGGGCGCTGTTCCTGGCTTGGGCATTTAAGCTCCCTTCCAGGGGTGCTCTTGCTCTAGCCTGGCCAGCTGAGTGTGCTCCACGGGCTGGTGGAGCTCTCAAACAGTTCCCAGTTTTAGTGGGTCCTGTGGTCCGGGTGCTGGGGTAGGGAGTCTAGGTCAGGGTCTGGGGATTCCCTCCAGCTCTGGTCTCCCTTGAGGGATACACTTCCCCTGTGGGGTACTCACCCTGGAGCTGGTTGTTTCTGTGTGGTGTAGGTCGTCAGTTGTTGTTGCAATCCGGGCTGGGTTGGGCGGTGGTGGCTCTGTGTGATTCTTTTCTGTCTCTGCCTCTGTCGAAGCTGTTGGGTCAAGAGTGTCCACGCTCAGGCAGCTTCTTCTCGGTACCTCTGGGGCCCAAGTGACCCCGCCGGGTTGTTGCGATCGTGATCGGGCGGGCGGGTGGTCTGCAGACAGGACCCTTTGTCGCGCCGAGCCGCTTTGGCGGGATGGAACCTCTCTGCTCGGGTGGAGAGTGCTGGATCGTTGCGATCGCGATCCGGCGGGTCGGGTGGTCTGCCGCAGGTCCTTTTGTCACTCTGCTGATGCCGAGCGACTTTGGCGGGATGGAGCCTCTCTGCTCGGGTGGAGAGTGAGGGGTGGGGGTGGGATCCTCGTGGAGACTCCCGGCTGGTAGGTTTCTCTGTTCCTGGTGATCTGCTGTTCTGCAAACCAGTACCAGATGTTCTGAAAGTGGCCCCCTGTGTCTCTGCTGTTTCTCTGGGGCTCCCACAGCCCCCGCCGGGCCGGCTGGCCGGCGGCTTGGCGCGCTGCCGCGCGGCCAGTAAAGGTTGGGGGAGGGGTCTTCGCTTTTCTCTGTTTTGAAATTCTTTTCCTCTTTCTTTTTTGTTATTCTCCGCCTCTGGTTTTTCTCTGAGTGTTCGTCTTTTTGTTGTTGTCGGTCTCTTGGGGAGATTAAGCGTTGGAACTCGAACTCTCTTTTTGGTTGGAGAGAGCTGTGGCGTTTCCCTACTGCCCCGTCGCCATCTTGGTCCCCCCTCGGCCGAAGTAGAGCTTTTAGTTTGCATTTGATTTATGGAGGTACTAGTGATGCCAGTTGAACTGCACATATTATAATGTAAATAATTTGATGTTTCGACATATGAATTTAATTTTGGCAATTGAATAAGTGAATACACATCACTCACAAAAGTTTCTTTATGAGTATTGGTATTACTTTATTGTGAACTTGCTAAAAGCCAGCCATGGGAGCACATGTCCCTAATCCCATCACTTCTGTCATTGAGACAAGGCTTGAAAGGTCCAGCCCACTTGGCAATTCATAGTGAGAACCTTTCTACAGAGAAGGGGGAGAGAATATCAAAAAAAGCAAATGAATCTTCCAACAGTTTTGTTACATATTCTTTACACTTAGCCATTGAGACCACTATAATAGTATTGTTCATGACTTCTTGCCTACTCTTTTCCTATTCTGAGCTGTTTTGTTAATGGATTTCTAAGAAATCATATAAGAATCGCATAAGAAATCTATATAAATAATATAAGAAATCATATAAAATAGTTTTGTTGAGATATGTAATCCAAAAGGAATAATTTCAGGAAACTATTAAGCACATAGAATGTAATGCAGGGCTGGGAAGGTGGCCCAGTGGTAGAGCACTTGCCTTGCATGCATTAGGCATTGGGTTCGATTCCTCAGTACCACATAAGCAGGGAAAAAAAGCCGGAAGTGGTGCTATGTCTCAAGTTGTAGCGCACTAGCCTTGAGCTGAAAAGCTGAGGGACAGTGCCCAGGCCCAGAGTTCATGCCCCACGACCGGACCCCTCCCCCCCCCAAATGTAATGCATTGACTCTTTATTGGAAACTTCAGCAGTTGTAGTTTGTTTATTCTGATAACAAAGATTATAAACTAAGTTACAATAGTATGCCAAATGGAACACAGAACTAGAAACATGAAGGGTAGCACTAAAGAATGCTACTGCTACCACTAATAGAGTAAGAATGAAATTTAGGCAAAATTCCCTCAGAGTAAAAGCCACAGGACAACCCCTACATTGCTTTCATTGTTTCATATGAAGAAAAGACTTTTTTTTAGTAAAGACAATTTTTCACAGTTATTAATATCAATTGGGTATATATTTCTTACGGCCTTCAGGAAGAATGCTGTGACCATGTTGATGGAAGCTGATTTCTCTGGGACCTACTACACAATGTGCAGAATCATTTCAAGCACTGCACCTGCATTAGGGTAATTTTAGTGCTCATGAGTATTTTTCAAGTTAGGAAATGAATTAAGTATTTTATTAAAAACAGAAGTAGGCATAAGGCTAAACAAATTTCCTAAGTACCTAAGACTTATCCGTTGTAGACCCATAATTCAAATCCAGGTTTCCACCAGGCACATGTGAGGATATTCTGTGTCACATTCATTACCTTTCGAGAGCTATGGAGCAGATGAACCCACATTATCTTCCTAATTATGGTAATAATGGCAATGACATTGCTACAGAATATAAATATTTTTAAATGAAAAGGGTGTGGGTAATGACATTGTAAGTGATCTTTATACCAAATAAAGTTCGGTATAATTTCTAAAGAAATAACTGAGTGAACATCATTCCGCTTCCACTGTTTATTATTCCTGGAGTAATTGCTTAAGGAGAACAAATCCATGTCAAAGACACTTGTGCTGATGAACACAGGCTTTTAGCATTAAGTACCTTGAATACACAGGGAATAGTTTGTTGTGGATATATAATCCAAAAGAAGTAATTTTTGTGGCTACTTACTTCCTTGTTGTACCAAAGAAAATCTATTCCCTATTCTAAAACATAGATTAATTTAATGGATATTAGTGATATCAGTATAAATTACGTGTGCATAATATATGTAATATATGCTATTACATAACATATAAATGTTATATTTATAATATATAATTACTGATATTCTATAACTACTATAAATAATATATGTATAAAACTGGTTTTAGTACTATACTGTGAAGGATACAAGGAATGACAACTTTATTTAAATAAATATATTAAGTTTTAGTCACCTAAGTTATTTTTGTGCCAGTACTGAGACTTGAACTATGGTCTGGGTGTTGTCCCTGAGCCATTTCACTCAGACTGGCTTCATATAGCTCTCTTCAGATCTCAGCCCCTAAATAGCTGGGATTGCAGATATTAGTCTTGTTAAATTTTTTAATTCCATCCTTGGTAGGTTCTTTTTTTTTTTTTTTTTTTTTTTAGTATTTTATTTTTTTTTATTTTTTTTTTTTAATTTTTTTTATTGTAGAGATACTATACAGAGGGTTACAGTTACATGAGTGAGGTAATGAGTACACTTCCACTTCCTCTTGAACATTGTTACCCCCTCCATTGTTTTCCCCCTACCATCCCCTCCCTCCCTCCCTTCCCCAAGGTTCTTTTTTTTTTTTTTTTTTTTTTTTTGATCGTGATTAAGTGATTACTTAATTTCCGGAAATTCACAGTATTGTGGAATAATGATGCTCATTTAAAGTCACAAGTTCATTCTAACTTTCCTGGAGCAAATTGTCTATCACAGTCTGTAATATATAACGGTGCTCATATGTTATATACCATATATGTGATCAGCAGCATGGGGATATTTAGTAGTGGTTCAACCAGATGAGTGGGAGTTCTTTGTTTCTTAAGTCCTGTTAGTTTTGTCATATCACCTAACATTTTGGATTCATCATCCACTTATCAGGGAGACCATGTACTGTTTGTCTCTTCGTTCTTGGCTTACCTCGCTCAACATGATTCCTTCTAGCTCCATCCATTTCCCTGCAAATGCCATTATTTTGTCATTTCTAATGGCTGCATAATATTCCATTGTGTATAGATACCACAATTTTTGGATCCATTCATCTGTGGTGGGGCATCTAGGTTGTTTCCATATCCTAGCTATTGCGAACAGTGCTGCAATAAACATAGAGGTGCACGTGTCCTTGTATATTGGTTCCTGTTGTTCAGGGTAGATGCCTAGAAGTGGTATGACTGGGTCGTAAGGGAGGTCAATCTTTAGCTTTCTAAGGACCCTCCAGACTGCTTTCCAAAGTGGTTGTATGAGTGTACATTCCCACCAGCAGTGTAATAGCGTTCCTCGTTCTCCACATCCCCTCCAGCATTTGTCGTTGGCTGATTTGTGGATGTGGGACATTCTGACTGGGGTAAGGTGGTATCTCAGGGTTGTCTTTATTTGCATTTCCTTCACCACCAGGGATGATGAACATTTCCTCATGTGTTTCTTTGCCATTTTTATTTCTTCATTTGAGAAATCCCTCTTTAGTTCCCTTGCCCATTTAGTAATTGGTGTGTTGGGTTTGGGAGGGATTAGTTTCTTGAGTTCCCTGTATATACAGGATGTTAACCCCTTGTCTGATATATTGCTGGTAAATATTTTTTCCCAATTAGTTGGTTGTCTTTCTAGCTTGGTTGCGATAGCTTTATCTGTGCAGAAGCTTTTTATTTTAAGGTAGTCCCATTTGTCGAGTCTCTCTCCAATTTGTTGTGACCCTGGGACTCTGTTCAGGAAGTTCCTTCCTGTGCCTATTAGTTCAAGTGTCTCTCCTACTCTGTCCTGCAGTAGTTTCAGAGATTCAGGTTTAATGTTAAGGTCTTTAATCCATTTTGAGTTGATGTTGGTGCATGGTGATAGGCTGGGGTCCACTTTTAGTTTTCTGCATGTGGCTGCCCAGTTTTCCCAGCACCAGCGGTTGAAGAGGCTGTGTTTCTTCCATTGTATGTCTTTGGCTCCTTTGTCGAATATCAGCTGGCTGTAGGCCTGTGGATTTATTTCTGGATCTTCTATTCTGTTCCATTGGTCTTCGGGTCTGTTTTTGTGCCAGTACCATGCTGTCTTTGTTATTATAGCTCTGTAGTAGAGTTTGAAGTTCGGCATGGATAGCCCTCCCATATTGTCTTTATCCCCTAGAATTGTTTTGGCTATTCTAGGTCTTTTGTTGTTCCATATGAATTTTTGGACTGTTTTCTGTATTTCAGTGATGTACGTCATTGGGATTTTAATAGGAATTGCGTTGAATTTGTATATTAGTTTTGGAAGTATTACCATCTTTACTATATTAAGTCGGCCTATCCAGGAGCATGGGAGGTCTTTCCATTTCCTAGTGTCTTCTGCAATTTCTTTCTTTAACTTTTTATAGTTCTCATTAAATAGTTCTTTTACATCTTTGGTTAGGTTAATTCCTAAATATTTTATTTTTCGGGAGGTTATTGTGAATGGGGTTGCTCCCTTTATTTCCCTCTCTTCCTGTACATTATCAGTGTATAGGAAGGCAACTGATTTTTGTGGGTTTATTTTGTATCCTGCTATTTTGCCAAAGTGATTTATGATTTCTAAGAGTTTGGGGATGGAGTTTTTGGGATCGTGGAGGTATAGTATCATGTCGTCTGCAAAAAGGGATAGTTTAACTTCTTCTTTTCCTATGAGGATCCCTTTAATATCTTTTTCTTGCCTTATTGCCCTGGCTAAGGGTTCTAGGACTATATTGAAGAGGAGTGGAGACAGTGGGCATCCTTGCCTTGTTCCTGATTTTAGGAGAATTGGTTGTAGCTTTTCCCCATTAAGTATAATATTGGCTATTGGTCTGTCATAAATGGCTTTTATTGTTTTTAGAAATGTTCCTTCTATTCCTATTTTCTCCAGAGCTTTTAGCATGAATGAATGTTGAATTTTGTCAAAGGCCTTTTCTGCATCTGTAGCGATAATCATGTGATTCTTGACCTTGGCTCTGTTGATATGTTGGATTACATTTATTGACTTACGTATGTTAAACCATCCCTGTGTCTCTGGGATGAAGCCTACCTGGTCATAGTGAATTATTTTTTTTATGTGTTTCTGGATTCTGTTAGCTAGAATCTTGTTAAGGATCTTTGCATCTGTGTTCATCAAGGAGATTGGCCTGTAATTCTCCTTTTTGGTTGGGTCTTTGCCTGGTTTGGGGATGAGTGTGATATTGGCTTCGTAGAATGAGTTTGGGATAGCTCCTTCCTTCTCTGTTTCTCTGAAGAGCTTGAGGAGTATGGGTATTAGTTCTTGTTTAAAGGTCTTATAGAATTCTGCTGTGAATCCATCTGGTCCTGGGCTTTTTTTTGTTGGAAGACTTTTGATAGCTTCCTGTATCTCATTATAGGATATTGGCTTATTTAATTGGTTAACTTCTTCTTTGCTCAGTTTGGGCAACTTGTATTTCTCTAAAAATGCATCCATTTCTGCCCGATTTTCTTCCTTTAGAGAGTATAGCTTTTGAAAGTAGTCTGTTAGAATTGTTTGGATATCTTGGGTACGTGTGGTGATGTTTCCCGTGGCATCCCTAATCCTATTAATATGGGTTTCCTCTCTTCTTTTTTTAATTAATCTAGCCAATGGGCCATCAATTTAGTTTATTTTTTCAAAGAACCAGCTTTTTGTTTGGTTTATTTTGGTTATGGTTTTCTGATTTTCTAATTGGTTAATCTCTGCTTTTAATTTGGTTATCTGGCTTCTTCTAGTAGCTTTAGGTTCCATTTTTTCCTGTTTTTCTAGCTGTTTTAATTGCAACATGAGGTTATTTACTTGGTCTGTCTCCATTCTCTTGATGTGGGCACTGAGGGCAATAAATTTGCCCCTCAGGACTGCTTTTGCTGTGTCCCACAAGTTTCTTTGTGAGGTGTTTTCATTTTCATTGAGTTGTAGGAAGTGCTTTATTTCTTCTCTGATCTCTTCTGTTATCCAGGCATTGTTAAGGAGTGTGCTGTTCAATTTCCATGTATTGGAGAAATTTCTGCGGTATGCTTTGTTATTGAGAGCTAGCTTGATTCCACTGTGGTCAGATAGGATACAGGGGATTATGTCGATCCCTTTGTATTTGCTTAAGTTCCTTGCATGAACTATGATATGGTCTATTTTGGAGAAAGTTCCGTGAGCTGCTGAGAAGAATGTGTACTGTGTTGTTTTAGGGTGAAATACTCGGTAGATGTCAGTTAATTCCGCTTGCAGTATGGCCTCTCTTAATTCGGTAGCTTCTTTGCCAATCCTCTGGTTGGTAGACCTGTCCTTTGGTGAGAGTGGTGTGTTAAAGTCTCCTAGTATTATCGTATTGGGATCTATTTTATTCTGTAAGTTTGAGAGCATTTGTTTGACATATCTGGGTGCACCAATATTTGGGGCATATAAGTTGATGATGGTTATATCCTCCTCTTGGATTGTTCCCTTTATTAATATGTAGTGTCCGTCCTTGTCTTTCTGTACTGATTTTAATGAAAAGTTTATTTTGTCAGATATCAGGATAGCTACACCTGCTTTCTTACTGGGGGCGTTTGATTGGTAGATCCTTTTCCACCCCTTCACTCTGAGTTTGTTTGTATGTTTGGCTGAGAGGTGGGTCTCCTGAAGGCAACAGATGGATGGGTCTTGTTTTCTTATCCAGTCCTCAGTTCGTTTTCTTTTAATTGGCGAATTCAGCCCATTTATATTAAGAGAAAGTATAGAGAGATGCATTGTTGTCCCTGCCATTCCGTTTTCCTAAGTTTTTCTTTTTTCCTTTCCTCCTGTGCTTGCTCAGTTAGACTTTGAGTAATGCCTGTTTGGGGCAGGCCCCAGTTCCTGGCTGCTTTCTTCAGGTTGTGTCCCCCCTCTTAGAATTCTTTGTAATGCTGGCTTAATGTTTATGTATTCATTTAGTTTTTCTTTGCTATTAAAAGTTTTCAGTTCTCCATCAAATGTGAATGCTAGCTTTGCCGGGTAGATCAGTCTGGGTTGGCAGTTATTGGCTCTCAGGGCTCGTATGGTGCTTTCCCAGGCTTTTCTTGCATTCATTGTTTGTGTGGAGAGATCTGCAGTAATTCTTATTTTTTTCCCATTGTAGTATAGCTCCTTCTTCATTTTTGCTGCATGCAGGATTGTTTCCTTATTATTCAGATCTATCATTTTTACTATAATGTGTCTAGAAGTGTTTCTCCTGGGGTCTTGCTTGTTGGGTGTTCGATAAGCTTTTGTGATGTAGTTAAGATGGTCGTTTTTGAGGTGGGGAAAATTTTCATTGATTATCTTGTTAAATAGGTGTTGCATTCCCTTGCTCTGGAATTCCTCACCTTCGTCCACTCCAATTATGCGAAGGTTAAATTTTTTAGCATTATCTGCTTGCTCTTGAATATCCCTTTGGTTTAATTTGAGTAATTTTTCCATATCTGTCACTTTTTGGTCCAGTTGGTGTATTCTGTCTTCTGTATCTGACACTCGACCTTCCATTTCATTCACTCTGTTGACAGTGGCTTCTATTGTGGTTTGCATGGAGGAAATGGATCCCTTTATGGATTCAATGTTGGTTCTCAGAGTACTGATCTCACCTCTCAATGAGGTATGCATTACCTCTAATTTGGCGTTTATCTCACTTCTTATTGAGGTTTGTGCAGCTTCTATTTTTGCATGCATCTCTTGTTTGATACCCTGTATCTCTTTGGATAGTTCATCCTTGTGCTCTTTCAATTTCTGATAAATTTCTCGCTTTATTTCTTGAGTCATTGCCTCCAGCAACCCTTGGAAGTAGCCTTTGTCTTCCATTCCTGCTTTGCTCCCACTGGGGCTCTCCCCTGTGTGGCTGCTGGCTTTTGAGGTGAGCTTGCTGTCCTGGGTGGTAGTAAACCTTGTGATTTTTCTCTGTGATTTTCGCATGGAGGTTCAGGAGACTGCTCTTCAATTTTGTTTTGGTGTGTCTGTCTTTGCTTGGTTGCTGATTCTGTATTGGTAGAGAGAGTCTGTGCCTGATCTGGGTTCTGTTGGGAGCCTATTTCCAGCTGCTATTCTGACTTACTTAGGATTCTCAGCTCTCTGCTGTAGATTGCTGACAGTTCCCGCCTTTGGAAGGGTTGAGCAGCCTAGACTGCTTGTGTTTGCTCCTACGGGTGCTCTTGTGAAGAACAGATGCTCTGGATGCACTCTCCCAAATGCTGGAGTCTGCTATGGGCTCCTGATGTGTTTTTGTTTATTTGTTTTGGGCTGGTTGTGGGCTTGAACTCTAGGTTTGGGTGCTGTCCCTCAGCTTTTCAGCTCAAGGCTGGCACCCTACCGTTTGAGCCACAGCACCACTTCTGACCCTTTTTGCTTTTGTGATGCTGAGGAATCAGATCCAGGGCCTCATACATCCAAGACTATCACTCTATTGCTGAGCCGCCTTAACAGTCTGAGCTCCTGCTTACTATCAGGTGCTGGCAGCCTGTGTTGCCCAATTCCCAGTCTAGGGTATATGGGTGGAGTTTTGGTGGGGTTTGGGCTTCTCTTGTCCTGGGCCTCCAGGTCTTTTGTTGTCACAGGCGTGCTTCCCGGGGGAGTGTTGTTTCCTGGTTTTCTCCCCTCTGTTGAGGCGTATGCTCAGCTTTTTACTTCAATTGGGAGGAGTTGGTTGTGTTGTTCAGGTGCCGGATCCCCGGGCTTGGTTCCGGCCCCAGCCTGGAGCGCGCTTGTTAGGCCTGTGCTGATGTGTATACCCCCTAGGTTATACAGCCTGGGGGACACAGTTCAAATTTCTTCTACTGTTGGTAGTCTTGACCCAGGGGCGCTGTTCCTGGCTTGGGCATTTAAGCTCCCTTCCAGGGGTGCTCTTGCTCTAGCCTGGCCAGCTGAGTGTGCTCCACGGGCTGGTGGAGCTCTCAAACAGTTCCCAGTTTTAGTGGGTCCTGTGGTCCGGGTGCTGGGGTAGGGAGTCTAGGTCAGGGTCTGGGGATTCCCTCCAGCTCTGGTCTCCCTTGAGGGATACACTTCCCCTGTGGGGTACTCACCCTGGAGCTGGTTGTTTCTGTGTGGTGTAGGTCGTCAGTTGTTGTTGCAATCCGGGCTGGGTTGGGCGGTGGTGGCTCTGTGTGATTCTTTTCTGTCTCTGCCTCTTCGAAGCTGTTGGGTCAAGAGTGTCCACGCTCAGACAGCTTCTTCTCGGTACCTCTGGGGCCCAAGTGACCCCGCCGGGTTGATGCGATCGTGATCGGGCGGGCGGGTGGTCTGCAGACAGGACCCTTTGTCGCGCCGAGCCGCTTTGGCGGGATGGAACCTCTCTGCTCGGGTGGAGAGTGCTGGATCGTTGCGATCGCGATCCGGCGGGCCGGGTGGTCTGCCGCAGGTCCTTTTGTCACTCTGCTGATCCTTGGTAGGTTCTTACATAATTATTTTTGAATGTTCAATTATATTATGATATTCCATTTCTAAACCAATTCAGAATAAATAACTACTTATTGGGTAAAACTATATATTGCAATCGAAATTGTAAGGACCCTATTTTACTATCAATTTTCAAAGATATTGCTAGTTTAATTCCTGGACAGACAAGTAGAAAAATTAAATTATGTGTGCATAATACATGTAACATACTATATTGCACAATATATAAATGATATGTTTATAATATATGCGTAATTAGGGATATTGTATAATTACTATAAATAATATATGTATAAAACTGGTTTTAATATTATACTGTGAAGAATACAAGGAATGACAACATCCCTATCTTAACTATCTCATTTTCAACAGTATGTAAACTGTGCTATAAACATATATCTTCAAGAAAGCACACCTCTGTAATCACATATTCACCTTCAAATATTCTCCTCATCCCTATGAACATCCTCTAAGATTGGCTACACTTATCCACAGCAAACACTTTGTGATACTTTCTGGATAATGTTGCCTGTCTTCATCCTTATCAGCCTTTCAGCAACTTCAGTGAAGAGCATTTTCTCCTGCTTTGCCTGTAGACGATATCATCTTTGTTATTTCCCAGCAATGAAATTGTGCCTGGCACTTGAGCACTGGTACATTCAGAGGTTCTTTGGTTGTGTTTTAGTGTAAATGAAAACATACTGATTTGAAAATACTACAAATATTCGTTCTTTAAATTTATTGTTAATTCAAATATAATAGGGGTGGTTTTAGTGGTGCATGCCTTTAAATCTAGCTACTTAAAAGTCTGGAAACAGAGAAATGAACCATGAGACACTTATCTTCAACTAAGAACCAAAAAGCTAAAAGTGGAGCTGTGGCTCAAATGGAAGACTGGCAGCCTGAGCACAAAAGAAAAGTAAAAAAACCTATGCCCCTAATTTAAGTCACAGTATTAGCACTCATATAATACACACACACACACACACACACACACACACACACACACACACACACACACACATAGGTTCCTAAAATATCCTGAGTTAATTTGTCAAAACCTGATCATAGATTACATATGAGGTGTGAAAAAGTATGTAAGTCTGAAGTGACCCCAAGGTATTTTGACAAGACAACTGGAAGAGTTATCACTTAATCAAATAGTAATGAGGGATAGGTTTGTAGATAAAGATCAAAGCTCACTTTGGGATCTTTTGAATTTGTTAAAATCAGTAGCTAGTGGGCTGGGAAGGTGGCTCAGTGGTAGAGCGCTTGCCTTGCATGCTCAAGGCCCTGGGTTCAATTCCTCAGCACCACATAAGCAAAAAGAAAAAAAGCCGGAAGTGGCGCTGTGGCTCAAGTGGTAGAGCGCTAGCCTTGAGCTGCAGAGCTGAGGGCCAGTGCCCAAGCCCAGAGTTCAGGCCCCATGACCGGACTCCCCCCCCAAAAAAATCAGTAGCTAGGATTTGTCAGTAGACAGGATGTTATTAAGGACTTGAATTAAAGAAAGAACAGAGCTAGAGAAAAAAAGCCAAATAATTACGTGCACTCAGTGGTAACAATCATGAGAAGGAAGATTACAGAACTAAGCCCTGAGATACACAAATATGTAAAACATGA
Source organism: Dipodomys merriami (assembly GCF_024711535.1). NCBI lineage: Eukaryota > Metazoa > Chordata > Mammalia > Rodentia > Heteromyidae > Dipodomys > Dipodomys merriami. The sequence goes on along the minus strand of NW_027206402.1, from coordinate 5,543,999 downwards.
CAAATGAAGAAAAACTAATAAGTATTTAATGCGGACTTATACGGATAGGTATTTTTAATGTTTAAGGGTTACGAAGTGATTGTGTGATGACCTAAAATTTAAGAAATTGGAAGGTCACTATTCCTTGGGCCAACGATAGCTGATAGTTTAAGTAAAACGGGGTCATAAGAGTATGTCTTGATATACCAAAGTGAAAACAGGCCAATATTTGGAAAGCCATTTTTTGGACATGTGGTTGGAGTGACAATTACTGCAGTTTGTTCAAGTGTCAGTAGAAGGGTACAGTTTTAGTACAATGATAGAAATCTTTCAGGGATCTGGTAGATTTTCCCTCTGTCTTCAATTTCCCTTTTTTTTTTCTGAGAACTAAACTATCATCACTGAAAGCCAGTCCCAAATTGTGCCTTTGGCAAGTTACCAGATATTCAGTCTATCACATGTCCAAATAACAGAGAATGGGAACAGGTATACATTGAGCACTCACAGTAGACAGGTCTCTGGTCTTTCTCAGGAAGAGCCTTCTGCAGTTGCGGGATAGATAGGGCTGGATAATATACAAAATAACCATCATATGTTGAAAGTATTCTGCTAAGTTGACACCTGAGATATTGGATGTTTTAACTGCATTGTATTGATTATGATGAATCAGTTAATCAGAATGCTTATACAATATGATGTTAGTAGACTGTGAAATGTATGTTTATTTATTGCATTTCCTTTGTATAACATATAGTATGTTTGGAAATTTGGTATAAATCATTCATCGTTTTATTTTTTCAATATGGATTAATCCTAGTTCTCAAGCATGGGGAAATGCCCTGGACCTTTGTACCTTGAAGTCATATGTTGCCATGTGTCATATCCTATTTTCCTTGTACAGAGTTGGTAATAAATCATATGTAATTTATTTTTTATTTTTATTGATTTTCTATTGCAGAGTTTGAACTTGGGCGCTGGGCACTGTTCCTGAGGTCTTTGGCTCAAGGTTAGCTCTCTAAAACATCAAGCCACAGTATCAATTTTAGTCTTGAGTGATTAGTTGGCGATAAGTGTCTCAAGGGAACTTTTCTGCCCAAGCTGGGTTTGAACTGTGATCCTCAGATATCAGCCTCCAGATTAGCCAAGATTACAGGCGTGAGCTACCAGCACCTAGATATATGTAATCCAAACTGAAGTTTTCTTCAGATGTTTCATCCTACATTGAAGTTATTTTTCTTTCAAACTTTTTAATAAATATGTAATCTATTCAATTTTGAAAAGTACTGCTGTACCTCCCACTTATTTGTGGCATTTCTGAAATCCAAGTTTCTCTCTGTTTCAAGGTAGATACTTTTGCCTGTATCAAGTATTATTGTTGAACACATAACATCTGGCTGCTTAGAAAACAAAGGATGTGAAACTACAGTAGCCAGATAAAGAACTTCCAGGACAATTCAAGGGCAACTCATGTACTCTCTGTGTAGGTGAATAGGGACCATAGAAAAGAAATTTTTATAAGTGATTGAGTGTGTGTGCACATAGATGATCACTTGTTTATCTGCTGCTATAGATTTACACATTCACTAGTAAAACAATTATATATAAATATATATTATATTTATATATATAATTTATTTATATGTAAATTTATATTTTATATAAATTTATATATATAAACATATTATATATATATATATATATATATATATATATATATATATATATATATATATATTTGAAGATCACAGTTTCCAAAATCCAGAGAACCACCTTCATGGGCATCACTTTCTTACGTTACTCTTTGGGTAATAAGAATGAAACCTGGAATTGTCCAGTGGTAGAGAAATTACTCAGAGATTCAAGCATTTGTCTTTCAATATGTTGCTTGTTCTTAACTCTAAAATTAGGAAAACTGTTAATATATAATATATGTTATATTATAATATATTTAATATATTATATATAATGTATAATATATTGTATATTATAATATATGCTATATATAATATCTGACAGTAGTATATATTTACAAAGAAAAATACAATAAACCTATCAATGTCCATACTTTCCTAGCCTTGATTAAGTTCAGTAGAGTTAGGTGCATTACATCTCAATAGGAAAAGTCTACTGAAGTTCTAATGACCTTGAGCTAGATAAGGAGAATTCCTGTAAAAGAAGCCTCTTCTCAATTATGAGAAAAGGTAAGTTTGGAAAATTTTTTTGGATTTTTTTTGGGGGGCGGTCATGGGGCCTAAACTCTGGGCCTGGGTGCTGTCCCTCACCTCTTCACCTCAAGGCTAGTGATCTACCACTCAAGCCATAGCACCACTTCTGGCTGAAGAATCGAACTCAGGGCCTCGTGCATGCAAGGCAAGCACCTTCCCAGCCCAAGTTTGGAAGTTTTCAAGAAGAGGAATTTGTCATTTGCTTTGCATCCTTGATTAGTAATGAATAGGTATCATTTTGCTCCAAATTTTGTTTCCTTTTATGTTTCCTAATCAGTTACACAGGATCATCATTCCATCGCATATCTTTAAGTCCTTCTTTTATTTCTTTTTATCATTAATGTTTCGTTGTTGCTGTTTTGCTGATGCTGAATCTTGAACTCAGGAACTAGGCAGTGTCCCTGAGCTCCAGGCTAGTGCTCTACCACTTGAGCCACAGCACCACTTCTGGCTTTTTCTTCCTGGGCTTGCTTTGAATCATGATACTCAGATCCCACCCTCCTGGGTAGCTTGGATTACAGATGTGAGCCACCAGGGCCCAGCACGTCCCTCTATTTTAGATATTATTCTACAAGCCTCCTATCCAACGTCACTCCTAAGATAGTAAAAGGAACTATACCAATAGTTCCTTCACACTCTCATCTCCTGTTATGGCTATTATGTGTCTTTTCCATTTTATCTTAAACCTACTTCACTGTTCTCTTCCTAATCCATGGTTCTAGGTGTGTTTCTAATAATAACCTAAATTTAGTGGCTATAAACCCTAAATCACTCAACTATTAATTTCATTTAATTGTTTTTCAATATGATTGGTTTTCTGTATAAATATGAGCTTATACTCAGCTTCGTGCATCTACCTCATGGCATAAGCAGAGACTAGGCTTATTCTACCTCAAATACAAGAGGTTAGCCAAATAATAGCCTACAGTATTCCTGCCTAGGAGTCAGTCAAGTAGTTGAGTGCCTGAAAGAAGGAATGCATTCCTGGCATGGGAAGGAGTGGGAGAGACAAGAGCCTAGAGAGCAAACTGGAAGTCACAACATTTAACAACTTCTCCTTTGGGGAAACTGACCTCCTGCAAAGTGGCAGTGAGATAACACCTAGTGAATTTTCATATATGAAGGAAGTTGTCATGTCTCACTACACAACTCACTTGTAGTCAAAGAAAGGGTCATTCTTTTGTGTCCTCCATAGATCCAATCTCACTTAATCTCCATATTAGACTTTGCCCAGACGACTCTATTCCTACCAGAAGATCCCTAATGAGGAGAAAAGTGTGATCTCTTGGCTTCTGACTGGCCCTGTGGGAACTGAGGCCACTTTTAGTTTTGAACCTGTTCCTCCTGACAAGGCTGTGGTGGGTGGTAGGAAAGCTCATTCTCTGAATTGTGCCCTAGTACCAAATCTCTTCAGAGAAAGTCAAGGAATGACAGATTCTGCCTGGGGTGGGGTGGGGGGGGTGAGTTTCTCCATTTCCAAAGAGTTCAATTAATATCTGATTCTGAGGCCCAGATGTAGGTCCTTCACCAGATCCTTCAAGTTGGAGTGGATGTTAGCTCAGACTCCAGGCCATTCTCATATTTCTCCAGCTCTTTCTCATGAACAAAAAAGTCATGGAGTTGAGTTCAGAAACAAGGAGAAATGAGAGTAGCAGAAAAATCATAGGCAGGGAGAGGAATTAGAAACTTTGGGTGAAAAAAGGGCTCAGAAAATCTAAGATCACTCACATCATTTGGGAATCACATCATAAGATTAGGGAATAAAAGTAATAAATTACTACCTAAATTAGTAACTCCACTGCTTTGACTGCATTACAAGTATTCTGTCAAAAGGTAGCTGTCCTAAATCTATTTTGATGAGGAAAATGGAGCACATTCTTTCCTCACAAAGTTCTGAGTATATTCAGCCATAGCCAGGTTGTTCTTACTCTCTATTTTTCTGTTACTTTCCTTTGCTGGGTTCTATCAATGACACTTGACAGTGTTATCATCTTCCGACATGTAATTACATTTTCTTTTAATCCATTTGCTATAAAAATCAAACAAATTATGGAGAAAACTATGTCTATGGTACATTTTCTTCCATGTCATATTTATTTTATGTTAAGTATTATTTTAATAATTTCATTTTTAAAACTTGAGGAAAATGTTTTGTTACTGCACTAATTATTTGTACCTGTTTTTGTATTTTCCTATGTGTGTATGTTTTTTTATTAAGCTTCTGAAATTTTCTTTTTCCCCAACTGTTGGTCTTCTTAAAATTTCTTCAAATTGTAAACTATATATGATGGTCCTGTATGTGTTCATTGCTATATTTACATTTTGATCTAATATCCACATATTATAGATTATCTTCAACCTATTGTAATTGCTCTGAAAATCAATATGGAGGTCCCTCATTAAAGCAAAAACACAATGCCACAAAACCCAGTGAAATTAGGATTAGGTATCTATCCAAAAATATTTACCAATGATACAGTGGAAACATTCACTTCTCACCGGTTGCTGGTGCCTCACACCTGTAATCCTAGCTACTCAGGAGGCTGAGATCTGAGGATCGAGGTTCAAAGCCACCGGTCAGGAAAGTCTGTGAAACTCTTCTCTTCAATAAACCACCAGAAAACCGGAAGTGGCACTGTAGCTCTAGTGGTAAAGCACTTGCCTTGAGCTGAAGAGGTGAGGGAGAGCACTCAGGCCCAGAGTTCAAGCCCATGACCGACCCCAAAAAAAGCTGATAATGAGCTGCTAGAGGTAGTTTCCTTAAAAAATCTAACAGCCGAGGGGGGACCAAGATGGCCACGGGGCAGTAGGGAAACGCCAGAGCTCTCTCCAACCAAAAAGAGAGTTCGAGTTCCTACGCTTAATCTCCCCAAGAGACCTACAACAACAAAAAGACGAACACTCAGAGAAAAACCAGAGGCGGAGAATAACAAAAAAAGAAAGAGAAAAAGAAGAATTTCAAAACAGAGAAAAGCGAAGACCCCTCCCCCAACCTTTAATGGCCGCGCGGCAGTGCGCCAAGCCGCCGGCCAGCCGGCCCCGGCGGGGGCTGGGGGAACCCCAGAGACACAGCAGAGACACAGGGGGCCGCTTTCAGAACATCAGGTACTGGTTTGCAGAACAGCAGATCGCCAGGAACAGAGAAACCTACCAGCCGGGAGTCTCCAGGAGGATCCCACCCCAACCCCTCACTCTCCACCCGAGCAGAGAGGCTCCATCCCGCCAAAGCCGCTCAGCATCAGCAGAGTGACAAAAGGACCTGCCAGCAGACCACCCGGCCCTCCTGATCGCTATTGCAACGATCCAGCACTCTCCACCCGAGCAGAGAGGTTCCATCCCGCCAAAGCCGCTCGGCACCAGCAGTGCCACAAAGGGTCCTGTCTGCAAACCACCCGCCCGCCCGATCACGATCGCAACGACCCGGCGGGGTCACTCGGGCCCCAGAGGTACCGAGAAGAAGCTGCCTGAGCGTGGACACTCTTGACCCAACAGCTTCGACAGAGGCAGAGACAGAAAAGAATCACACAGAGCCACCACCTCCCAACCCAGCCCGGATTGCAACAACAACTGACGACCTACACCACACAGAAACAACCAGCTCCAGGGTGAGTACCCCACAGGGGAAGTGTATCCCTCAAGGGAGACCAGAGCTGGAGGGAATCCCCAGACCCTGACCTAGACTCCCTACCCCAGCACCCGGACCACAGGACCCACTAAAACTGGGAACTGTTTGAGAGCTCCACCAGCCCGTGGAGCACACTCAGCTGGCCAGGCTAGAGCAAGAGCACCCCTGGAAGGGAGCTTAAATGCCCAAGCCAGGAACAGCGCCCCTGGGTCAAGACTACCAACAGTAGAAGAAATTCGAACTGTGTCCCCCAGGCTGTATAACCTAGGTGGTATACACATCAGCACAGGCCTAACGAGTGCGCTCCAGGCTGCATAACCTAGGTGGTATACACATCAGCACAGGCCTAACAAGCGTGCTCCAGGCTGGGGCCGGAACCAGGCCCGGGGATCCGGCGCCTGAACAACACAACCAACTCCTCCCAATTGAAGTAAAAAGCTGAGCATATGCCTCAACAGAGGGGAGAAAACCAGGAAACAACACTCCCCCAGGAAGCACGCCTGTGACAACAAAAGACCTGGAGGCCCAGGACAAGAGAAGCCCAAACCCCACCAAAACTCCACCCATATACCCTAGACTGGGAATTGGGCAACACAGGCTGCCAGCACCTGATAGTAAGCAGGAGCTCAGACTGTTAAGGCGGCTCAGCAATAGAGTGATAGTCTTGGATGTATGAGGCCCTGGATCTGATTCCTCAGCATCACAAAAGCAAAAAGGGTCAGAAGTGGTGCTGTGGCTCAAACGGTAGGGTACCAGCCTTGAGCTGAAAAGCTGAGGGACAGCACCCAAACCTAGAGTTCAAGCCCACAACCAGCCCAAAACAAATAAACAAAAACACATCAGGAGCTCATAGCAGACTCCAGCATTTGGGAGAGTGCATCCAGAGCATCTGTTCTTCACAAGAGCACCCGTAGGAGCAAACACAAGCAGTCTAGGCTGCTCAACCCTTCCAAAGGCGGGAACTGCCAGCAATCTACAGCAGAGAGCTGAGAATCCTAAGTCAGAATAGCAGCTGGAAATAGGCTCCCAACAGAACCCAGATCAGGCACAGACTCTCTCTACCAATACAGAATCAGCAACCAAGCAAAGACAGACACACCAAAACAAAATTGAAGAGCAGTCTCCTGAACCTCCATGCGAAAATCACAGAGAAAAATCACAAGGTTTACTACCACCCAGGACAGCAAGCCCACCTCAAAAGCCAGCAGCCACACAGGGGAGAGCCCCAGTGGGAGCAAAGCAGGAATGGAAGACAAAGGCTACTTCCAAGGGTTGCTGGAGGCAATGACTCAAGAAATAAAGCGAGAAATTGATCAGAAATTGAAAGAGCACAAGGATGAACTATCCAAAGAGATACAGGGTATCAAACAAGAGATGCATGCAAAAATAGAAGCTGCACAAACCTCAGTAAGAAGTGAGATAAATGCCAAATTAGAGGTAATGCATACCTCATTGAGAGGTGAGATCAGTACTCTGAGAACCAACATTGAATCCATAAAGGGATCCATTTCCTCCATGCAAACCACAATAGAAGCCACTGTCAACAGAGTGAATGAAATGGAAGGTAGGGTGTCAGATACAGAAGACAGAATACACCAACTGGACCAAAAAGTGACAGATATGGAAAAAACACTCAAATTAAACCAAAGGGATATTCAAGAGCAAGCAGATAATGCTAAAAAATTGAACCTTCGCATAATTGGAGTGGACGAAGGTGAGGAATTCCAGAGCAAGGGAATGCAACACCTATTTAACAAGATAATCAATGAAAATTTTCCCCACCTCAAAAACGACCATCTTAACTACATCACAAAAGCTTATCGAACACCCAACAAGCAAGACCCCAGGAGAAACACTTCTAGACACATTATAGTAAAAATGATAGATCTGAATAATAAGGAAACAATCCTGCATGCAGCAAAAATGAAGAAGGAGCTATACTACAATGGGAAAAAAATAAGAATTACTGCAGATCTCTCCACACAAACAATGAATGCAAGAAAAGCCTGGGAAAGCACCATACGAGCCCTGAGAGCCAATAACTGCCAACCCAGACTGATCTACCCGGCAAAGCTAGCATTCACATTTGATGGAGAACTGAAAACTTTTAATAGCAAAGAAAAACTAAATGAATACATAAACATTAAGCCAGCATTACAAAGAATTCTAAGAGGGGGGACACAACCTGAAGAAAGCAGCCAGGAACTGGGGCCTGCCCCAAACAGGCGTTACTCAAAGTCTAACTGAGCAAGCACAGGAGGAAAGGAAAAAAGAAAAACTTAGGAAAACGGAATGGCAGGGACAACAATGCATCTCTCTATACTTTCTCTTAATATAAATGGGCTGAATTCGCCAATTCAAAGAAAACGAACTGAGGACTGGATCAGAAAACAAGAACCATCCATCTGTTGCCTTCAGGAGACCCACCTCTCAGTCAAACATACAAACAAACTCAGAGTGAAGGGGTGGAAAAGGATCTACCAATCAAACGCCCCCAGTAAGAAAGCAGGTGTAGCCGTCCTGATATCTGACAAAATAAACTTTTCATTAAAATCAGTACAGAAAGACAAGGACGGACACTACATATTAATAAAGGGAACAATCCAAGAGGAGGATATAACCATCATCAACTTATATGCCCCAAATATTGGTGCACCCAGATATGTCAAACAAATGCTCTCAAACTTACAGAATAAAATAGATCCCAATACCATAATACTAGGAGACTTTAACACACCACTCTCACCAAAGGACAGGTCTACCAACCAGAGGATTGGCAAAGAAGCTACCGAATTAAGAGAGGCCATACTGCAAGCGGAATTAACTGACATCTACCGAGTATTTCACCCTAAAACAACACAGTACACATTCTTCTCAGCAGCTCACGGAACTTTCTCCAAAATAGACCATATCATAGTTCATGCAAGGAACTTAAGCAAATACAAAGGGATCGACATAATCCCCTGTATCCTATCTGACCACAGTGGAATCAAGCTAGCTCTCAATAACAAAGCATACCGCAGAAATTTCTCCAATACATGGAAATTGAACAGCACACTCCTTAACAATGCCTGGATAACAGAAGAGATCAGAGAAGAAATAAAGCATTTCCTACAATTCAATGAAAATGAAAACACCTCACAAAGAAACTTGTGGGACACAGCAAAAGCAGTCCTGAGGGGCAAATTTATTGCCCTCAGTGCCCACATCAAGAGAATGGAGACAGACCAAGTAAATAATCTCATGCTGCAATTAAAACAGCTAGAAAAACAGGAAAAAATGGGACCTAAAGCTACTAGAAGAAGCCAGATAACCAAATTAAAAGCAGAGATTAACCAATTAGAAAATCAGAAAACCATAACCAAAATAAACCAAACAAAAAGCTGGTTCTTTGAAAAAATAAACTAAATTGATGGCCCATTGGCCAGATTAATTAAAAAAAGAAGAGAGGAAACCCATATTAATAGGATTAGGGATGCCACGGGAAACATCACCACACGTACCCAAGATATCCAAACAATTCTAACAGACTACTTTCAAAAGCTATACTCTCTAAAGGAAGAAAATCGGGCAGAAATGGATGCATTTTTAGAGAAATACAAGTTGCCCAAACTGAGCAAAGAAGAAGTTAACCAATTAAATAAGCCAATATCCTATAATGAGATACAGGAAGCTATCAAAAGTCTTCCAACAAAAAAAAGCCCAGGACCAGATGGATTCACAGCAGAATTCTATAAGACCTTTAAACAAGAACTAATACCCATACTCCTCAAGCTCTTCAGAGTAACAGAGAAGGAAGGAGCTATCCCAAACTCATTCTACGAAGCCAATATCACACTCATCCCCAAACCAGGCAAAGACCCAACCAAAAAGGAGAATTACAGGCCAATCTCCTTGATGAACACAGATGCAAAGATCCTTAACAAGATTCTAGCTAACAGAATCCAGAAACACATAAAAAAAAAATAATTCATTATGACCAGGTAGGCTTCATCCCAGAGACACAGGGATGGTTTAACATACGTAAGTCAATAAATGTAATCCAACATATCAACAGAGCCAGGGTCAAGAATCACATGATTATCGCTACAGATGCAGAAAAGGCCTTTGACAAAATTCAACATTCATTCATGCTAAAAGCTCTGGAGAAAATAGGAATAGAAGGAACATTTCTAAAAACAATAAAAGACATTTATGACAGACCAATAGCCAATATTATACTTAATGGGGAAAAGCTGCAACCAATTCTCCTAAAATCAGGAACAAGGCAAGGATGCCCACTGTCTCCACTCCTCTTCAATATAGTCCTAGAACCCTTAGCCAGGGCAATAAGGCAAGAAAAAGACATTAAAGGAATCCGCATAGGGAAAGAAGAAGTTAAACTATCCCTTTTTGCAGATGACATGATACTATACCTCCACGATCCCAAAAACTCCATCCCCAAACTCTTAGAAATCATAAATCACTTCGGCAAAATAGCAGGATACAAAATAAACCCACAAAAATCAGTTGCCTTCCTATACACTGATAATGTACAGGAAGAGAGGGAAATAAAGGGAGCAACCCCATTCACAATAACCTCCCGAAAAATAAAATATTTAGGAATTAACCTAACCAAAGATGTAAAAGAACTATTTAATGAGAACTCTAAAAAGTTAAAGAAAGAAATTGCAGAAGACACTAGGAAATGGAAAGACCTCCCATGCTCCTGGATAGGCCGACTTAATATAGTAAAGATGGTAATACTTCCAAAACTAATATACAAATTCAACGCAATTCCTATTAAAATCCCAATGATGTACATCACTGAAATACAGAAAACAGTCCAAAAATTCATATGGAACAACAAAAGACCTAGAATAGCCAAAACAATTCTAGGGGATAAAGACAATATGGGAGGGCTATCCATGCCGAACTTCAAACTCTACTACAGAGCTATAATAACAAAGACAGCATGGTACTGGCACAAAAACAGACCCGAAGACCAATGGAACAGAATAGAAGATCCAGAAATAAACCCACAGGCCTACAGCCAGCTGATATTCGACAAAGGAGCCAAAGACATACAATGGAAGAAACACAGCCTCTTCAACCGCTGGTGCTGGGAAAACTGGGCAGCCACATGCAGAAAACTAAAAGTGGACCCCAGCCTATCACCATGCACCAACATCAACTCAAAATGGATTAAAGACCTTAACATTAAACCTGAATCTCTGAAACTACTGCAGGACAGAGTAGGAGAGACACTTGAACTAATAGGCACAGGAAGGAACTTCCTGAACAGAGTCCCAGGGTCACAACAAATTGGAGAGAGACTCGACAAATGGGACTACCTTAAAATAAAAAGCTTCTGCACAGATAAAGCTATCGCAACCAAGCTAGAAAGACAACCAACTAATTGGGAAAAAATATTTACCAGCAATATATCAGACAAGGGGTTAACATCCTGTATATACAGGGAACTCAAGAAACTAATCCCTCCCAAACCCAACAAACCAATTACTAAATGGGCAAGGGAACTAAAGAGGGACTTCTCAAATGAAGAAATAAAAATGGCAAAGAAACACATGAGGAAATGTTCATCATCCCTGGTGGTGAAGGAAATGCAAATAAAGACAACCCTGAGATACCACCTTACCCCAGTCAGAATGTCCCACATCCACAAATCAGCCAACGACAAATGCTGGAGGGGATGTGGAGAACGAGGAACGCTATTACACTGCTGGTGGGAATGTACACTCATACAACCACTTTGGAAAGCAGTCTGGAGGGTCCTTAGAAAGCTAAAGATTGACCTCCCTTACGACCCAGTCATACCACTTCTAGGCATCTACCCTGAACAACAGGAACCAATATACAAGGACACGTGCACCTCCATGTTTATTGCAGCACTGTTCGCAATAGCTAGGATATGGAAACAACCTAGATGCCCCACCACAGATGAATGGATCCAAAAATTGTGGTATCTATACACAATGGAATATTATGCCGCCATTAGAAATGACAAAATAATGGCATTTGCAGGGAAATGGATGGAGCTAGAAGGAATCATGTTGAGCGAGGTAAGCCAAGAATGAAGAGACAAACAGTACATGGTCTCCCTGATAAGTGGATGATGAATCCAAAATGTTAGGTAATATGACAAAACTAACAGGACTTAAGAAACAAAGAACTCCCACTCATCTGGTTGAACCACTACTAAATATCCCCATGCTGCTGATCACATATATGGTATATAACATATGAGCACCGTTATATATTACAGACTGTGATAGACAATTTGCTCCAGGAAAGTTAGAATGAACTTGTGACTTTAAATGAGCATCATTATTCCACAATACTGTGAATTTCCGGAAATTAAGTAATCACTTAATCACAATCAAAAAAAAAAAAGAACCTTGGGGAAGGGAGGGAGGGAAGGGATGATAGGGGGAAAACAATGGAGGGGGTAACAATGTTCAAGAGGAAGTGGAAGTGTACACATTACCTCACTCATGTAACTGTAACCCTCTGTATAGTATCTTTACAATAAAAAAAAAAAATCTAACAGCCAAAACTGGACAGGCAAACCCAGAGCTCTGCACCACATCAGTCCGCCATGCCAATTGCTTCTACCATAGTACTGGCTACCCAGTTTACCCACTCATGACCTTTTTACCCTGATTGTGCCCCACAATCCCTCACAACTTTTACTCTTTCACTTAGTCTATGCTTTCTTGTCCCCGATAAACTGTTCTGGATGCCTGTATTAGCTACCCCAACACTTGCAAAGCGGTTGCTGCTACCCAATTTCCTGCCACTTCAACTAAGTTATGACAGTCACAATTACACTTTCCCTGGTATCCTAGTCTCTGCTACTCTTTTCTGCTACCCATAATTCATAACACCATGGTTCCAGCCACCTGATCCCTGACACCCTTGTCTCTGATACCACATTCCCAAACAAAACAAGGGAAGAGTGGGCACAGAAAGTCGACTTGGGTACTCCTCTTGCAGGCCCATTGGGATGTTATTCCTCAGGTATTTAACACAGGAGAATTACTGGTGGTGGAAAGAAATGAGGTTACTCAGAGGTGACCAATATCCAAGGATATCAACTGACAACTTGTTGCTAGGAAAAGAAAGCCCTAAGGTGAAAGATAATGAGAAAAGAAAATTTTACAAAGATATTGGGGATGATGCAATAGGTTTAGCTTATACTCTTCTACTAGTGATCTGAATTATTTTTTGACGTAGATATGTAACTACTTTGCATTTTAAAAATTATGCGAGGAGGAGTTCTGGGAAGATGGCGGAGGAGAAGCTGGAATCTGAACAAGCTCTCGCATAGAAAGCAGTTTTAGAGTTCCAGTGAACAGTCCTAAGCCAGATAATCACACCAAGTGTGCCATCACAGGACAGAGAGTTAGTCAAGAGAGGGGAAGCCAAGGAAACACATCAGCTGCCGCTGCAGCAGCAGGGTCGCGGCGGCGACCACCGCCGCGAGGTCATACCTGAGACACAGAGTCCGGGATGAAGGACCCAGACGCAGCTGACGAGCAGATTCTACTCAACACCAACAAGAACCAACAAGGAGCAGACATCTTCATCCTGCTGTTTGCAGACCAGAGACGACCCAGGATCCAAGACGCGGCGTGAGTACAAGCCCGACGTCCTCACTCCTTCTCAGGGAGCAGAGGAGGGAAGGCCACCCCTCCCCCCCAGCACCGGTGATCTCCATCTTGGATACCGACAAAGCTCGGAGGAGCTGCTAGCTCCAACTCAGGCCTTGGAATAAAAGGAGTCATTTAGCAGGTCACAAGAACTTAACGGCGAAGTGACCTGCCAGGCTCAGCTCCATCCAGGGAAAAGAAACCCAGCTCAGGTGCCAGCCATCGGAGTGGCTTGCCTCACTGGGTAACCAGAGCCAGAGGCTGCCCCTCCCTCTAGCAGCCTCCACAATCAATTAAAAAACAGAAACCCTGAGAATGGCTCCAGGCTGGGCTCTGTGAGCTTTATCACAAAATAGACCCAGGGAAAAGCTACTGTTTGTTGAAAGGCCTCAACTCTACCCAGAACCTAGCCTCATCACCGCATCCCCTTCTTTTGTGATTCTCAAAGCAGATCACCCTCCCAAAAAACTAACCTGGGAGGGGGATCTCAAAATCTTGGGTAAAGCAGAGCATTTTTCTGCCTCCTCCAACAAACCGACTTAAGAAACCAATGAAGCCACAGGACCTCAAGCTGACCAGAGACTCCAACAAGAGACTGGTTACAGACAAAAGGGAGATACAGGATTCTTCCCACCCCTCCCCCCCAAAAACAATCAAAAGACTTTTTTTTTCTTTTTTCTTCTTTCTTTTTTCTTCGTCTTCTTTTCTTTTTTTTGTTTGTTTTTTGTTTTTTGTTACCATATATATATATATATATATATGTATAAATTTTTGTCCCTTCTAAAACTTTTATTAATCTTTAATTTTTGCCTCTTCTGAAAAAATAATTGTTTTCCAGTAACTTTTTTTTCCCTCATCTTATAATTTTTATTTTAGGAATATGTGAATGAGCGTTATCCTTTTTTTCTTGTCTTCTTTCTCTTTTTCTTTCTTTCTTAATTATCTTTTTGTTTTTTGTCTAGCTCTACTGAAATTCTGATCTTTTCTTCTCCCTTTCCCATCCTTAAAGTCTTTCACATCTCCTCTATGTCCCTCCTCTTCTCTCAACATATTCACATTCCTCTCTAAATACATTAATTTTTACGTTTCTATTTTTTTTTCTGGTATCTTTTCATTCCCCTTTCCGTCTCTTCTTTTCCTCTCTCTCTCTACTTGCATCCTACCCAACCCATTTCCTGCATTGTGATTAGGACATAGTTAACTCTCCCTGTGCCTCCCCACACCAATCTATTCCTATTTTTTACCCACATCTCTCCCTAATCCTAATAATTTCGGGTTTTCCAAATTCTTTTCTGCGGTTCGAAGTCCTTTAACATATACTTGTTTGATGTTGAATATATGTATCTGTTGAACTAGATTGTATCTGTAGACTATTGACTGTACAAACGCAAACTTTGGTTGATGGTTGCCTTAAGATAGTGTTCTAGCACAAAACTGGTGCAATCTTCATCTCAAATGGGCAGAGTAAGCCGGAAAAACACAAGAAAAATGGCAAATTCGGGTATCTCAATTCCCAATCTTGATAATCAAGGATTAGAACAGATAAAGAATAATCCAGAGGAGAGTTCCCAAATAGCTCTACAAACACTAATAGCAAACATGATAAATGAGAAGTTTGACGATGTACAAAGGACTCTGTATGAGCGTGATAGGGAGAGAGAGGAGGCATCCCAGAAGTTTATACAGGAATATCATAAGCGTGAGGAAGCTACTCAAAAACTGATACAGGATTTGCGTGAACAACTTGAGAATACTCAAAGAGAAAGGGAGGAATGGCGTGAGCAGGCAGAGAACACTCAAAGAGAACTGCAGGAATCCCACGAACGGGAAGAAAGAGAACTGCAGGAATCCCACAGACGGGAGGAAGCTAATCAAAGAGTAATTCAGGAATTGAGAGACCAGGTAGAGAATACACAAAGATCACTAAAGGCATTCATGGAATCCATTAACAAAGAGCTGAAGGAAGTCAGGGAGACCACAAAGGGAATGCTGAATGGAACCCAACAGAAGGAATGGGAGTCCAAAGAAACCATAACCAATCAACTAAGTGATTTGAGAACATACACTGAACACCAAATTAAGGAAGTAAAGAAATTCATACAAGACCTAAAACAGAGCTTCAACAAAGAACTTGAAGCCATCAAAGCTGACCAATTAGAAGGAAAAGAGATTAAAAACAAAGTAGAGAGTCTTGACAGCAGGTTAGACCATGCAGAAGATCGAATCGCAGGGATTGAAGACAGCCTAGATATCATAGAGAAAGAACATACAACCATCCAAGACAAGTCCAAGAAATATGATAGGTCTATCCAACACCTGGAAGACACCATCAGAAGGCCCAATCTAAGGATAATGGGTGTAGAAGAGCACCTAGAAACAGAAGTTAATGGTCTAGGAAATTTGTTTAACAGGATCCTAGCAGAGAACTTCCCAAACATACAAAAAGATAGGCCTATTCAGATAAAAGAAGCTTTTAGAACCCCAAATAGACCAGACCAGAATAGGACATCCCACCGTCACATTATAATCCACACAGGATCAACCCAGACCAAGGAAAAGATCCTTAAAGCTGTCAAGGAGAAAAGGTTAATCACCTATAAAGGGAAACCAATTAGAATCACCTCAGATTTCTCAGCAGAGACAATCAAAGCAAGAAGAGCCTGGAATGATGTATGCCATGCCCTAAAAACAAACAACTATCAACCAAGAATACTGTACCCAGCTAAACTCTCCTTCATAACTGAAGGCCAAATAAAAACCTTCCACAGCAAAGAAAAATTGAAACAATACATCACCACCAAACCAGCCCTACAAAAGATTCTCAAAGATGTCCTACACATAGAAAACCAACAAGACCACAATAAAGGCCAAGAAACTGCACCCAAACTGAGAATCCAAGAACCATAGGAAGAACCCAGTTTTCGCAGCCCCCAAGAAGGTGGATAACATGGCAGGAACTCCCAAATACCTCTCAGTCCTATCTCTTAACCTTAACGGACTGAACTCTCCAATTAAACGACATAGACTCTCTAGTTGGATTAAAAAACAAGACCCTTCTATCTGCTGCCTGCAGGAGTGAAATCTTGCCCATAAAAACAAACACATTTTCAATGTTAAAGGCTGGAACAAAATCTACCAAGCAAACGGCCCTCATAAACAGGCGGGAGTTGCAATCCTAATATCAGATAAAATAGACTTCAAATTAAAATTCGTGAGAAGAGATAAAGAAGGTCGCTACATACAAATTAAAGGATCTCTCCTTCAGGAGGATATTACAATTCTAAATATCTATTCGCCAAACAATGGAGCACCCAAATTTATCAAAGAAACACTACTTTCCCTCAAATCCCATATAGATCCAAAGACATTAATTGTTGGGGATTTTAACACACCACTCTCCCCACTAGATAGATCAACTCGGCAAAAACTCAACAGAGAAACCGCAGATCTAAACAGCTGCATAGATCAACTAGACTTAACAGACATTTACCGAACATTTCACCCAGCAGCATCAGAATACACGTTCTTCACAGCAGCACATGGAACGTTTTCTAAAATAGACCACATTTTAGGCCACAAAGCAAACTTGTCTAAATTCAGAAACATTGAAATTATACCTTGCATTCTCTCTGACCACAAGGGAATAAAATTAGAACTCAACACCAAAAGCCACCAAAGAAAGTCCGGTATCACATGGAGGCTGAACAACACACTGCTGAATCATGAGTGGGTCATGGAAGAGATTAGAAAGGAAATTCAAATGTTCATGCTATTCAACAAAAATGAACACACAAATTACCAGCTCCTCTGGGACACAGCAAAGGCAGTACTCAGAGGCAAGTTTATAGCTCTGAGCTCCTACATCAACAAATTGGAGAGATCGGAAACTAACAATTTAATGACACATCTAAACCTCCTTGAAAAAGAGCAGCAAGATAAACCCCAATCCAGTAGACGGAAAGATATAATCAAAATTAAATCAGAATTAAATGAATTAGAATCCAAAAAAACTATAGAAAGAATCAACAAAACAAAGAGTTGGTTCTTTGAAAAACTTAACAAAATTGACAGACCCTTAGCAAACCTCATCAGAAAAAGGATAGAACACACCCAAATTAATAAACTCAGAGATGAGAATGGAAACATCACCACGGAAACAACCAAGATTCAGAACATTATAAGGGAATACTTCTCAGAACTTTATGCTAATAAGTTTGAGAACTTGACAGAAATGGACCTTTTCCTAGCAAATATTGACATGCCAAAACTAAACCAAGATGAGTTAAACCAGCTTAACAGGCCCATATCAAGCATTGAAATAGAAACAGCAATAAGAGACCTCCCAGCTAAGAAAAGTCCAGGACCAGATGGTTTTACAGCGGAATTTTACAAGGCCTTCAAAGCAGAGCTCACACCAATACTCCTCCAACTCTTCAATGAAATTGAAAGAGAAAGCTCACTACCGAACACATTGTATGAAGGTATCATAACCCTCATCCCAAAACCAGGCAGGGACTCATCAAAGAAAGAGAACTATAGACCCATTTCTTTGATGAACATTGATGCAAAACTTGTCAACAAAATTTTGGCCAATCGACTTCAACAATTCATCCAAAAAATCATACACCACGATCAAACAGGATTCATTTCAGGAATGCAAAGCTGGTTCAATATACGCAAATCAATTAATATTATTCATCACATCAACAGGAGCAAGAATAAGAACCACATGGTTATCTTAATAGATGCAGAAAAAGCATTCGACAAGATCCAACACCCCTTTATGATGAAGGTTTTGGAAAAATTAGGAATCCATGGAACATTCCTCAATACAATAAAGGCTGTATATGACAAACCTACAGCCAGCATTATACTCAATGGTGAAAAACTAAAGCCATTTCCTCTTAATTCAGGAACAAGACAAGGATGCCCACTCTCTCCACTTCTCTTCAATCTAGTATTAGAATGCCTAGCTACAGCAATAAGACAAGATGCAGACATAAAGGGGATCCAAATAGGGAAAGAAGAAATAAAACTCTCCCTCTTTGCAGATGACATGATCTTGTATTTAAAGAATCCCATAGACTCCACTCCCAAATTACTCAAGCTCATTCAAAACGTTGGCAAAGTAGCAGGTTATAAAATTAACCCCCAAAAATCAATGGCTTTTCTGTATGCCAACAATGAGAAAAGTGTGGCTGAAATTAGGAAAGCAACTCCATTTGTAATAGCCCCACAAAAAATCAAATACCTAGGAATTAACTTAACTAAAGAAGTGAAGGACCTCTATGATGAAAACTTTAAAATCTTGAAAAAGGAAATCAACACAGAACTTAAAAAATGGCAAAACCTCCCATGCTCCTGGATTGGCAAGATTAACATCGTGAAAAGGGCAATACTTCCCAAGGCTATCTACAAATTCAACGCGATACCTATCAAAATTCCACCCTCATTCTTCAAGGAAATAGAAGAGGCAATCCAAAAATTCATATGGAACAATAAAAGACCCCGAATAGCAAAAACGCTCCTCAACGGAAAGAATATTGCTGGAGGAATATCAATACCAAATTTCAAACTCTACTATAAAGCCATAGTAATCAAAACAGCTTGGTATTGGCATAAGAACAGACCTCAGGACCAATGGAATAGAATTGAAAACCCAGAAATGAACCTACAGACCTATAGCCATCTAATCTTCGATAAGGGAGCTAAAACAATAGAATGGAAGAAAGACAGCCTCTTCAGTAAATGGTGCTGGCAAAATTGGTTAACTACATGTAGAAAACTAAAGCTAGACCCTTATATATCACCCTGCACCAGAATCAACTCCAAATGGATCAAAGACCTTGAACTCAAAGCAGACACTCTGAAAACATTACAGGATGGAATAGGAGAAACCCTAGGTCTCCTTGGCTCAGGCCGAAACTTTCTGAATAGAGACCCGGAAGCACAACAAATCAAAGAAAGGTTGGACAAATGGGATTGCATAAGGTTGCAGAGCTTCTGCAGGGCAAATGACATAGCTAGCAAGATCAATAGAAAGCCCACCGATTGGGAGAAGATCTTTACTAGCCATACAACGGACAAGGGTCTCATATCTAAAATATACTTGGAACTCAAAAAATTAAACCCCCCAACAACAAATCCTCAAAGAAACAACTGCCCAATGAATAAGTGGGCGAAAGACTTAAAGAGAAGCTTTCCTGAAGAAGAAAGAAGGATGGCCAATAGACACATGAAGAAATGTTCAACATCCATAGCCATAAAAGAAATGCAAATCAAAACAACATTGAGATTTCACCTTACTCCAGTTAGAACAGCAAAAATCAAGAACTCTAACAACAACAGATGCTGGAGGGGATGTGGACAGAAAGGAACCTTACTTCATTGTTGGTGGGAATGTAAACTTGTTCAACCACTTTGGAAAGCAGTATGGAGGTTCTTCAAAAGACTTCACATAGATCTCCCCTATGATCCAGCAATCCCACTTTTGGGCATTTATCCAAATGTTTACAAACAAGACCACACTAAAGCTACCAGCACAACTATGTTTATTGCAGCATTATTTACCATAGCTAAGATATGGAACCATCCCAGATGCCCCTCAGTAGATGAATGGATCAAGAAAATGTGGTATATATACACAATGGAATTCTATGCCTCCATCAGAAAGAATGACATTTCCCCATTTGTTAGGAAATGGAAAGGTTTGGAAAAAATTATATTAAGTGAAATAAGCCAGGCCCAAAGAACCATAGGTCCCATGGTTTCCCTTATTTGCAATATCTATTATAGGTATGAGTCAAGCGGAAAAGGTCAGATAATGTGATATTAGGAAAATGAATCCTTAAATATGTATTTTAATGTTTTTGTTTCTTTCATGCATGTTTTCTAACGCATTTATAAGATTATTTCTTTGTTGCTTTGTATGTCCCTCCCCCACAGTGTAACCCCCGCTTTCACTATATTTGATGTCACTATAACATGTGGAGGAGATGGGGATAAACAAGTCATTTAAGGATTCAGGTGGACCTGTTGCAACAATGAGCAGTACAAAATGTCATGTCAAAACCAGCTTTACAATGTCGGTGTGGGGGTGGAGGGGGGTATAATTGGGTGGGGGGAGGGGGGAGGCTGGGAAGGGAGGTGAAGGGTAAACAAAAGAGGAGGCTGCAATGCTTGGTAAGAAATGTATGCATTATCCTGCCCATGTAATTGTAGCCCCTCTGTACAGTATATTCTCAAATAAAATAAAATAAAATTAAAAAAAATAAATGAAAAAGCTGATGTGTAACTGAAAAAAAATAAAAAAATAAAAATTATATGAAGATGCACATTTATGTGGTACTTATATTAATTTATGAAATAGTTACATAAGATCACATTAATGATATTCAATATTTTGTGTTCAATGTTATGCTCATGAGTCTGCCTTTGGCAATATTAATTGAGATCTCCAACAACAAATGGAATTTCATTGTCAAATACTACAAATAGATTACTGATGCTAGTACCAAAATGAAAGCTGGAACAAGAAAGCTGAAAGTTTGAAGGGAAGGGATCAGTGGTAAGGGCGATGATGAAAGAGAAATTTTTCACCATATAATCTTGGAAGAATAGAATGTGTTTTGTTGAATTACTAGCTTTTTAAACCTTCTTAGAAAGCAGAACATTATTTTTTATTCTTGCTTTTTGGAAGCTCTTTAATGAATGGTTTAACCAAAAATTATCAAAATTACTATGAAAATTGAATTATGTGAATTATCAGATTAACATTATATTCAAAGTTGCCTTGAGATGCAGGAAGATTGGATTCTTTTCTATTAAATTAATGGAATAAGCTTCCTTTGAATGGTTGGACAGTCCATGACACTTGTTCCAAAACAAGAAAAGATACTGGAGAGAAAAAAAAAGAGGAACGAGACTCAAGGCACCTGAAATTAGCATGTTCTCATTTGGATTTTAATGGTTTTTTTCTACAAAGAATAAGAATTTCATCTTAACAAAATAATTTCAAAATGGATGTGCTACAGGATAGCTTCTAAATGTAATATTTAATGTTGTTGGATTACTTGAAGACAAATGTTTACAGAAAACTTTAAATTCAAGAAAAAGTGTAATGTTCCAATAAACACCTAGAAGGAATATAATTTAAAAATTCACTGTTCAAAGCAAACCCTGGCAGGAAAGACTGTGAGTCACTTGTCTCCAAACAGGAAGTGGCACTGTGGCTCAAGTGGAAGAGATCTTCTCTTGAGCTGAAGAACTCAGGGATATGCTAAAACCCAGTCCCTGAGTTCAAGACCTAGGACTGACAAAAAGAAATTTAAAAAATTAAAGCATTAGGGCTGGGAAGGTGACTCAGTGGTAGAGTGCTTGTCTTGCATGAATGAGGTCCTGGTTTCAATTCCTCTGCACCACATAAGCAGAAAAAACTGGAAGTGGCGCTATGGCTCAATTGATAGCCTTGAGCTGAAGAGCTCAGGGACCATGCCCAGACCCAGAGTTCAGGCCCCCCTACCAACAACAACAACAACAAAAAATTAAAGCATCAACCAACCTGAATATGTTGACCAGAATAATGAGTGAGGCATTATCCGTTTACATAACTTAGTGACTTGAAACCTAGTTTACCAGGGGAGGTGGTGGGCAATTTGTGTGTTTGATGAAACCTGCGAAATTATTTTGTACTCTCCCAAGGATGGAGAAAGGAGGGAATGGGGGAAGTAGGATAGGTGTTTGGCGGCCTTGCTTTTTGGTTCAGTGATTGTTTTCTGGAGTCAAATTCAGAGAAATACTGCTTGCAATCCTAGTTGCATGGGGAATGAAGAAGCCATTTCCTGGAAGTGGTTTTTGCACTGCCCTTGGCCCGGTTCCAACCACCACTGGATAATCCAAGTCCCATTTGAGGACCAAGATACCTTGAAGACTACTAATCCACTGAGCAGGTGGACTTAACCACAGCCAGAAAAGGCAAAAAATTCAATGCGGAGGGCAGCACTGGAAAAATCCTGTACAGAGGGGGTTCAGTTACATGAGTAGGGTAATGAGTACATTTCCTATCGAGCATTGTTGCCTCCTCCTTGGTTTTTTCCCCTACCATCCCTTCCCTCCCCACCTCTCCAACTCCTCCTTCCACTATCCCTGCCTGACAGTGTAAATTCATTTTCTACATAGTGTCCTGTACATCTCTTCGTCACAATGGGTCAACCTGCAGCCCCATTTAAGCATTTTGCTACATCCTTTCAACTCCCCAAATTACAAAAGTGAATATACAAGATGCACAACATTGGAATCAAATACAGTGAAAACAGGGGTTATATCGTGGGGGGGATGAACCTACAAAAGAAACACATAGTGCCTTATAAGTATATTAAAAACAAAACCAAGACTGACTTGGGGTATATTTCAGTTAACATCATCTTATATGATCATATGTACATAACCTTTGATCTTCTCTGCTTGTCCTAGACATGTACTAGTCCTTGCAAATAAGGGAAACCATGGGACCTCTGTTTCTCTGGGCCTGGCTTACTTCACTTAATATAATTTTTAACAAGTCTTTCCATTTCCTAACAAATGGGGCAATGCCATTCTTTCTAATGGAGGCATAGAATTCCAGTGTGTGTGTGTGTGTGTGTGTGTGTGTGTGTGTGTGTGTGTGTGTGTGTACATACATATATATACACACATATATGTATATATATTATATTTTCTAGATCCATTCATCTACTGAGGGGAATCGGAGTTGGTTCCATATCATAGCTATGGTGAGTAATGCTGCAATAAACATGGTTGTGCTGGTAGCTTTGGTGTGATCTTTTTTGTGATCATTTGGGTAAATGCCCAAAAGTGGGATTGCTGGGTCATAGGGAGCTCTATGTGGAGTCTATTGAAGTACTTCCATACTGCTTTCCAAAGTTGTTGAACAACTTTACACTCCCACTAACAATGCAGTAGAGTTCCCTCCAGCATCTGTAATTATTACATTTCTTGATTATAGACATTCTAACTGGAATGAGGTGCGATCTCAATGTTGTCTTGATTTGCATTTCTTTTATGGCTAGAAAACTTGAGCATTCCTTCATGTGTCTAAAGGGCATTTTTACTTCCTCTTCAGAGAAATCTTTCTTTAAGTCTTTAGCCCACTGAGTTATCAGGCAGTTGTTTCTTTGAGAATTTAATTTTTGTGTCCTAAGTATATTTTAGATATAAGACCTTGTCCATTTTATGACTCATGAAGATCTCCCAGTACGTGGGCTGTCTACAGTTCGTGTTAGCTTTTACCTTTGCCTTGCAGAAGCTCTGCTGTTTCATGCAATCCCATTTGCCCAACTTTTCTTTGATTTGTTTTGTTTCTTGTTTTCTATTAAGAAAATTTTGGCTTGCACTAAAGAGCCCTAGAGTTTCTCCTATTCCTTCATGTAATGTTTTCACAGTGTCTGCTTTTATTTTGAGTTCTTTTATCCATTTGCAGTTGATTCTGGTGCAGGGCGATATATACGAATCTAGTTTTAGTTTAATAGGTGTTTAACCAATTTTGCCAACACCATTTACTGAGAAGGCTGTCTTTTCCCACTCTATGATTTTTAGCCCTTGTCAAAGATTAAGTGGCTATAGGTCAATGGATTCATTTCTGAGTCTTCAGTCCTTTTCCATTTGTCCTCAGGTTTGATCTTGTGCCATTATCTCTTTGTTCTTATTACTATGGCTTTTTAGTAGAGTTTGAAATTTGGAACTGATATTGCTCCAGTACTGTTCTTTCTGCTAAGGATTGACAAACCTACAGCCAGCATTATAGTTAATGGCAAAAAGTTAAAATCATTTCTTACAAATTCAGGAATGAGATAAGGATGTCTTCTCTCTCCATTCCTCTTCAACTTAGTATTTGAATGCCAGCTGGGGCAATAAGACAAGATGCAAACTTAAAGGGGATCTAAATAGGGAAAGATGAAGTAAAACTATCCCTCTTTGCAGATGACATGAGCTTGTATTTAAAGAACCCCATGGACTCCACTCCCAAGTTACTTGAGCTGATCAGAAACTTTGTCAAACTAGCAGAATATAAAATTAACCCTCAAAATTCAATGGCTTTCCTGTATTCCAATAACGATAAGAGTGAGGCTGAAAATAGGAACACAATACCTTTTTAATATCCCCCCCAATACCTAGGAGTTAACTTAAGAGTGAAGGACCTCTATGATGGAAACTTTAAATACCTGAAAAATAAAATTAAGGCAGAACTAAGGAAGTGGGAAACCTCCCACACTCCTAGATTGGGAAGAGTAACATCATTAAATTGGCAATACTGCCAAAGGCTATATCCAAATTCAATGTGATACCTATCAATATTCCAATCTCACTTTCAATGAAATAGAAGAAGCAATCCAAAAATTCATATGGAAGAATAAAAGACCCCGAATAGCAGAGAGGATTTATGTGATTCTCATTTGGTATTACCACTTTTATTCTACAAAGTAATCTATGGATTTTAACTTTCTTCCCTCCCTTTGGATAAACCTCACAAAAACCCTGGCTCTAGCTCCCAAGACACCTAACTCTTAGGTCTGGACAATTGTTCCTAGATAGTGAATTACTTAGTTGTATTTTGAATGCATAAAACATGCATATAAAACTAGCATATTTTGATCTCATGAGAAAACTGCCTTTTCCCTCTCTCAAATTCATTTCCTGATAGGCATTTTTAGAAAGAATATATTTTCATTTTTAGATGAAAGTATTGTAGGAAACTATGTTCATAATCTGGCTCCTCCTGCACCTCAACACCTAAACACAAATGTCACAAAGCATTTATAAGAAACAATACAAAGACCAAACACTGGGAAATGCTCAGATGCAGAAAGTTTTACAAAACCCAGAATATAACTCTGCTGTCTGAGGCAGGGGCTCTCTGTGTAAATTAACAAACCCCAAAAGAGCAGCCAGGAGTACCGGACATGAGTGTCCCTGGCTGATAATCCAAGGACAAGGAGCATGGAAGGGCACCCTGAGCCTGCAGGAGAGTGTCTGGAGGAAAGTTTCCTTGCCAGCCTGAGTACAAAAGTTAGCATCACCCCACCTGGGCCTGTATTTCTTGTCTTCTCCCCACAGCTGAGCACAATCGTCCACTGCTCCACGGATGATACTGTACAAGCTGATCCCCAGAGTGGCTTCTGTTTTGTCTGCACTCCTTTCTAGGTGGGTGCTCCCCCGCCCTGCCGTGTGTGTGTGCTATCACGGGCTGATCCTTAGGACCCAGTCCCATGGGGCTGGTGGGTGCTAGATGTGGGTCAGTGGCACTGTGTCATTCACGCAGCAGCTTCCCTAGTCCAACAGCAGGTACACCCTGATATCCTCCCACAGAATCAGGCGAGATGCCCAGAAGCACCTGAGTTGGGCAGGCTGCCACTAGGATCCTACTTCATCAGAGGGACCAGGATGCCAGATGAAGTGGCTGCTTCCTCAATTAGTAATTATTTTATGGAGCAGTTATAAACAAATTGACCCACATTACTGTATGATATATAATGATATATCCTTGAGTCTCTAGTCTACAAAATCATTGAACTTGATACTAGCAAGAATGGATTTTATTGTATGCGTTTATAAGGCCTAATGGCAAACTGAAATAAAAGTACAACAAAACTCTTATCCAAAAAACACATTCTTAAATCTCAGAATTAAAAAAAATTGTATGTAAGTGGTGCAAATAAAGTTATACTAGAATAGTAAAATACACACAAAAATACTACATTCGTTACATTCCAAAGTAAAATAAGGAGGGGGGACCAAGATGGTGACGGGGCAGTAGGGAAACGCCACAGATCTCCCCAACAAAAAAGAGAGTTGAGTTCCAACGCTTAATCTCCCCAAGAGACCGACAACAACAAAAAGACGAACACTCAGAGAAAAATCAGAGGTGGAAAATAACAAAAAAAGAAAGAGAGGAAAAGAAGAATTTCAGAACAGAGAAGAGTGAAGACCCCTCTCCCAACCTTTACTGGCCGCATGGCAATGCGCCAAGCTGCCGGACAGCCAGCCCAGTGGGGGCTGCCGGAGCCCCAGAGACACAGGGGGCCGCTTGCAGACCACCCGCACAGAAGCGGCCTGAGGTACCGTTTTGCAGAACAACTGTTCGCCAGGAACAGAGAAACCTACCAGCCGGGTGTCTCTAAGAGGATCCCACCCCCACCCCTCACTCTCCACCCAAGCATAGAGGCTACATCCTGCCAAAGCCACCCGGCACTGGCAGCACGACAAAGGAACCTGTCTGCAGACCAACCGCGCAGAAGCTGCCGGAAGCACTAGACCCGCCCGTTCTTGAGCGCAACAACCTGGCAGGGGCCTCCCGGGTCCCAGAAGCACAGGGGGCTGCTTGCAGATCACCCACACAGAAGCCACCTGAGCATGGACACTGTGGCCCCAACAGCTTCGATAGAGGCAGAGACAGAAAAGAATCACACAGAGCCACCACCGCCCAGCCCAGCCGGCAACCACCCCAACTGAACTAGGATTGCAAAAACAACTGATGACCTACACCACACAGAAACAACCAGCTCCAGGGTGAGTACCCCACAGGGGACAGTGCATCCCTCAAGGTAGACCAGAGCTGGAGGGAATCCCCAGACCCTGACCTAGACTCCCTACACCAACACCCGAACCACAGGACCCACTAAAATTGGGAACTGTTGGAGAGCTCCACCAGCCCATGGAGCACATTCCGATGGCCAGGCCAGAGAAAGAGTGCCCCTGGAAGGGAGCTTAAATGCCCAATATAACAGTAGAAGAAATTTGAACTGTGTCCTACAGGCTGCATAACCTAGGTGGTATACACATCAGCACAGGCCTAACAAGTGCGCTCCAGGCTGGGGCCGGAACCAGGCCCGGGGATCTGGCGCCTGAACAACACAACCAACTCCTCCCAACTGAAGTAAAAAGCTGAGCATACGCCTCAACAGAGGGGAGAAAATCAGGAAACAGCACTCCCCGGAAAGCACGCCTGTGACAACAAAAGACCTGGAGGCCCAGGACAAGAGAAGCCCAAACACCACCAAAACTCCACCCATATACCCTAGGCTGGGAATTGGGCAACACAGGCTGCCAGCACCTGATAGTAAGCAGGAGCTCAGACTGATAAGGCGGCTCAGCAATAGAGTGATAGTCTTGGATGTATGAGGCCCTGGATCTGATTCCTCAGCATCACAAAAGCAAAAGGTTCAGAAGTGGTGCTGTGGCTCAAACGGTAGGGTGCCAGCCTTGAGCTGAAGAGCAGAGGGACAGCACCCAAACCTAGAGTTCAAGCCCACAACCAGCCCAAAACAAACAAACAAAAACGCATCAGGAGCCCATAGCAGACTCCAGTATTTGGGAGAGTGCATCCAGAGCATCTGATCTTCCCAAGAGCCCCCGTAGGAGCAAACACAAGCAGTCTAGGCTGCTCAACCCTTCCAAAGGCGGGAATTGCCAGCAATCTACAGCAGAGAGCTGAGAATCCTAAGTAAGTCAGAATAGCAGCTGGAAATAGGCTCCCAACAGAACCCAGATCAGGCACAAACTCTCTCTACCAATACAGAATCAGCAACCAAGCAAAGACAGACACACCAAAACAAAATTGAAGAGTAGTCTCCTGAACCCCCATGCGAAAATCACAGAGAAAAATCACAAGGTTTACTACCACCCAGGACAGCAAGCTCACCTCAAAAGCCAGCAGCCACACAGGGGAGAGCCCCAGTGGGAGCAAAGCAGGAATGGAAGACAAAAGCTACATCCAAGGGTTGCTGGAGGCAATGACTCAAGAAATAAAGCGAGAAATTGATCAGAAATTGAAAGAGCACAAGGATGAACTATCAAAAGAGATACAGGATATCAAACAAAAGTTGGATGCAAAAATAGAAGCTGCACAAACCTCAGTAAGAAGTGAGATAAGGGCCAAATTAGAGGAAATACATACTGAGATCAGTACTCTGAGAACCAACATCGAATCCATAAAGGGATCCATTTCCTCCATGCAAACCACAATAGAAGCCACTGTCAACAGAGTTAATGTAATGGAAGGTAGACTGTCAGATACATAAGACAGAATACACCAACTGGACCAAAAAGTAACAGATTTGGAAAAATCACTCAAATTAAACCAAAGGGAAATTCAAGAGCAAGCAGATAATGCCAAGAAGTTTAACCTTCACATAATCAGAGTGGAAGAAGGTGAGGAATTACAGAGCAAGGGAATGCAACAAATTTTTAACAAGATAATCAATGAAAATTTTCCCCACCTCAAAAATGACCATCTTAACTACATTCCAGAAGCTTATAGAACACCCAACAAGCAAGATCCCAGGAGAAACACTTCTAGACACATTATAGTAAAAATGATAGATCTGAATAATAAGGAAACAATCCTGCATGCAGCAAAAATGAAGAAGGAGCTATACTACAACGGGAAAAAAATTAGAATCACTGCAGAGCTCTCCACACAAACAATGGATACTTAAAGATGTCCTACACATAGAAAACCAATAAGACCACAATAAAGGCCAATAAATGGCATCCAAGGGAATAAAATTAGAACTCAACACTAAAAGCCACCAAAGAAAAGTCCTGTAACACATGGAGGCTAAACAACACACTGTTGAATCACCAATGCGTCATAGAAGAGATTAGAAAGGAAATGCAAATGTTCGTGATATTCAACAAAAATGAACACATAAATTACCAGCTTCTCTGGGACACAGGAAATGCAGTTCTCATAGGCAATTTTGTACCTCTGAGTTTCTACATCAACAAATTAGAGAGATCTGAAAACAACAATTTAATTAGACATCTGAACCTTCATGAAAAAGAGCAACAAAATAAACACCAATCCAGTAGATGGGAAAAAATAATTAAATTTAAATCAGAATTAAACTAATTAGAATCCAAAAAAACCTAGAAAGAATCAACACAACAAAGAGTTGTTTCTTCAAAAAGTTAACAAAAATTGACAGACCCTTAGCAAACCTTATCAGAAGAAGAAGAGCACACAAGGAAATAAACAAACTCAGATATGAGAATGGAAACATCACCACAAAAACAACCAAGATCCAGAACATTATAAGGGAATACTTCTCAAAGCTTTTGCTAATAAGTTTGAGAATCTGGTAGAAATAGACCTTTTCCTAGCAAATATTGACATGACAAAACTAAACCAAAATGAGTTAAACCAACTTAACAGACCCATATCAAGCATTGAAATAGAAACATCAATAAGAGTACTCTCATCTAAGAAAAACCCTTGACCAGATGGATTTAGAGTGAAATTCTACAAGGACTTCAAAGCAGAGCTCACACCAATACTCCTCCAACTTTTCAATGAAATTGAAAGAGAAAGTGCACTACTGAACTCATTCTATGAAGACATCATAACCCTCATCCCAAAACCAGGCAGGGACTCATCAAAGAAACAGAACTACAGACCCATTTCTTTGATGAACATTGATGCAAGACTTCTCAACAAAATTTTGGCCTACCGACTTCAATTCATCCAAAAAATCATACAACAAGATCAAACAGGATTCATTTCAAGGTTGAAAAGCTGGTTAAATATATGCAAATCAATTAATACAATTTATCACATCAACAAAAGCAAGGATAAGAACCACATGATTATTTCAATAAATGCAGAAAAAAAAACATTTGACAAGTTCCAAAACCCCTTTATGATGAAGGTTCTGGAAAAATTAGGAATCCAGGGAACATTCCTCAAAACAATAAAGGCTGTATATGACAAACCTACAGCCAGCATTATACTTAATGGTGAAAAACTAAAGCCATTTCCTCTTAGGAACGAAACAAGGATGACCAATCTCTCCACTTCTCTTCAATTTAGTATTAGAATACCTAGCTACAGCAATAAGACAAGAGGCCATCATTAAAGGATCCAAATAGGTAAAGATCATGTAAAACTCTCCCTCTTTCCAGATGATATGATCTTATATTTAAAGATTCCCACAGAATCCACTCCCAAATCACTCATGCTCATTGAAAACTTTGGCAGAATAGCAGAGTATAATGTTAACCCTCTAAAATCAATGGCTTTACTATAAGCCAACAATGAGAATAGTGTGGCTGAAATAAGGAAAACAACTCCATTCGTAATAGCCCCACAAAAAATAAAATGACTAGGAGTTAGTTTAACTAAAGATGTAAAAATCTTTATGATGAAAACTTAAAAACCTAAAAAAGGAAATCAAAACAGAACTTAGAAAGTGGAAAAACATCCCTGGATTGGAAAGATGATCATCATGAAAATGGCAACACTTCCCTAGGCTATGTACAAATTCAATGTGATACTTATGAGTATTCCAACCTCATTCTTCAAGAAAATAGAAGAGGCAATCCAAAAATTCATATGGAACAATAAAAGACCTCGAACAACAAAAACATTCCTTAATAGAATAGTGCTGGAGGAATATCAATACCAAATTTCAAACTCTACTACAGAGCCATAATAATCAAAACAGCTTGGTATTGGTACCAGAACTGATCTCAGGACCAATGGAATAGAAGTGAAAACCCAGAAATAAACCCACAGACATATAGCTATCTAATTTTCGATAAGGGAGCTAAAAAAATAGAATGGAAGAAAGGAAGCCTCCTCAGTAAGTGGCTGGCACAATAGGTTAATTACTCATAGAAAAATAAAGTTAAATGCTTATATATCACCCTGCACCAGAATCAACTCCAAATGGTTCAAAGACCTGGAGTCACAGCAGACACCTTAGGTCTCCTTGTCACAGGTCAAAATTTTCTTAATAGAGACCCAGAAACACAACAAATCAAAGAAAGGTTGGACAAATGGGATTGCATGAAATTGCAGAGCTTCTGCATGGCAAAGAGTAAATCTAGCAAGATCAATAGAAAGCCCACGGATTGGGAGAAGATCTTCACTAGCCATACAACGGACAAGGGTTTCATATCTAAAATGTACCAGGAATTCACAAAAGTAAATCTAACAACAAATCCTCAAACAACTTCCCAATAAATAAGTGGGACTTAAAGAGAAACTTCTCTGAAGAGGAAAGAAGGATGGTCAATAGACACATGAAGAAATACTCAACTTCCCTAACCATAAAAGAAATGCAAATCTAAACAATATTGAGATACCACGTCATCCCAGTTAGAATGGTTATAATCAAGAACTCTAATAACATCAGAAGCTGGAGGGGATGTGGACAGAAGGGAACCTTACTGCATTGTTGATGGGAGTGTAAATTTGTTCAACCACTTTGGAAAGCAGTATGGATGTTCCCTAAAAGACTTCACATAGCGCTCTCCTATGATCCAGCAATCCCACTTTTGGGCACTTACCCAAATGATCACAAACATGATGATACTAAAGCTTACCAGCACAACTATGTTTATTACAGCCTTATTTACTATAGCTAAGATATGGAACCAACCCAGATGCCCCTCAGTAGATGAATGGATCAAGAAAATGTGGTATACTTACACAATCGAATTCTTGGCCTCCATCAGAAAGAATGGCATTGCCCCATTTGTTAGGAAAAAATTGGAAAAAATTATATTAAGTGAAGTAAGCCAGGCCCAAAAAGTATAGGTCCCACGGTTTCCCTTATTTGCAATAACTAGTATATTTGTGAGACAAGCAAAAACGGTCAGATAAGTTGATGTTAGGTGAAATGAACCCCAAGATAAAGACAAAAATGTTTTTTTTTGTCTTGGTATTGTTTCTAGCTTATTTATAAGATGATTTATTTGTTGCTTTGTATGTCCCTCCCCCATGTTATAACCCGTTTTGACTGTATTTGATGTTGGTATAATTTGTGGAGGAGAAGGGAAAAACAAATTCTTTAAATAGGGATACAAGTGGACCCATTGTTTGGTGCATGGGTTGGTTTTGGGTGGGAGGGGATGGGAAGGGATGGGAAAGGGAAACAAAGTAGGGGGCAACAATGCTTGATAAGAAATGTAATCGTTACCTTTCTCATGTAATTGTAACCCCTCTATATGTATTTTCACAATAAAAATCATGAAATAATAAAGTAAAAATCCATGTCAATTTTTTGTGTTGTTGTTGTTGGTCGTGTGGCTTGAACTCTGGGCCTTGGCGATATCTCGCAGCTCTTCAGCTCATTGATTCCACTGAATCACTTGAGCTACATTGCCGTTTCTACTTTTCAAGTGGGTCATTGGAGATAAGAGTCTTACAGACTTTTCTGCCCAGGCTGGTTTTGAACCACCATCCTCAATCTCAGACTCCTGAGTAGGTAGGATTACAGGCATGAGCCACCAAAGCCCAGATGCAAGTCAATTTGTAAAAAGCAAGCTTATTGAAACTTCTGGCTTTTTCCAATAAACAATCTTACTTTTTAGCATTAGTTTATAACTATGAGTTATTTTTGATGTAACTGTAAAGTTTTTAATAGAAACAAACATAATTTTTACTATTGCTCAGTATCTCACAAAATCCCTTGTAATTGACTTTCCCCAGTCAATTATTACATACTATTATTCACTATTATTACACTCTATATTACATATAGTGTGAAGCAAAAATAGTTTGGACCATTTCATTTAAATTATTAGATGGTATTTTAGCATTATAAATTCGCATCTGTGATTTTATTTTATTTTTTTTTTTTAATTTTTTTTATTGTAGAGATACTATACAGAGGGTTACAGTTACATGAGTGAGGTAATGAGTACACTTCCACTTCCTCTTGAACATTGTTACCCCCTCCATTGTTTCCCCCCTACCATCCCCTCCCTCCCTCCCTTCCCCAAGGTTCTTTTTTTTTTTTTTTTTGATCGTGATTAAGTGATTACTTAATTTCCGGAAATTCACAGTATTGTGGAATAATGATGCTCATTTAAAGTCACAAGTTCATTCTAACTTTCCTGGAGCAAATTGTCTATCACAGTCTGTAATATATAACGGTGCTCATATGTTATATACCATATATGTGATCAGCAGCATGGGGATATTTAGTAGTGGTTCAACCAGATGAGTGGGAGTTCTTTGTTTCTTAAGTCCTGTTAGTTTTGTCATATCACCTAACATTTTGGATTCATCATCCACTTATCAGGGAGACCATGTACTGTTTGTCTCTTCGTTCTTGGCTTACCTCGCTCAACATGATTCCTTCTAGCTCCATCCATTTCCCTGCAAATGCCATTATTTTGTCATTTCTAATGGCTGCATAATATTCCATTGTGTATAGATACCACAATTTTTGGATCCATTCATCTGTGGTGGGGCATCTAGGTTGTTTCCATATCCTAGCTATTGCGAACAGTGCTGCAATAAACATGGAGGTGCACGTGTCCTTGTATATTGGTTCCTGTTGTTCAGGGTAGATGCCTAGAAGTGGTATGACTGGGTCGTAAGGGAGGTCAATCTTTAGCTTTCTAAGGACCCTCCAGACTGCTTTCCAAAGTGGTTGTATGAGTGTACATTCCCACCAGCAGTGTAATAGCGTTCCTCGTTCTCCACATCCCCTCCAGCATTTGTCGTTGGCTGATTTGTGGATGTGGGACATTCTGACTGGGGTAAGGTGGTATCTCAGGGTTGTCTTTATTTGCATTTCCTTCACCACCAGGGATGATGAACATTTCCTCATGTGTTTCTTTGCCATTTTTATTTCTTCATTTGAGAAATCCCTCTTTAGTTCCCTTGCCCATTTAGTAATTGGTGTGTTGGGTTTGGGAGGGATTAGTTTCTTGAGTTCCCTGTATATACAGGATGTTAACCCCTTGTCTGATATATTGCTGGTAAATATTTTTTCCCAATTAGTTGGTTGTCTTTCTAGCTTGGTTGCGATAGCTTTATCTGTGCAGAAGCTTTTTATTTTAAGGTAGTCCCATTTGTCGAGTCTCTCTCCAATTTGTTGTGACCCTGGGACTCTGTTCAGGAAGTTCCTTCCTGTGCCTATTAGTTCAAGTGTCTCTCCTACTCTGTCCTGCAGTAGTTTCAGAGATTCAGGTTTAATGTTAAGGTCTTTAATCCATTTTGAGTTGATGTTGGTGCATGGTGATAGGCTGGGGTCCACTTTTAGTTTTCTGCATGTGGCTGCCCAGTTTTCCCAGCACCAGCGGTTGAAGAGGCTGTGTTTCTTCCATTGTATGTCTTTGGCTCCTTTGTCGAATATCAGCTGGCTGTAGGCCTGTGGATTTATTTCTGGATCTTCTATTCTGTTCCATTGGTCTTCGGGTCTGTTTTTGTGCCAGTACCATGCTGTCTTTGTTATTATAGCTCTGTAGTAGAGTTTGAAGTTCGGCATGGATAGCGCTCCCATATTGTCTTTATCCCCTAGAATTGTTTTGGCTATTCTAGGTCTTTTGTTGTTCCATATGAATTTTTGGACTGTTTTCTGTATTTCAGTGATGTACGTCATTGGGATTTTAATAGGAATTGCGTTGAATTTGTATATTAGTTTTGGAAGTATTACCATCTTTACTATATTAAGTCGGCCTATCCAGGAGCATGGGAGGTCTTTCCATTTCCTAGTGTCTTCTGCAATTTCTTTCTTTAACTTTTTATAGTTCTCATTAAATAGTTCTTTTACATCTTTGGTTAGGTTAATTCCTAAATATTTTATTTTTCGGGAGGTTATTGTGAATGGGGTTGCTCCCTTTATTTCCCTCTCTTCCTGTACATTATCAGTGTATAGGAAGGCAACTGATTTTTGTGGGTTTATTTTGTATCCTGCTATTTTGCCAAAGTGATTTATGATTTCTAAGAGTTTGGGGATGGAGTTTTTGGGATCGTGGAGGTATAGTATCATGTCGTCTGCAAAAAGGGATAGTTTAACTTCTTCTTTTCCTATGAGGATCCCTTTAATATCTTTTTCTTGCCTTATTGCCCTGGCTAAGGGTTCTAGGACTATATTGAAGAGGAGTGGAGACAGTGGGCATCCTTGCCTTGTTCCTGATTTTAGGAGAATTGGTTGTAGCTTTTCCCCATTAAGTATAATATTGGCTATTGGTCTGTCATAAATGGCTTTTATTGTTTTTAGAAATGTTCCTTCTATTCCTATTTTCTCCAGAGCTTTTAGCATGAATGAATGTTGAATTTTGTCAAAGGCCTTTTCTGCATCTGTAGCGATAATCATGTGATTCTTGACCTTGGCTCTGTTGATATGTTGGATTACATTTATTGACTTACGTATGTTAAACCATCCCTGTGTCTCTGGGATGAAGCCTACCTGGTCATAGTGAATTATTTTTTTTATGTGTTTCTGGATTCTGTTAGCTAGAATCTTGTTAAGGATCTTTGCATCTGTGTTCATCAAGGAGATTGGCCTGTAATTCTCCTTTTTGGTTGGGTCTTTGCCTGGTTTGGGGATGAGTGTGATATTGGCTTCGTAGAATGAGTTTGGGATAGCTCCTTCCTTCTCTGTTTCTCTGAAGAGCTTGAGGAGTATGGGTATTAGTTCTTGTTTAAAGGTCTTATAGAATTCTGCTGTGAATCCATCTGGTCCTGGGCTTTTTTTTGTTGGAAGACTTTTGATAGCTTCCTGTATCTCATTATAGGATATTGGCTTATTTAATTGGTTAACTTCTTCTTTGCTCAGTTTGGGCAACTTGTATTTCTCTAAAAATGCATCCATTTCTGCCCGATTTTCTTCCTTTAGAGAGTATAGCTTTTGAAAGTAGTCTGTTAGAATTGTTTGGATATCTTGGGTACGTGTGGTGATGTTTCCCGTGGCATCCATAATCCTATTAATATGGGTTTCCTCTCTTCTTTTTTTAATTAATCTAGCCAATGGGCCATCAATTTTGTTTATTTTTTCAAAGAACCAGCTTTTTGTTTGGTTTATTTTGGTTATGGTTTTCTGATTTTCTAATTGGTTAATCTCTGCTTTTAATTTGGTTATCTGGCTTCTTCTAGTAGCTTTAGGTTCCATTTTTTCCTGTTTTTCTAGCTGTTTTAATTGCAACATGAGGTTATTTACTTGGTCTGTCTCCATTCTCTTGATGTGGGCACTGAGGGCAATAAATTTGCCCCTCAGGACTGCTTTTGCTGTGTCCCACAAGTTTCTTTGTGAGGTGTTTTCATTTTCATTGAGTTGTAGGAAGTGCTTTATTTCTTCTCTGATCTCTTCTGTTATCCAGGCATTGTTAAGGAGTGTGCTGTTCAATTTCCATGTATTGGAGAAATTTCTGCGGTATGCTTTGTTATTGAGAGCTAGCTTGATTCCACTGTGGTCAGATAGGATACAGGGGATTATATCGATCCCTTTGTATTTGCTTAAGTTCCTTGCATGAACTATGATATGGTCTATTTTGGAGAAAGTTCCGTGAGCTGCTGAGAAGAATGTGTACTGTGTTGTTTTAGGGTGAAATACTCGGTAGATGTCAGTTAATTCCGCTTGAAGTATGGCCTCTCTTAATTCGGTAGCTTCTTTGCCAATCCTCTGGTTGGTAGACCTGTCCTTTGGTGAGAGTGGTGTGTTAAAGTCTCCTAGTATTATCGTATTGGGATCTATTTTATTCTGTAAGTTTGAGAGCATTTGTTTGACATATCTGGGTGCACCAATATTTGGGGCATATAAGTTGATGATGGTTATATCCTCCTCTTGGATTGTTCCCTTTATTAATATGTAGTGTCCGTCCTTGTCTTTCTGTACTGATTTTAATGAAAAGTTTATTTTGTCAGATATCAGGATAGCTACACCTGCTTTCTTACTGGGGGCGTTTGATTGGTAGATCCTTTTCCACCCCTTCACTCTGAGTTTGTTTGTATGTTTGGCTGAGAGGTGGGTCTCCTGAAGGCAACAGATGGATGGGTCTTGTTTTCTTATCCAGTCCTCAGTTCGTTTTCTTTTAATTGGCGAATTCAGCCCATTTATATTAAGAGAAAGTATAGAGAGATGCATTGTTGTCCCTGCCATTCCGTTTTCCTAAGTTTTTCTTTTTTCCTTTCCTCCTGTGCTTGCTCAGTTAGACTTTGAGTAACGCCTGTTTGGGGCAGGCCCCAGTTCCTGGCTGCTTTCTTCAGGTTGTGTCCCCCCTCTTAGAATTCTTTGTAATGCTGGCTTAATGTTTATGTATTCATTTAGTTTTTCTTTGCTATTAAAAGTTTTCAGTTCTCCATCAAATGTGAATGCTAGCTTTGCCGGGTAGATCAGTCTGGGTTGGCAGTTATTGGCTCTCAGGGCTCGTATGGTGCTTTCCCAGGCTTTTCTTGCATTCATTGTTTGTGTGGAGAGATCTGCAGTAATTCTTATTTTTTTCCCATTGTAGTATAGCTCCTTCTTCATTTTTGCTGCATGCAGGATTGTTTCCTTATTATTCAGATCTATCATTTTTACTATAATATGTCTAGAAGTGTTTCTCCTGGGGTCTTGCTTGTTGGGTGTTCGATAAGCTTTTGTGATGTAGTTAAGATGGTCGTTTTTGAGGTGGGGAAAATTTTCATTGATTATCTTGTTAAATAGGTGTTGCATTCCCTTGCTCTGGAATTCCTCACCTTCGTCCACTCCAATTATGCGAAGGTTAAATTTTTTAGCATTATCTGCTTGCTCTTGAATATCCCTTTGGTTTAATTTGAGTAATTTTTCCATATCTGTCACTTTTTGGTCCAGTTGGTGTATTCTGTCTTCTGTATCTGACACTCGACCTTCCATTTCATTCACTCTGTTGACAGTGGCTTCTATTGTGGTTTGCATGGAGGAAATGGATCCCTTTATGGATTCAATGTTGGTTCTCAGAGTACTGATCTCACCTCTCAATGAGGTATGCATTACCTCTAATTTGGCGTTTATCTCACTTCTTATTGAGGTTTGTGCAGCTTCTATTTTTGCATGCATCTCTTGTTTGATACCCTGTATCTCTTTGGATAGTTCATCCTTGTGCTCTTTCAATTTCTGATAAATTTCTCGCTTTATTTCTTGAGTCATTGCCTCCAGCAACCCTTGGAAGTAGCCTTTGTCTTCCATTCCTGCTTTGCTCCCACTGGGGCTCTCCCCTGTGTGGCTGCTGGCTTTTGAGGTGAGCTTGCTGTCCTGGGTGGTAGTAAACCTTGTGATTTTTCTCTGTGATTTTCGCATGGAGGTTCAGGAGACTGCTCTTCAATTTTGTTTTGGTGTGTCTGTCTTTGCTTGGTTGCTGATTCTGTATTGGTAGAGAGAGTCTGTGCCTGATCTGGGTTCTGTTGGGAGCCTATTTCCAGCTGCTATTCTGACTTACTTAGGATTCTCAGCTCTCTGCTGTAGATTGCTGACAGTTCCCGCCTTTGGAAGGGTTGAGCAGCCTAGACTGCTTGTGTTTGCTCCTACGGGTGCTCTTGTGAAGAACAGATGCTCTGGATGCACTCTCCCAAATGCTGGAGTCTGCTATGGGCTCCTGATGTGTTTTTGTTTATTTGTTTTGGGCTGGTTGTGGGCTTGAACTCTAGGTTTGGGTGCTGTCCCTCAGCTTTTCAGCTCAAGGCTGGCACCCTACCGTTTGAGCCACAGCACCACTTCTGACCCTTTTTGCTTTTGTGATGCTGAGGAATCAGATCCAGGGCCTCATACATCCAAGACTATCACTCTATTGCTGAGCCGCCTTAACAGTCTGAGCTCCTGCTTACTATCAGGTGCTGGCAGCCTGTGTTGCCCAATTCCCAGTCTAGGGTATATGGGTGGAGTTTTGGTGGGGTTTGGGCTTCTCTTGTCCTGGGCCTCCAGGTCTTTTGTTGTCACAGGCGTGCTTCCCGGGGGAGTGTTGTTTCCTGGTTTTCTCCCCTCTGTTGAGGCGTATGCTCAGCTTTTTACTTCAATTGGGAGGAGTTGGTTGTGTTGTTCAGGTGCCGGATCCCCGGGCTTGGTTCCGGCCCCAGCCTGGAGCGCGCTTGTTAGGCCTGTGCTGATGTGTATACCCCCTAGGTTATACAGCCTGGGGGACACAGTTCAAATTTCTTCTACTGTTGGTAGTCTTGACCCAGGGGCGCTGTTCCTGGCTTGGGCATTTAAGCTCCCTTCCAGGGGTGCTCTTGCTCTAGCCTGGCCAGCTGAGTGTGCTCCACGGGCTGGTGGAGCTCTCAAACAGTTCCCAGTTTTAGTGGGTCCTGTGGTCCGGGTGCTGGGGTAGGGAGTCTAGGTCAGGGTCTGGGGATTCCCTCCAGCTCTGGTCTCCCTTGAGGGATACACTTC
Source organism: Dipodomys merriami (assembly GCF_024711535.1). Classification (NCBI taxonomy): domain Eukaryota; kingdom Metazoa; phylum Chordata; class Mammalia; order Rodentia; family Heteromyidae; genus Dipodomys; species Dipodomys merriami. The sequence continues at coordinate 5,504,383 of NW_027206402.1, read as the reverse complement.
CCCTGTGGGGTACTCACCCTGGAGCTGGTTGTTTCTGTGTGGTGTAGGTCGTCAGTTGTTGTTGCAATCCGGGCTGGGTTGGGCGGTGGTGGCTCTGTGTGATTCTTTTCTGTCTCTGCCTCTGTCGAAGCTGTTGGGTCAAGAGTGTCCACGCTCAGGCAGCTTCTTCTCGGTACCTCTGGGGCCCAAGTGACCCCGCCGGGTTGTTGCGATCGTGATCGGGCGGGCGGGTGGTCTGCAGACAGGACCCTTTGTCGCGCCGAGCCGCTTTGGCGGGATGGAACCTCTCTGCTCGGGTGGAGAGTGCTGGATCGTTGCGATCGCGATCCGGCGGGCCGGGTGGTCTGCCGCAGGTCCTTTTGTCACTCTGCTGATGCCGAGCGACTTTGGCGGGATGGAGCCTCTCTGCTCGGGTGGAGAGTGAGGGGTGGGGGTGGGATCCTCGTGGAGACTCCCGGCTGGTAGGTTTCTCTGTTCCTGGTGATCTGCTGTTCTCCGCATCTGTGATTTTAAAAGAAGGAAAGTATAAAAGTGTAGTGTGTCCTAATTAATGCAAAATTCATGAGTTCATACAGACAAAATTATTTTCTTTCCACTAAAGGTTTGAAGGAATACTATTGGAAATAGTGAGGCAAGAGGAGGAAGAATTCCAATCATGTCAAAGAATGTCTCTGTTATTCTGCTACCCCTTCCACTAACAAGACCTACCCGGTACCAGATGTCACAAAACTTCAAGTATCTCTCTTAGAAATCTATTTGGAAAAGTTCTAAATCACTGATTATTTATGTACTATCTGTTATATGAAACAAAATATAGACATATAACAATTGAAATAAAATGCACACATATGTTGAAGTCACCACACCTGGAAAAACAACCAACAAAGTAGAACTCCCCCAGGAACAAAAACATGTTGTGTCCGGTTATTTTGAATCACAAAATCCTCAAATACATGTTATCCTTGAGTAGCTCCATAAAGATAACTGTCTCAGAAGTACAGTTGTGTTAATTTGTAATTAAATTCATCTAGATGAACCTAATATAGCAAATCATGTGCATGGATCAAATTGTTTAAAACAAATGTGACTGTATGTGGAGTGAGAGCTGCACATATTTAAAAGAATAAAATAAAAATCATCACATACTTAAAAAATTCAGAAATGCAACCAATAAGTCCAATAGTATCCATATTGAGACCTAAATCCTACTGATTTAACAAGAACAAAATATGCAAATAATAGAATCTGAGCCGTGTACCTGAGTGTACATAATTTTAAACTACTCCAAATTACACTTTGTAGAAGACTGAATGCGGGTTAATTAAAGGAAAAGATCAACCCATGATATAAATGACATTAAAAAAATCTCATGAAAAGAGAGAAGTAGTGGTGGTCAAAATCTTTCTAGTACAGACAAAATTGCATGCCTATTTAGTTAGATCCAAAAAAGATCCAAGATACTCAAAGTGATTTGAAACTTTGGCAAAATAGCAGGATACAACTGTAACATTACTATAAATGTTGACTCTGGCATGGAATTAATTTCCTCTTTGATCTGACAAATGATTATATGAAAGAACAGAATTTCAAATAAATATCAAGACCTAACTAAAGATATAATCAGAAAAGTCATCATGCAAGCCATATTGCAACTGGGATAAAAGAAATACCAGTTATGCTGATTCTGTATTTATTGTAAATGTTGATTTTTTCATAAATTATTTCCTTTAGCTTGCATTTTTAAAATACTGTGTTAATTATGTATATCTTGGTGACTAATTTTGGATTCCTCCTTCAATTTAGTTCTGAGTATAATGTCTAACTTCAGTTCCTAACCCAAGAAATGATGTTGATTACAAAACAAATCTAATTACCACTGTTTTATTTATTTATTTTTTGGGGGGGTCCAGTCGTGGGGCCTGAACTCTGGGCCTGGGTGCTATCTCTCAGCTCTTCAGCTCAAGGCTAAGGCTCTACCACTTGAGCCACAGCACCACTCCCGGCTTTTTTTCCTTTTGCTTATGTGGTGCTGAGGAATCAAACCCAGGGCCTCTTGCATGCAAGGCAAGCGCTCTACCACTGAGCCACCTTCCCATCCCACCACTGTTTATAATACACAAAATCTCATAAGCCTGACACCAGTAAGCATTGGTTAACATTTTGATATCGTGGTCTCATGACTGATGAGGCTTACCTGCATGAGTATAGTTGTGCCTAGATTCCTCAGCCTAAATTTAGCCACTGTTAAAAAATGTTTATATCTTTATTTGTCACCCATTGGAGATTAAACCTGAGTATAAACCTAAGAAAAATGATAAGGTGAGAATTTATCTTTATAGATATAAAGTAAACAAGATTCAGCATAGAGTAACTCACTAGTTTAAAGTCAACCTATTTCTCCAAAACTTTCTAAGCATTTCCTTACAATGTGTATTATTCTCAAGGGAATGAGGAATGTGAGAAGAGGACTAACCTAGCATTATCTTTAAATGCACATAATTTGGATTTACCTCTTTATTTTGCTATAGTCATTTTTGATTTAAAAAACTGTTTGAATAATTGATTTTCAGGTCAGCTATAATATATCCTTGTTGCATATTCCAAAGTACATTCAGAAAATTCTATATAGCAATTAAGTAAAGAAAGTCCGGGCAGAAAAAATGGCATCTCTATACTATGTGACACCCAATACTTAGGTAATTCATTATGCCCCCATTTAATGAATGTGATTGTTTAAATCTTCTTCAAGTATTAATTAAAATCAATCAGTGTCCTATAAAATAATTGTGTATAATTTTATCCTAGAATCATTCAAGAACTGCCCATTCAATCATGACATACATCACATTCCATTGGTATTCATATGGATAGGAATGAGTTTCTTAGGATCTCCCACCTGCCATTTGGAGGTGGCAGGACCAGGATTCAAACTGTGGGCTCCAGCTCCCACCACTTCAACCTGAGGATAGGGAACTCACCGGTCTGTCCAAGAACATCAGCAAGACCAGTGATTAGGCAGGTACCAGTGGCTCTCAGCAGTCCTCCTTGATACTTACAAGGCTGTGATAGGAGGATCATGGTCAAAGTCACCCTAAGCAGAAAAGTCCTTGAGACCCCTGTCTAACTTCAGTGCCAACAAAGCCAGAAGTAGAGCCGTATGGCTCCAGTGGCAGAGGGCTAGCCTTGAGCAAAAGCAGCTCATGGACTGTGCCCAGATCCTGAGTTCAAGGTCCGGGACTGGCAAGAAACAGACATACACAACAATCTGTGCAGCCATCCAGCTATACAGGTCACCCTTTTGTCCCCAACTCAATTGGACAGAGTTCCCTGGGAAAGGGGCTAGAGGGCCACTGTCATCTTGACTCCGCCCATTCTGGGTGCATCACAGGATTCAGCCACACCCCCATTATTTCATGGTTCTTTCTGACCAATGGGATACAAGAATTATTGCCACGCCCACATTCCATGCTGTCTTATAGATGGACTAGGTTCTGTTAGCACACTTGGAGGCTGAGATCCACAGGGGGAAAATCCTTCCACAGGAGCAGCAGGCCCGCTGTAGGCACCCGGGCCACCAGGCAGCTCAGTGCCAGACTAAGCTGGAGCCACAGGCCCTCTCCCCCATGAGCTGTCACCACAATATGTGTGGGGATGGGAAGCAGGACATATGGGTATCTAAGAAGAAAATCTGCTTCATCCATGACCTGCCTGATGAGGTGGACTTCCAGAGTCCAGCAAGTGAGCTCCACCATGGATACAGCCAGCTATCAGCACACATCTGAACCATCGAAGAGTCCCCTTTGGTGTGTAAAGAGCAGATGTTGGTCCTGCATGAGCTGTGCTGGGAGAAAGCTGAGTGCTTGCACTGGCTGTCCCAGGAGAAGATGGAGAAGAGGAGAGTGCTGCAGGAGCTGCAGTTGCTCCCAGCAGGGGAAGGCACAGACAGCAGTCTCCAGATGCCAGCACAGGCTGAGCCCCCAACCACCAACACCGCTTCAGATGCCTCAGGGCCTGTGGTGGGTGAAATGAGGGAGGAGCAGAAAGGTTTTGAAGAATTGCAACTTGAAGACAGCATGGAAACTGCCAGAGGAGAGGTCAGGGTTCCCGAACCCATAGTGGACTCCCCCAAGAAGCATATCCTGCCAAAGATGCCCCACATCCAGATCCACCCACAGCTCCCAGGCTCAGGGGAGGAGTGCTCCCTCACTTTCTTCTGTAGACTGATGCAGATGATGACTCTCTATGTGACATACTGACTCTCAAAAGCCTTGGCAGCCACCAGAAGTAAGTGGCCAGGTGCCCTTCTCTCAGGACTCCATCTGCCAGGTGACAGGAAGTTAAACTGGGGGTCGGGTAGGGCATAGGCTGCTGGGACTTGGCCCAAACTCAAGGGACATCTAATGGCCCATTGGTGGCCAGGAAAGAGGCCCATGTTATGCTTATCACAAATAATAAATTATTTACAAAGCAAAAAAAACCTGTCCAACAAAGATTTGTTCTTCTAGTCCTGGGGCTTGAACTCAGGGCCTGGCCACTGTCCCTGAGCTCTTTTTTGATCAATGCTGGCCTTCTATCAGTTGAGCCCCACCTCTCCTTCCAACATTTTCTGTGTGGAATCGAACCCAGGGCTTCAGGCATGATCGGCGACCACTCTACCACTGAGCCACATGTTCAGCTAAGATGATTCCCCCCCCAAACCCATATGGCCATTCCTCAGATAAATAGGGCTAGGATGAATATGAAGCACAAGTCTGGTTCACAACAAAATACTCCCCCGCCCCCTCTTCCCAAACCCTTAGTTGAAGTTTCTCTTCTAACATTGAGGGATGAGAAAGGGAGAAGGGAGTCCTGAGAGAGTACCAACAACAATGGCCCCCTGAGTCCTACATCCTCTCCCACACGTGGTCCTCCAGATTCTGATCTTACCTGATTCAATGTGGAGTCTACACTGTCTCCCCACCACTGCAAGGCTCAGGATGAGCTAAATGTCAGCCCTGGCCTCAGCCCACACCCAGGGTGGAAGCTCCTAGTCCCAGACCCACTTCCACCTCTGACTGCCACGAGTTAGGCCAGACCCACCACTCACCACTATGTTGGCGGTGATGACCTCATGCATGGATTACAGGAAGACAGTCTATGGCAAAGAGCAGAAGCAGCAGGGTGAGGAGGGCAGAAGGAGGAGGGATGATTGCTGTGGGACCTTCCTTGGAGCCCTCCTATCAAGCCACAGCCATGCTGACACAAAGCATGGACAAGGCCAAGGGGTGAGACGAGATGGAGGAGCACGGGACTAAAGCAGGTACTGTTTTGTCTTGGAGCACTTGAAAATTCCAATTATATTTGGCCCATGCCAATCCCAAAGCCAACATGCAATGCCTCTCCTTGTTGTTGTTGGCCGTGAGCGCTGTCCCTGAGCTCTTTTTCTCAAGGCTGGCACTCTACCACTTGAGCCACAGGACCACTTTTGTTTTCTGACTGTTCATCAAGGATAAGAGTCTCATACATTGTCCTGCCCAGACTCGCTTGGCACCATGATCCACCAGATCTCAGCTTCCTGAATAGCAATGATGCCAGGCATGAGCCACCAGTGCCCAGTATATGATGCCTTTTGAGGCATCTTGGCAAGTCTGTAAATGAGCCCCAAAGGGCCTGGATAGAACATGACCCACTCAAGGAGCTGGGATGGGGGAAGGCTGACCTCCTAGCAATTCTGTTTCCCAAAAATTAAAGATGTCAGGTGGTATATGCATCAAAGACCTAGGCCAGCAGCCACCAGGCTTAGTGGGGAAAAAGTAGAGAATACCCAAAGATTGTAGTGTAGGAATTTCTGATTTTGTATGCATGTGGGGTGTGTGTGTGTGTGTGTGTGTGTGTGTGTGTGTGTGTGTGTGTGTGTGTGTGTGTGTATGTGTGTGTGTGTGAGTGTGTGTGTGTGTGTGTGAACTCAGGGCCTAGGCTCTATCCCTGAGTTTTCTTGCTCAAGGCTAGTGCTCAGCCCCTTGAGCCACAGCCCCATTTGCTTTTCGATGGTTAACTGTAGGTAAGAGTCTCAAGGACTTTCCTGTCCAGGGTGGTTGAAGCATGATGGGGGCCCCAGGGAAGCAAGAGTAAACACAACTCGCAGGTACAATCTCTATGGTGGGCGACTCCTGCTCCCTGGTGGCCAGACGCAGAACATGCGGCCCCATGCCATCATCCTCAAGAGTTCAATTTGGGGAAGTGACCAGGGCCAAGCTGACTTTTGCTCACCCTGATTGTTGATGCCAGAGCAGGTCTGTTCCACCCTAGGCCAAGAGAGCTCCAGGAGGCCCTGCTTACCAGGGACACAAGGAAGGGAGAGGTCAGCTCCAGGCTGAGCTAAGAACCTTTGCTTACGGATACCCCAACTTGGCCTTACTTATCACCATACGACCTGTCAAAGAACAACCCCACAAAACAAAATGGGAGCTGTGCCTCCAAGTGGTAGAGCTCTAGCATTGAACCAGAGAGCTCAGGGACAGGGCCCCCAAGCTTTGAGTTCAAGCCTCCCAGCTGAACTTTCCCCATAAAACACAGGTTAGCTAAATGTGAACTAGTAGGATTTGTGAAGTGTTTAAGAATGGTGATACTGAAGAAAGCACCCTAATTCTAATGACAGCTGAACTTGTGACATACAGCTTTGTGGTGAGTCCTTCAAAAGGCACAATTTCTGGGTCCTTCCTGCATGGGGGTTTTGTGCTGAGTCCCCAAAATGGTGCTGTTTGCTGAATCATCCCAAAGGGTGCTATGTGCTGAGTCCCTGAGAAGAGTGGGCTGTCCTGGGTTTTTCAAAGGGTGCTGTGTGCTGAGTCCATCACACAACATACTGTAAGCTTAGTCCTTCAAAATGTGTGGTATGCTAATTCATTCCAAAGGGTCGTGCTATGTGCTGAGCCCTTGAGAAGAGAGGGATGAGTTGAGCTTTTTGAGTGCAGTGTGCTGAGTCCTTTACACAGGGTACTCTGTACTGTCTTTCAAATGTTGCTGTGTGCTGAGTTCTTCCACAGTGTGGTATGTGTTGAGGCCCTCAAAATTGTTCTATGTGCTGAGTTTTTTTTTGTTTTTTTGTTTGTTTGTCTTTTTGGGGTCCGGTCATTGGGCCTGAACTCTGGGCCTGGGCGCTCTCCCTCAGCTCTTCAGCTCAAGGCTAGCACTCTACCACTTGAGCCACAGTGCCACTTCTGGCTTTTTTCCTTTTTGCTTATGTGGTGCTGGGGAACCGAACCCAGTGCCACCTGCATGCAAGGCAAGTGCTCTACCACTGATCCACCTTCCCAGTCCATGTGCTGAGTTTTTGAAGGGTGCTGTGCACTGGGTGTTTTACACAGGGTGCTTCATACTCAGCCCTTCAAAGGTTGCTGTGTGGAGTATTAACATGGTGTGATGTGTGGAGTCTTAACATGATGTCCCTGGGAAACAGTGCTACGTGCTGAGTTTTTCAAAGTATGCCATGCACTGAGTCCTTTACACTGCGGGCTATGGACTCCCTCCTTCAAAAGGTGCTGTGTGCTGAGTACTCTACCCAGCGTACTGCATGTTGAGTCCTTCAAAGGGAGCTGTGTGCTGAGTCCTTTACACAGGGTGCTTTGAGCTGTTTTTGGAAGTGCGTTGTGTGCTGAGTCATCCCAGAGGGTGCTATGTTCTGAGTCCTTGAGACGTAGTTATCCCCAACAATCACACACACACAAACACAAACACACATACATGCATGAGTGTCACCATGCAACTGCTTGGTGAGTGGAGTGGAGGAGAAAGCCTCAGGGCCCAGTCAGGGCTGTGACTGTGGGTGGGGGACTGGGCCCAGGGGAGGAGGGGGCCGAGCCCAGGTGCCCACTTTGGTGGCAGCAATGGCCAGGGACCCAAGGGTTCAGGGTCATGTGTGCAACAGGGATGGGGTGGCCCAGGAGAGGACTGTGGGGCCAAGAGAGAGCAGAAAAAAGAGTTAGCATGAACACAAGCACCAGTGGAAACGGCTTCAGTGGTGGTGGCCGCCCAGATCATAGCGTGGGATGCTGAGCCTGCATGGCAGGCACTTCGCTGGACGCAGCCCCTCAGAGTCGCGGCAGCCATGGCGGCAGGGAGCACAGCAGAGCAGAGGCTACTGAGGTGGAGGCATAGACGGTGGCGGAAGCCGCCTTCACAGGGCAGGAGGCCACTGAGGCGGCGGTGGTGGCTGAGGAGAAGGAGCAGAGGCTGCACACAGCCCCACCACGTGCCTGCAGATGCCTCCTCCTCCACCCAGCAGCACCGTGTTTCAAACATGGAGCTGACAGCACCAAAACTTGGAGCCTCTTGCAGGCACCTAGGGGAGATGGTGTGCCCCTGGATGGCTTGTGGCCTTGACTTGGTCCAGGCCTGTGGTCCTCAGACTCGGGGCACACACCCGGAGTTGCAGCTTCTCCCAGCAGCACATGTGAATGGCCGCCCTGCATGCCTGCACCCCACGACCCCTGCACCCTGCAACCCCCCTACTCTACCCTTCCCCTACCCGTGAGGACCAGGAACCGTTCCTCTCACCTCCCCTCTCCATCCCCCCCTGAACATCCCCTGCGCCCCACAGTCCACCCTGGCTCTGCCACAAATGCACTCCAGGGGTGGGGGGTGGATGTGGGTGTCTACCCAGGGATCCCACCCTCATCCTTAGTGGCCAGTGTTCCAGGAAAAGGGGAGCTGCAGGGATGGGTGGGGAGGGGGCACCACAGAACCCCTGGCCTGGAGCAGTGGGAGCCACATAGCCACGCATCTGCACCCTTCCCTGCTGGGAACCTGGTGGCTTTAGTCAGAGGTGGGAAGCAGCACCTCCACACCTGCCTTCTAAGGTCTTTTCCTTTTCACTGGGAGGGGGTGTTAGATGCAGAACATAGGCCCCCTTGATGTGTGAACCTTTGTCTTCTGTGCTCAGTCACCCTTTCACCTGAGGACATTCCCAGAAGAGCTCACTAGAGAGGTGAGGGCACTGGGGTCAGATAGAAGGTGGGTATTTGGCAGAGAAACACACCCCCTCTGACAAACATACACCTGGCTTGTACCCCCAAACCTGGGGGGGGGCTGACAACCCCAGTTTTCAACAGTTCTGACTGGGTGATCACATTTCCCAGCTCTGCCAACCTCTGCTAGTGTTCCCAGGCCATCTGGTCTCCTTGTCCTACCCAAGAATCTGCCAAGTCACCCAGAAGTATCTAGGCTGGAAGTAGGGAGTCCATCCATATATATAGCCTTTAGGACCCCAACAAAGTCCCCAACAACGACCCCACCCCAGGTCAGACACGTCTCTGGAGGCACCATGACCTCCTACTTTGTTTTCTGTCCAGGCTCTGAGGAGCCACCTGTCTCCAGACTCCTTCACCCAGCGTCCTAGGGTTTTGGTGAATGGGGATTCAAGGCTGGTTGTTGCCAAGGGGAAGGGTCTGGCCCTAGAAAAAGGGGGAGGCAGGGTGGTTCTGCATTATTAGAGCATTGTTCCCCTTGGGTGGGAGCCCCTGGTTCTGACAAGGGAACCCCCGTGCTCGAGCTGGTACATGCCCAGATGAGAAACCAACAAACTCAGGAGAGGCACTGCTCTGAGTCTGTATGCTTATGTGTGTGAGTGAAAGAGAGAAAGACAGAGAGACAGAGAGAAAGAGAAAGACACAGAGAGAGACAGAGAGAGAGAGAGAGAGAGAGAGAGAGAGAGAGAGAGAGAGAGAGAGAGAGAGAGAGAGAGAGAGAGAGAGAGAGAGAGAGAGAGAGAGAGAGAGAGAGAGAGATCATCTTTCTCAAGGTACAGCCTGTCTGTGCTCAGGTGAATAATCAGTTGTCAAATTCATGGATAAGTCTTCTGTCACTGGTTTGGATTTTTGTGTGTTTGTGTTTCTCTCTCTCTCTCTCTCTCTCTCTCTCTCTCTCTCTCTCTCTCTCTCTCTCTCTCTCTCTCTCTCTCTCTCTGTGTGTGTGTTGGGATAGCAGGGAGATGAGAACAATGAAAATATATTTGTCACTGTGTCTAAAAAGAGCAAGAGCATTTTATTTGTTGTTCTTTAATCACTAATGTCCAGTATGAGCCCAGCCACAATTTTTGTATTCTCTTTCACCGTTTCATGGCTCCTTTAGGGAAGGTTTCAGTAGATGTTCCTTTCCACCTCTTTCTTCCCCTTTCCTGCAGCCCACAGTAGCTGCTGGACCTGTGTTGGTCTCCCTTAGGAGGCCTGTGTGAACTGCAGACCAGAGTGGACACCTGCCCTTCTGTCTTCAGCCAGAAGGCTCATGAGGCTACTGTGACAACAGCTGCACTCTTCCAGCCAGACAATATGCTCTGGTGTGTATAATTGGAGCTAATTCAAAGTTGGGAATGTGTCTGCCAAACATAAATAGGGAATGAGATGGGGGGGAGTAGGGCAGTGGCTGTGAAGCTAGGAGGGTTGGGAAGTGTCAAACGGTGTGACATGGCAGATGGTTCACCGTGACCGAGAATGAGAGGGGAATCTTACCCAGGCATTGGCAGTGTCTGTGGGCATCAGGGAAGGGGGCTCCGGGCACCCAATGGTGGTGTGGATACCCTCCCGGGGCAGTGCACTGGTGGGCAGTCCTCCCTGGAGTTCTGCAGACTCCAATCTGTGCCCTCCTGGGCTGTTTCCAGCTGGGCAATGATAAGCAAGTGTGTTCCCCATGCTGGAGCCTGCTTGGGATCAGGACATGGCAGTTAGCTAGGGCTCTCTGAATGCCATTTTCTGTAACCTGCTGTAGGCTGTCTGCAAGGAAAAGGGGACCACTGACTTTGGAACCCTTTAAGTTTGATTGGGACAAGTGAAATACCAGATTTTCCAGGGTTTTTTTTTCTTGAAGCTGGCAATTTCTACTAATGCCTGGGATTCTGGATTGGTCAAATTAGATGTACCATTTCAGCCACCAAACAATGACGTTCAAAGTGGCACAAGCAGAGTTCCCAAGCCAGATGGTCTCCTGCTATGAAGGTCATGCCTTGACTGCCTTTCTCCGGCAGCTGCTGATTCTCCTCCGGCTCTCTCTAGGGTGACCACTACAGTTGAGGATGTCATGGGGAGCACAGACTGTGACCTCACCATCCGCAGCAACCTGCCAGCTGTGAACAGAGACAATTCCCCAAACCTGTACTGGACTCTGGGAGATTCAGAGACCCGGGATGCCTCAAGGATCCTTTCTCTGCAACATGAAATTTGGGGGCCGGATATGGTGAACCATCCTTTCTGGCCCCAGGGAGTGGAGAAGAGGGCTCTTGAGCCGGGCATTCACTTCCCAGCAACCTTGTTCACACCAGAGTAGGGAATTGAGTTCCACAGAGCAGGTCAGTGGCTGGATAGAGATCTTTGAGAAGATAGGCATCCCAGAGACCCCGGAATCCAGTGAGTACATCATGGCTCACATCCTTGGAAACAAAACAGTTAAGTGGGTGGCACCAGGAGGGTAGGAAAGGAGAGAGAACAGTGAGAAAGCTACATCAGGCTTTGCCCCCACCAAGGATGCTTACCTGAATTGAATGGGACTTTTCTGTAGTATTGTTGTAGGCAAATGCTCATTTATTTATACAACAAACGGTTACAGTGTGTGCCAGGGCCGGAAGGGAAGGGGGCGGCATAGACAATGAAAGGTTCCAGTGCTGGTTCCACAGCACATGAAGAAATCTTGGTTTGAGTTGGATGCCGGTGCTTCACACCTGTCATCCTAGCTACTTAGGAGGCTGAGATGGGAGGATTGAGGCTTAAGGCCCAGGCAGGAAAGCTTGTAAGACTCTTATCGCCTAGTAACTACCAAAAAGAAAACGCCAGAAGTGGATGAGTGGCTCAAGCCATAGACTGTTGGCTTTGAGTAAAAAGGCTCAGGGACAACACCCATGCTCTGAGTTCAAGGCTTAGGAGTGACACAAAGAGAGGAAAGAGAAAGAGAGGAGGAAACAAGGGAGGGAGAAAAGGAGGAAAGGAAGGAAGAAGGGAGCATGCAAGCTTTGGTTTGGAGTCCCTGGATCAAGGGAGCCAACCATTCACAATCTCTGTGGGGTCAGTTTAAGAGCCAAAATCCAGTATGTAGGACCAAGCCACAGACCCCTCAGTCACTTCATGACATCTAGAATCTGTATGGTCGCTGACTGCAGAGGGAAACAGTCTCGGGTAGACCATAGGGTTCAGGGTGGGTCACAGAGTTTCAATCTCCCCTGTCTCACCGAGTTTATTTTCCTGTCAGATAAGAAAGTGTCCAATGGCTAGAGAGGTATAGAGTGAAAGAGTGTCAAGAGGGGTTGTCAAGGGATAAGCATTGCAACGGACCAGCTCGGCCGGAGCACTGGGACCGATGGGACAGGGATCTCGGGATAGGTGGGCAAAGGAGTTGGCGAAGTGACAAACAGACATAGACTCAAAAGAGTTGCATCTGAGTGTATCTTTATTGAGGAGAATTAACATTTTTATACAGTGTGTGATCGTGACATAGATTTTTTGTTTATTTAAGCACGTAATCAAATTTTTAAAGGCAAAGCATTGATGAATTACATGAAAATTAATGACTATTCCACCAACTGTTTAAGCTAAGTGGTGCAAAACAAGTCTAGCATATTGTTTAATAGAATACGTCATCTATTCAGCCTTTTTTATGTTTAATAATTAACAAACCTAAGACAGGGCTGTACTTACATTATACTCTTTTTAATTTTATCCAATTAATTTCATCTTTATAAGCTCCTGTATAAGGAAATGGTTCTTGGTTGGTTCAGGAAATATGTCACTAACTTTATATTTTGTGTGAAAACACCATCTATTCCCTATAACGTAAGTTGGACTAAACTTAATCATAACTGTTGGGAGAATCTTTCTTTTTCTTATATAATCAGAGGTCCCTTCTTTTTTAGAACTCTCTAAACTACTGGGATAACTCTTTCTAACTTAGTTTAGTTTATTGATTTTGTCTGTTGGACATATCTAGAAATTTTAAGTCTCTATATTTACTATTTGTGAGCTGCAAAACCGCTTGTGAAGTTGTAGGAGTTTCTGGAGGCAACGTCACATCAGATGATAGATTGATTGGGGGATTGCCCACATTTAATCTTTGGCCTTAGTCTTTATTACTTAGAGAAGCCATCTCTATTGGACTGGAAAAATACAACATGCTCTGTTCACGGATCAATAGAAAAATAGCCAAAATGAGAATAAAGGCAACGAATGTACAGCCAAGAAGAATATAGTAAGAATAAGGGTAGAGGCTATAAAGGTGCAGCCAAGTGTATGGGAAGCCTTGAACCAACACTCCTTTCCTGGGGGCATGCTTCCTTGAAGCTCTTTGTCCAACACAATCTCTCACGCAGACTCCGCAGAAGGTGGGGTGGCACCCACTGGTCACAGAAAGATGTCCACTCAGCTGGAAATACCAGGAACCACTGGAAGTGAAGAAACTTAAGCGTTTGACCTTGTTTCTCTGGCCAGAGATTATTCATTGAACTTGCAGTCCCTTATTCTGTTGTCCATGTCAAATCAGAAGCCATTTATCCACCACAGGCAGCTTTATGGAAGTGCTCTGCCCACCTGCGCCGGCCTCTCTTTGCTGAACCCAGCTAAGGACTCATTGCAGACACATCTTCATGGCTGCTTTGCCTGCTGTGATCTCTGCTCCTTTCCAAACGCTTGCTTCGGCAGCTTTCTCTCCATTGTGCCTCTCGGACTGGGTTCCCATGGTGGTTGGATACTGAGCTGCTTGTTAGAGGAGGAAACAAGAGTTGTTGTATACAATGGCAGGTCTGAATTGGCCTGGAGGCAGGACAGACGCTCTCCCAGGTGGGACTTGTCAGGGCACAGGGCAGGCATCCTGCCACTGGGCCCTGGGACACTGTGGTGAGCAGCAGTCACACTGGAATGTCTCTTTCTCAGACAACAACGGGTTAAGTCTGACCAGATTGTCTTTTTTAGGGAATCCAGTTCTCCACCATCTCCTGGGGGATGCCTGGGGCTTGAGTCTATGCCAAGCTCCACTTCTGTCCAGAACCTTTCATTCCAAAAGTTTCAACCAAGTGTATGTGGCATGGCAAAGCATGAAGATGAAGAGGGAGGACGATCCCAGATCAGGCATGTCAGGCCATTGTAGCCATGACCTCAAATGACAACCTAGACCATCAGTGATAGAGCCTTCGACACAGCCACATGGCACTTAAAATCCTGGCACTCTGGGTTCACCATTGATGACCTGGTTGTCGTTGGCTACAGGATGCCTGTGCAGTACATCCTTGGGGAATGGGAATTTTGCTGGCTCAATCTGAAAATGACACCTGCAGTGTTCATTCCTGGACAAGAGACAGAGGTAGACATGCCACTGGCACAGGACAGCCAGGAAATGAGGGCGGGAGTCAGACCCGTGTTGCTCTGAGAATTCCTCTAGGGAACTCTAGGGCCCCGTGACTGCCACTCTCTGAGGTAGAGGTGGGTCTCTTTGCTGGCTCAGCCTTTATTCTAGAAGACAGATGTAGGATTCAGAGAGGGCCGACTGAAGGTCGAGGCTGGTTGGAAAACCAGAGGCACTGGGTTCTGAGCAGGGTTGTTTCTTTGAGGATACTCACAACCCAAGATCATTCCTGGGATGGATCAGCCCATTTCTCCTTCTCGAGAGAGAGGGACCTAGAGCCCTCCAGTCTGCATCCCATGGCTGAGAAATCTATTCATTCCCATATCCTTGGTTGGATAACTAGACCTCAACTGACTGCCCAGTGTTGAGGCAGGACAGGGAGAGATCTTGAGTCCTTGATGAGGTCATGGTCAGTATGAGATGTTTTTTAAAATTTTTTTATTGTAAAGATACTATACAGAGGGTTACAGTTACATGAGTGAGGTAATGAGTACACTTCCTCTTGAACATTGTTACCCCCTCCATTGTTTTCCCCCTACCATCCCCTCCCTCCCTCCCTTCCCTGAGGTTCTTTTTTTTTTTTTGATTGTGATTAAGTGATTACATAATTTCCGGAAATTCAGAGTATTGTGGAATAATGATGCTCATTTAAAGTCACAAGTTCATTCTAATTTTCCTGGAGCAAATTGTCTATCACAGTCTGTAATATATAACGGTGCTCACATGTTATATACCATATATGTGATCAGCAGCATGGGGATATTTGGTAGTGGTTCAACCAGATGAGTGGGAGTTCTTTGTTTCTTAAGTCCTATTAGTTTTGTCATATCACCTAACATTTTGGATTTAGCATCCACTTATCAGGGAGACCATCTCTTCATTCTTGGCTTACCTCGCTCAACATGATTCCTTCTAGCTCCATCCATTTCCCTGCAAATGCCATTATTCTGTCATTTCTAATGGCTGCATAATATTCCATTGTGTATAGATACCACAATTTTTGGATCCATTCATCTGTGGTGGGGCATCTAGGTTGTTTCCATATCCTAGCTATTGCGAACAGTGCTGCAATAAACATGGAGGTGCACGTGTCCTTGTATATTGGTTCCTGTTGTTCAGGGTAGATGCCTAGAAGTGGTATGACTGGGTCGTAAGGGAGGTCAATCTTTAGCTTTCTAAGGACCCTCCAGACTGCTTTCCAAAGTGGTTGTATAAGTGTACATTCCCACCAGCAGTGTAATAGCGTTCCTCGTTCTCCACATCCCCTCAAGCATTTGTGGTTGGCTGATTTGTGGATGTGGGATATTCTGACTGGGGTAAGGTGGTGTCTCAGGGTTGTCTTTATTTGCATTTCCTTCACCACCAGAGATGATGAACATTTCCTCATGTGTTTCTTTGTTTTGGCTATTCTAGGTCTTTTGTTGTTCCATATGAAATTTTGGACTGTTTTCTGTATTTCAGTGATGTACGTCATTGGGATTTTAATAGGAATTGCATTGAATTTGTATATTAGTTTTGGAAGTATTACCATCTTTACTATATTAAGTTGGCCTATCCAGGAGCATGGGAGGTCTTTCCATTTCCTAGTGTCTTCTGCAATTTCTTTCTTTAACTGTTTATAGTTCTCAATAAATAGTTCTTTTACATCTTTGGTTAGGTTAATTCCTAAATATTTTATTTTTCGGGAGGTTATTGTGAATGGGGTTGCTCCCTTTATTTCCCTCTCTTCCTGTACATTATCAGTGTATAGGAAGGCAACTGATTTTTGTGGGTTTATTTTGTATCCTGCTATTTTGACGAAGAGAGTTATGATTTCTAAGAGATTCGGGAAGGACGTTTAGGGATCGTGGAGGTATAGTATCATGTCGTATGCAAAAAGGGATAGTTTAACATATTCTTTCCCTATGCGGATCCCTTTAATGTCTTTTTCTTGCCTTATTGTCCGGGCTAAGGGTTCTAGGACTATATTGAAGAGGAGTGGAGACAGTGGGCATCCTTGCCTTGTTCCTGATTTTATGAGAATTGGTTGTAGCTTTTCCCCATTAAGTATAATATTGGCTATTGGTCTGTCATAAATGGCTTTTATTGTTTTTAGAAATGTTCCTTCTATTCCTATTTTCTCCAGAGCTTTTAGCATGAATGAATGTTGAATTTTGTCAAAGGCTTTTTCTGCATCTGTAGCAATAATCATGTGATTCTTGACCTTGGCTCTGTTGATATGTTGGATTACATTTATTGACTTACGTATGTTAAACCATCCCTGTGTCTCTGGGATGAAGCCTACCTGGTCATAATGAATTATGTTTTTTATGTGTTTCTGGATTCTGTTACCTAGAATCTTGTTAAGGATCTTTGCATCTGTGTTCATTAAGGAGATTGGCCTGTAATTCTCCTTTTTGGTTGGGTCTTTGCCTGGTTTGGGAATGAGTGTGATATTGGCTTCATAGAATGAGTTTGGGATAGCTCCCTCCTTCTCTGTTTCTCTGAAGAGCTTGAGGAGTATGGGTATTAGTTCTTGTTTAAAGGTCTTATAGAATTCTGCTGTGAATCCATCTGGTCCTGGGCTTTTTTTTGTTGGAAGACTTTTGATAGCTTCCTGTATCTCATTGTAGGATATTGGCTTATTTAATTGGTTAACTTCTTCTTTGCTCAGTTTGGGCAACTTGTATTTCTCTAAAAATGCATCCATTTCTGCCCGATTTTCTTCCTTTAGAGAGTATAGCTTTTGAAAGTAGTCTGTTAGAATTGTTTGGATATCTTGGGTACGTGTGGTGATGTTTCCCGTGGCATCCCTAATCCTATTAATATGGGTTTCCTCTCTTCTTTTTTTAATTAATCTAGCCAATGGGCAATCAATTTAGTAAATTTTTTAAAGAATCACCTTTTTGTGTGGTTTATTTTTGTTATGGTTTTCTGATTTTCTAATTGGTTAATCTCTGCTTTTAATTTGGTTATCTGGCTTCGTCTAGTAGCTTTAGGTCCCATTTTTTCTTGTTTTTCTAGCTGTTTTAATTGCAACATGAGATTATTTACTTGGTCTGTCTCCATTCTCTTGATGTGGGCACTGAGGGCAATAAATTTGCCCCTCAGGACTGCTTTTGCTGTGTCCCACAAGTTTCTTTGTGAGGTGTTTTCATTTTCATTGAGTTGTAGGAAATGCTTTATTTCTTCTCTGATCTCTTCTGTTATCCAGGCATTGTTAAGGAGTGTGCTGTTCAATTTCCATGTATTAGAGAAATTTCTGTGGTATGCTTTGTTATTGAGACCTAGCTTGATTCCATTGTGGTCAAATAGGATACAGGGGATTATGTCGATCCCTTTGTATTTACTTAAGTTCCTTGCATGAGCTATGATATGGTCTATTTTGGAGAAAGTTCCGTGAGCTGCTGAGAAGAATGTGTACTGTGTTGTTTTAGGGTGAAATACTCGGTAGATGTCAGTTAATTCCGCTTGCAGTATGGCCTCTCTTAATTCGGTAGCTTCTTTGCCAATCCTCTGGTTGGTAGACCTGTCCTTTGGTGAGAGTGGTGTGTTAAAGTCTCCTAGTATTATCGTATTGGGATCTATTTTATTCTGTAAGTTTGAGAGCATTTGTTTAACATCTCTGGGTGCACCAATATTTGTGGCATATAAGTTGATGATGGTTATATCCTCCTCTTGGATTGTTCCCTTTATTAATATGTAGTGTCCGTCCTTGTCTTTCTGTACTGATTTTAATGAAAAGTTTATTTTGTCAGATATCAGGACGGCTACACCTGCTTTCTTACTGGGGGCGTTTGATTGGTAGATCCTTTTCCACCCCTTCACTCTGTGTTTGTTTGTATGTTTGGCTGAGAGGTGGGTCTCCTGAAGGCAACAGATGGATGGTTCTTGTTTTCTGATCCAGTCCTCAGTTCGTTTTCTTTGAATTGGCGAATTCAGCCCATTTATAGTAAGAGACAGTATAGAGAGATGCATTGTTGTCCCTGCCATTCCGTTTTCCTAAGTTTTTCTTTTTTCCTTTCCTCCTGTGCTTGCTCAGTTAGACTTTGAGTAACGCCTGTTTGGGGCAGGCCCCAGTTCCTGGTTGCTTTCTTCAGGTTGTGTCCCCCCTCTTAGAATTCTTTGTAATGCTGGCTTAATGTTTATGTATTCATTTAGTTTTTCTTTGCTATTAAAAGTTTTCAGTTCTCCATCAAATGTGAATGCTAGCTTTGCCGGGTATATTAGTCTGGGTTGGCAGTTATTGGCTCTCAGGGCTCGTATGGTGCTTTCCCAGGCTTTTCTTGCATTCATTGTTTGTGTGGAGAGATCTGCAGTGATTCTACTTTTTTTTCCCATTGTAGTACAGGTCCTTCTTCATTTCTGCTGCATGAAGGATTGTTTCCTTATTATTCAGATCTATCATTTTTACTATAATGTGTCTAGAAGTGTTTCTCCTGGTGTCTTGCTTGTTGGGTGTTCGATAAGCTTTTTTGATGTAGTTAAGATGGTCGTTTTTGAGGTGGGGAAAATTTTCATTGATTATCTTGTTAAATAGGTGTTGCATTCCCTTGTTCCGGAATTCCTCACCTTCGTCCACTCCGATTATGCGAAGGTTAAATTTTTTAGCATTATCTGCTGGCTCTTGAATTTCCCTTTGGTTTAATTTGAGTGATTTTTCCATATCTGTCACTTTTTGGTCCAGTTGGTGTATTCTGTCTTCTGTATCTGACACTCTACCTTCCCTTTCATTCACTCTGTTGATCGTGGCTTATATTGTGGTTTGCATGGAGGAAATGGATCCCTTTATGGATTCAATGTTGGTTCTCAGAGTACTGATCTCCCCTCTCAATGAGGTATGCATTACCTCTAATTTGGGGTTTATCTCACTTCTTACTGAGGTTTGTGCAGCTTCTATTTTTGCATGCATCTCTTGTTTGATACCCTGTATCTCTTTTGATAGATCATCCTTGTGCTCTTTCAATTTCTGATCAATTTCTCGCTTTATTTTTTAAGTCATTGCCTCCAGCAACCCTTGGATGTAGCTTTTGTCTTCCATTCCTGCTTTGCTCCCACTGGGGCTCTCCCCTGCGTGGCTGCTGGCTTTTGAGGTGAGCTTGCTGTCCTACATGGTGGTAAACCTTGTGATTTTTCTCTGTGATTTTCGCATGGGGGTTCAGGAGACTGCTCTTCAATTTTGTTTTGGTGTGTCTGTCTTTGCTTGGTTGCTGATTCTATATTGGTAGAGAGAGTCTGTGCCTGATCTGGGTTCTGTTGGGAGCCTATTTCCAGCTGCTATTCTGACCTACTTAGGATTCTCAGCTCTCTGCTGTAGATTGCTGGCAGTTCCCGCCTTTGGAAGGGTTGAGCAGTCTAGACCGCTTGTGTTTGCTCCTACGGGTGCTCTTTTGAAGAACAGATGCTCTGGATGCACTCTCCCAAATACTGGAGTCTGCTATGGACTCCTGATGCGTTTTTGTTTGTTTGTTTTGGGCTGGTTGTGGGCTTGAACTCTAGGTTTGGGTGCTGTCCCTCAGCTCTTCAGCTCAAGGCTGGCACCCTACCATTTGAGCCACAGCACCACTTCTGACCCTTTTTGCTTTTGTGATGCTGAGGAATCAGTTCCAGAGCCTCATACTCCAAGACTATCACTCTATTTCTGAGCCACCTTAACAGTCTGAGCTCCTGCTTACTATCAGGTGCTGGCAGCCTGTGTTGCCCAATTCCCAGTCTAGTGTATATGGGTGGAGTTTTGGTGGTGTTTGTGCTTCTCTTGTCCTGGGCCTCCAGGTCTTTTGTTGTCACAGGCGTGCTTCCCGGGGAGTGTTGTTTCCTGGTTTTCTCCCCTCTGTTGAGGCGTATGCTCAGCTTTTTACTTCAGTTGGGAGGAGTTGGTAGTGTTGTTCAGGCGCTGGATCCCCGGGCCTGGTTCCGGCCCCAGCCTGGAGCGCGGCCAGTAAAGGTTGGGGGAGGGGTCTTCGCTTTTTTCTGTTCTGAAATTCTTCTTTTCCTCTCTTTCTTTTTTGTTATTTTCCACCTCTGGTTTTTCTCTGAGTGTTCATCTTTTTGTTGTTTTCTGTCTCTTGGGGAGATTAAGCGTTGGAACTCGAACTCTCTTTTTGGTTGGAGAGAGCTGTGGCGTTTCCCTACTGCCCGTCGCCATCTTGGTCCCCCCTTATACATAAGCTTTAAAATGTTGCTTCCCCCCTGTTTTTCCTTTTTTGTTTTTCTTTTTCATGGTCATGGGCCTGGGCACTGTCCCTAAGCTCTTAAGATCAAGGCTAGCACTTTACCACTTGAGCCACAGGGCCACTTCAGTTTTTCTGGCTGTTAATTGGAGGTAAGAGTGTCACAGATTTCCTGCTAAGGCTAGCTTTGAACTACCATACTCAGATCTTAGCTCCTGAGTAGCTAGGATTACAGACATCAGCTACTGGCTCCCAGCTAAAATGTTACTTATTTTAAGTTCTGTGATTTAGTTGAGGGAGTAGCATGAGTGTGTAGAAAGGTAACTTACAAATAATCTCCAAATAATTTCAGAGTTTCATTTTCATAATACTTATTGCAATGATTAATAACAGAAGCTCACAAAGTAACAGAATGATCCTTCATTTTCCCCTTCCTATAGGTATTATTGGAAGAAAATGAGTGAGATCCAAGTCTAAGACAATATGTACTTGAAATTATAAAAAATTATTTTGATGACACATAAACAACCAGATTACACAACATCATTTTCATTTTTTAAAGAAAGGAATGTCATACAGGTATATTTATTGGCAGGTTTTTTCATCTGAAAAACAAAGAAAAAAGTATCATAAAAAAGCTGATGGGAATTAGCAGCTATGTAAGTGTGATTGGAGAGTTTAAGACATGAATTTATTCAGGTAAAATAATTATTTGGGAAAGGTATCTGTTCACTGAGTTTATTCATCATTAATTTTATTCATGTATCACTTAATATATAAACACATACATGTGTGTGTGTGTGTGTGTGTGTGTGTGTGTGTGTGTGTGTGTATCAGCAGTATCCGTCCAGTGAACTGTTTGGTTAGGTAATTTCATGTTAAGTTCATCTAAAAGATGGACTTCCATAAACTTTAACAACCCTGCAACACCACTGCACATGCAAACTTAAGGGTTCACCATTGTAAGCCAGACCTGTGTTTTACCAAAGCATATACAAAGCATATATAGTGTGTTATTTTTTCATTTAGGCTTGACACAAAATGTGTTTGTCCCTAGAAATAAATGATGGTATTATAACTACAATAATTTATTGTAAATCTTTACATTGAACACATGTTCAACATGAGTTGTTCGTTCTTTCTTTTTCATATTTTAATTTTAGGAAGTTGATTTGAGTTTTGATGTTGTGTTTGCCAGACAGGTACTCCACCACTGGAGTCACTACACCAATCCTTTTTGTTTAAGTTACTTTACTCATAGATTAGCAATTTTTGCACCTAGCCTAAAAAGCAGGGATCATAATTGCATTCCAATATCCCTACCTAGTAGGTGGATATGGGTGATACTTTCCTTCCTAGAATGTCTCAGAAGTGTGATCTTCTCAAATTCTACCACTTTAGTTAATAGTGTGTGATCCAGTTCTGCCTATCTGTAGAAGACAGAAATAAATGATTACCGGTAATTTGAGTTAATCATTGGCTAATATAGGTGATTTGATATTAAAATGTAGGGTAAGTTTAAAAGTATAATCACAGTAGTCATATTTTGCTAAGTAAATTTTGTTTCACATTAAAAACACATCTTAACCAGAATTAATGACTTATTTTGCTGTCTGTCAACTGGTATGTCATTTGGGAAACCTCATGTCTTCCATGCATGATAAAGGACTTTGAATGATCTGATGTACTGGCTCACATCTATAATCATGGTTAGCAATCAGAAATAAATAGATCACAATTTGAACATAGCCTAACCAAAAATTTAGGAAGTCCCAGCCTCAACAAACTAGTGAATCATGTTGAATCATGCCATTAATCTCAGTATCACAAGAGGCTAGGTTTCTGCCCAGTACCTGAGTCACTTAGGTAACTGGTTCACTTCGAGGCAGTCACCTCTTCTGATGCAGAAACTGGGCTAAGATTTAGCCAAAAGGAGGGAGGAGTCTGCCCCACCTTCCCAGAGTGGACCTCACAGAATGCAGTGAAAACATGCTTGCTTTCCTCCTCCAAATAGCTTGAGATGGCATGCTGCTGAGTGTACATTATTTGATTCCAGTGATCTGTGGTAGAGATGTAAGGAAACATTAAACTAAATTTCATATTTGCCCATTGAGCTACTCTTCCCAGCTTGTGAGTTCAATTCAGCAAGTGTTCATTATTTGAGAGTTGAGAATACTGGGGTAGGGGAGAGAGGGAGGTTTAGTGAAGGAGAGGAGAGATTGGTAGAGAGAGGGAGAGAGGAGAGATGGGGAGAGAAAAGAAAGGAAGGAAGGAATGAACAAACGAACAAAGGAACAAAGAAGGAAGGAAAGAAAGAAAGAAAGAAGGAAGGAAGGAAGGAAGGAAGGAAGAAAGGAAGGAAGGAAGGAAGAAATGATTGAGAATGAATGGTTTGGAGTCAGGAATTACATGGCAGAGGTACTACTTGTATTTGGTATTAGGTCTGCCCCAGGCCATGCAGACCCTATGCAGACACCTCCCCACTTCTTTGCTAAGTTTCCACCCTTTATGTGTTACCTAGTTATCTGGGACTCCTGAAGGCAGCCACCTCCCCCCTCCCCCCCATTAAGTCACAACCTGGTCAGCTACTGGTCACACTTTCCATCTGACCAGAGGAGAGTCCCAGGCCCCGAGGTCACATCCAGATCCAATGTGGTCAGACTTTTCCCCAACCTGGGCATACCTCATCTGGTCTTTGGCTTAGATACGACTTGGCCCTAGGTTGGGTCACCAACACCCCCCCCCCCTTTTCTACATGCCTCTCCACCATGTATGGCATGGGCAGCAGTTCAGTAAATAAACTACTTTAGGGGCTGGGAAAGTGGCTCAGTGCTAGAGCACTTGCCTTGCATGCATGGGGCCCTGGGTTCGATTCCTCAGCACCAAATAAGCAAAAAGAAAAAAGCTGGAAGTGGCACTGTGGCTCAAGTGGTAGAGCTAACCTTGAGCTGAAGAGCTGAGGGACAGCGCCCAGGCCCAGAGTTCAGGCCCCACAACTGGACCAAAAATAAATCAATACATAAAAATAAACTAATTTACCTGACTGAATACCATGTGTTGTTTTCTTCATTGGCTACCTAATGAAACTTACCTAATTAATATACCTTACACTTCACAGTTTCTAGTTATGAATCCAAGGATATTTTTCTGACACATTTGAGTTCAGTATCTACAAAACATATGTACTAACTCATCATTTACCAGTATAAATCTGCCTGAAATCTTTTTTTTTTCAATTTTTTAAATTGTGAAAATAACGTACAGAGAAGTTACAATTACATGAGCAAGATAATGAGTACATTTCTTATGAAACATTGTTGCCTCCTCCTTTGTTTCCCCTTCCCATCCCTTCCCATCTCCCACCTCCCACGCCAAAATTGTAAAGTTCGTTTTTTGACATAATGTGTTGTACATCTCATTGTTGCAATGAGTCCACCTGTATCCTTATATGAAGAATTTGTATTTTCCCTTTCCCTCTACAAAGTGTACCAACATCTGAATCTTTAATAGCAGCATAATTAACCTTAAAGTTTATTTTGTTTGGTTTGCTTTCTTTTCTTTTTTTGCTTAAAGTAATCAAAGATTTGCTGGGCCAATCTGAAAAGATCTCTGCCTTCATACTTTCTAATCACCCTGGGCTATGTGATACCTGCTCAGATGATGGGACTTTGAAATTCTGGAAAGCAGATGCACATCATAAGGCCCTATGGCTTTGGAATTTCCCACATTCTTTTTTAAATGTAATTGTTACTCAGGTGTGTACAGTGAGTTTACCATTTCACAAAACATGTAATGTGTACATTTTTCTTGTAGGCAATGCTATCCTTTCCTTAGCTTTCTCCCAGTTTCTGTTTTTTTGTTGTTGTTGTTTTTGATTGTTTTTGTTTTTGTGCCTGACTTGCAGCTTGAACTCAGAATTGGGTGCTGCCCTTGAGGTTTTGTAATCAAGGCTACTCTACCTCTGGAGCCCCGGTTCCCTTTATGGATTTTTGATTGTTAATTGGAGAGAAGGGTCTTACAGATTTTCTCACTGGAGCTGGCTTTGAACTGTGATCATCAGCCTCCTGAGTAGCTCGGATTATAGGCCTGAATTCCCAGTGTCCAGCTACTGAAGTGTTGGTTGCATGCTTCCCTGGTTGTGTTACAATTTTCCTCGACTCTTGCACTAATACTGAATATTGCCTGGCTCAAATCTGAACTGGTGGAAATGCTTGTATTTTGAGGAAGGCAGGAATAGGAAACTATAGGCTATAGGGACATATACGCTAATCAAATTATTTGGAACATGGCATAAAGACAAGTAAGTTTACTGCCAGTTGACTTTGTCCTGTCTTTACTGTTAATTCTTCATGGCCTGTGAATGAAGTCAGACATACCCAAATGGCCACTGGCAGAAAGAAGTTCACTCGTCCTGTTCTAAAAACAAAACAAAAAACAACCAAAAAGTACTACGTATGAGTGTAGCAATGTCCTCCAATTAGAGACCAGTCTGCCCTAGTTTATGAAAAAAATGTCTTTTGTTCAAGTGCTGCTACTTTTTCTAACTACAAATATAATTAAATCTGCAGTAGTCTGTAGAATTGTATACCACAGCTTTCATTTTAGTTCACAAGAAATTCAGACATTAGATGCTGGCAAAATTGATTAACTACTTGTAGAAAACTAAAGCTAGATCCTTATATATCACCC
Organism: Dipodomys merriami; assembly: GCF_024711535.1. Classification (NCBI taxonomy): domain Eukaryota; kingdom Metazoa; phylum Chordata; class Mammalia; order Rodentia; family Heteromyidae; genus Dipodomys; species Dipodomys merriami. Next base: position 5,479,193 of record NW_027206402.1, on the reverse strand, counting down.
TGCACCAGAATCAATTCCAAATGGATCAAAGACGTCAGAGTCAAAGCAAACACTCTGAAAACATTACAGGATGGAATAGGAGAAACTCTAGGTCTCCTTGGCACAGGCCAAAATTTTCTTAATAGAGACCTGGAAACACAACAAATCAAAGAAAGGTTGGACAATTGGGATTGCATGAAATTGGAGAGCTTCTGCATGGCAAAGGATTTAGCTAGTAAGATCAATAGAAAGCCCACGGGTTGGGAGATCTTCACTAGCCATACAACAAACAAGGGTCTCATATCTAAAATATACCTGGAACTCAAAAAATTAAATCCCCCAACAACAGATCCTCAAAGAAACAACTGCCTCATAAATAAGTGGGCTAAAGACTTAAAGAGAAACTTCTCTGAAGAGGAAAGAAGCATGGCCAATAGACACATGAAGAAATGCTCAACCTCCCTAGCCAAAAAAGAAATGCAAATTCAAACAACATTGAGACACCACCTCACCCCAGTTAGAATGGCAAAAATCAAGAACTCTAAATAACAACAGATGCTGGAGGGAATGTGGAGAGAAGGGAACCTTACTGCATTGTTGGTGGGAGTGTAAACTTGTTCAACCACTTTGGAAAGTAGTATGGAGGTTCCTCAAAAGACTCCACATAGAGCTCCCCTATGACCCAGCAATCCCACTTTTGGGCATTTACCCAAATGTTTACAAACAAGATCACACTAAAGCTACCAGTACGACAATTTATTGCAGCATTATTTACCATGGTTAAGATATGGAACCAACCCAGATGCCCCTCAATAGATGAATGGATCAAGAAAGTGTGGTATATATACACAATGGAATTCTTTGCCTCCATCAGAAAGAATGACATTGCCCCATTTGTTAGGAAATGGAAAGACTTAGAAAAAAATTATATTAAGTGAAGTAAGCCAGGCCCAAAGAAATATAGGTCCCATGTTTTCCCTTTTTTGCAGTAACTAGTATATGTTTGAGTCAAGCAGAAAAGGTCAGATAATTTGATGTTAGGGAAATGAACCCTAAGATATGTATTCAAATGTTTTTTTTCTTTCATGCGATTTTTTCTAACACATTTATTTATAAGATTATTTCTTTGTTGCTTTGCATGTCCCTCCCCCACGGCTTTACCCCTGCTTTCACTGTATTTGATGTTGGTAAAATTTGTATAGGGGAAGGGCAAAAACAAATCGTTTAAATAGGGATACAGGTGGACCCATTGCAACAATGATATATACAAGTTGTTATGTCGAAAATGAACTTTATAACTTTGGTTGGGGGGAGGATTAGGTGGGAGGATTGAGGGAGGATGGGAAGGGATGGTAAGGGGAAACAGAGGAGGCTACAATGCTTGATACGAAATGTTCTCATTATCTTGCCCATGTAGTTGTAACCCCTCTGTACTGTATTTTCACAATAAAAAAATTCAGACATTAAAATGCTTTTTTTTGTCAGTTGTGGGGCTTGAACTCAGGACCTGGACACTGTCTCTGAGATTCTGAGCTCAAGTTAGTTAGCACTCTATCAATTGAGCCACAAAGCCACATTTGCTTTTTCAGTAATTAATTGGAGATTAGAGTCTTATGGGGACTTTTCTTCCTGGGCTGTCTTTAAACTGTGATCCTCATATCTCAGAATCATGAGTAGCTGGGATTACAGGCATGAGACACTGGCTCCTGGCTTCAAATAGTCATTTTTAAAATGATGAACTGCTTGGTGCCTCTGGCTCACATATATAATCCTAGCTATAGGTAGGATTACAGGTATAAGAAACAAGAACTACGTGTGTTGTTTATGATGGTTTGTATTAGCATGTTTTAATACTGTTTGTTTCTTATACTACATTGCTCTTATTTTTATTTTCACCTAGGTGGGGGTTATAGGTGCTGCCAGTGTTGAACCTTCTTTGGTTGAGATGGAGCCATATGGAAGTTCTTGCCTAGTATGGCATGAAATTGAAGTCCTCCTGCTCTCAGCTCCCCATGGACATGAGATGATAGATGTATTCCATTACGCATAGCTAGGTTTTGGGAGCATTGAAGGTAAAACTACACTGGTCTGAAACTGATGTCCCAAATAGCTAGCTTTACAGGCAAAACCTTGTATTCCGTTTCACTTTGAAGAATTGTAGGTACATACTTAGAGAGTACAATGATAGCACACTACATGTTTAATATATTAAATAGTCAATATAATTAGCAGGTTTATCTCCTAAAACATTGAAGCTAATGAATTTGGTAACCTGACTCTGCTAGTTATTTTGGAATATACCATAAACATGAATAAACTGATAATGTGCAGTAGAAGATTGGAAGTTGATAGAGATCGAGACAAATTAGACTATATTTAGTAAATATATATTTATCTATTGCTGCTCTGAAGAACATTATCATATATTCACGATGACAATACCACCACATATCCATCATGACAATAATTTTCCTGCAGTGTAGAATGTTCCATTTCATAATCTGCCATCGTTTATCTTTTTTACATTCTCCTAATAAGTATGAATGTTTTCCAGTTTATTATAATGTTTTGAAATTATTATATGATGGATTAAAAAATTTGGAGAGTCTACTGAAATTATCTCATTTTGTCTGGTTTTGTGATGCTAAATCATTAAGAACACAGATTCCTGAAAGTTATGCTAGCAGACTATATCACTAAATTGTATTCTAAGTATATCTTATTATTGTATTTTGATATAGGTTTTTACTGTTGCTGTTTTATGATATAGAATGTTATGAAGCTGGACTGAAACTTGCAACCCCACTGCCGCCAGTAACAGTTTTATCACCAGGTTCTGGAGGCTCATAATTAGAACTCTAGCTAATCAGGAGGTTGAGACCTGAGATTTAGTTCAGACAGCCTGAGCAGGAAATTTTATGAGTCTCTCCTCTCCAGTTCACTACAGAAAACTTGCAGTGGAACTGTGGCACAATTGTTAGAGCACTACACTCAAGGGAATGATGCTCGGGAATGTCATATAGCCCTTGAGTTCAAGTCCTAAAACACACATATGCACAAACACACATTCACATACATTCACACACCCTCCCACACACATGTACACACACAGATTCGCAGGCAATGTTATATCTTAAATTCTTATCCGGAGATTAGACAACAGCCCACTTATTTGTGAAAGTTTTTCCTGATTATTTTGAATGAGGAGGATAGTTCGTGGGACACAGATGACAAGACTTTAGTGAGGAATACTTTATAAACGACTAGCTTATAAAAAGGACAGGAAAATAGCTTTTATCTTTAAATCTTACATTCCTTCAACTATTGTATTTTGAATTATGAGAAGACAATGCAGCACCTCTTCCCTTCTCCCCCTCACCTCTGTCATAAGATATGAGAAAATTATCAAGAATAGTCTTTTATCTTACAAGAATGAACACCCATAAAAATGTCTGACTATAGGTGTAAGGTTTGTTTTTCAATACTTGTACGATTTTCCACATGACAGCACACACGGGCTTCAAGAGCAAACAGAAGATTAGGAAATAAAAACCTAACAATGTCCTAAGAAGTAGATGTCAAAAATACATCCAAGAATCAAATGGCAGGCTGAGAAGGCCCTGAGAGGCAAAATGATTTGTGAAGGATGAAAGGAATAGTGACAAATAAGGCATGGGTCTGACCTAGGAAGGGTTCCTTGTGGCTGAGATCATGCTGGCTTGTAGGCCTAGCTGAGGATGTTTGGATTTGATCATGTCCACATGTGTACAGAGTGATGTTGGAGGGGAGATTTCAGCCTCCAGGTTGTCTTTGGAATGTTCTTATGTGAGCAAGCAACTCTGATCATTGGGCTCTGAGAGATGACACTGCCTCCCTTACAATGGAATAGAATATGGAACTCTGAGAGACAGGCAACTGTAACCGACAGTCAGCTCAAGCCAGCTCACGTGGCCTGTAGCTCGGGAACAAGAAAGATGTTCCTGTGTTGTTTTCAAAGTTCAAGAGACTCAGGTCTCAGGCATGAGTGGTATGAGTGCTGCACTCGATGATACAGACATTGGATCAGTGCCAAACCATGAATCCAATGTCTCAGGCCTTTTTATAAAATAAACCAAGGGAATCACAAGGCAACTCAGGCCAGGTGTAAGTATGACAGGAAACCTATTTAATCTCATCCTAGCCTACAGTACAACCTTCTTCTTGTGTGCTTTTATATGTGTATACTGAGAAAAATTTACTATGCACTTTTCAATCCACTCTGTTACTCACTTTGAAGTGTACTCCATTTTCCATGTTTCAAAGATCCACTCTTTTTACCACCTCAGTGTGACAATGAGTCAGCCCAAAACCTGAATGTGCCTTATAATATATGCAGCTTGGATTCAGGCTTGTTGTAAATGTTGGCAATGGACCTGTTCCCTGCCTACCAGAAAGGTGATTTCTTCTGTGTTGGAAACTTCCTCCACCACTATAGAGAATTGGGAACAATGGAGCAGTTGCTGGATATTCTGTTTAAAAAATGAGTGTTCTTCTTTCAAACCCAGGGCTGATGATACCCCCCCCCCCGGCAGATTATTGGAATACTTGATACTTCTCTGAAACTGTTTCACTGAGGTCTTATCACAGGAAATTGGCTTGAGACAAAGAAGTGCACTCCAAGTTAATTCTTTAGGACTGGGCTGCCAGAATATTTCATTTGCCTCAGGAGCTAGTGGAGCCTTAGCAGTTTGCTTGCTGAGAGACTAGGATTAAAGAAATGAGTCAGCCCCACCCAAAGTCCACCCTCACCTAGGAAATCACTATCTTGTAGGCCTTTGAGGGAATATAGAAAGAAGCAAGGATGCAACTTGAATTTGGGGCCTGAGTGCTGTCCCATTCCTAGCACTCTACCATTTGAGCCCCAGTTCCAGGTCTGGCCTTGGACTGGTTACTTGAAGATAAGTGTCTTTAGAATTTTACAAACTAGACTGGGTTCAAACTGTGATCCTCAGATCTCACCCTCCTGATTAGTAGGATTAGAGGCATGAGCCATTGTGCACTTATTTGGACAGATGCATATAAACATCCTCACAGAATTTCCTTGAAATTGTATAGACATACCTCCACTTTTTGTCTGTCATGTTTACATTGCCATTTGGGACTTAGCCAGTCCCATGTGTGTCCTGTTAGTTCAGAAAAGGAGAAGCATAGAGTTAGCATCCTCCTCCCCTTCCATTGGTATAGATCCTTCTACTGTAACTGGGAGGAAGATGAAAAAGATGAAGAAGTAAGTGGATGTTGGCACAAAGATAAGTTCAGTCCTTGAAAACTGGGTATCTTTGAGGTTTCTGAATCAAAGTCAACTTTCTTCTTTGCACACCAGTTGTGATTTTTACCAGGGGGTTGAGGCTTGCCACTTCAGTGGATAGCAGATTACACAGTTGTGGATGTGTTTGTGGTTTTGGACTCTCATGGATGACAAGGAGGACTGTGTATAACAAGTCAGATTCAGTGGGGAAACAACTTTCTCTTCCTAGCACATGCAGAATTATAGAGGATTGTATTTGAGAAATTCCTAGAAGTGGGTTGTGAGGAACATCCTGCTTGCAGGAGTCTCTTCCCACTTCCCAAAATGCACGTCCTGCCAGAAAAATGCTTTAGTACAAGGCTCAGGATGGGGAGGGCGGGCTCTCATTTTCCTTATCACCAATATGCCCACAGCATGATTTGTTCCATCTTCCCTATGAGGATGCTCTTCTGCCCTGATGATTTCTATGACCACAAGAACCAAGAAACCCTGAAAGAACTTACACAGTATGTCAAGCTAAACATGCCCTCTTCAGACTTGCTCTTCTGCTTATATATTCTTCTGGAGCTTACAAATTCAGATGGAGGAATGCATGACCCATGAGACCAAGAAAAAGAGGGAGAAGTCCTTGTTTACATGCCTTAGAGCTGGTGAGTAGGAATGGAACCTGTGTCTCTAGAGATGTGCATGATTGGTCAAGAGCCTTTAGTACACCCTAGCTTGGCAAAATATCCTTTTATGGATATTCTTTAGATAATATCTGTTCTCCTTTTGAAAGAACTTGGAAGCAGCCACTCATTAGAAACACCCTAACTTGGGGGGGGTGTTCCAGGAAGATGGCGGAGGAGAAGCTGGAATCTAAGCAAGCTCTCCCATAGAAAGCAGTTTTAGAGTTCCAGTGAACAGTCTTAAGCCAGAGAATTACACCAAGTGTGCCATCACAGGACAGAGAGTTAGGCCAGAGAGGGGAAACCCAGGCAAGGAGACACTTCTGAGCTCTTGCCAGCAGCTGCCGCGGCAGCGGCAGCTGTGGAGGTGGCGGCGGGTGAGCACAGGAGCCATACCTGAGCCACAGAGAGTCTGGGATGAAGAAGCCAGACGCAGCAGGCGAGTGGATTCTACTCAACACCAGCAAGAACTGACAAGGAGTGGACATCTTCATCCTGCAGTTTGCAGACCAGAGACAACCCAGGAACCAAGACTCGGCATGAGTAGAAGCCTGACATCTTCACTCCTTCTCAGGGAGCAGAGGAGGGAAGGCCACCCCTACCCCCAGCACCAGAGATCTCCATCTTGGATACCGACAAAGCTCAGTGGAGCTGCTAGCTCCAACTCAGGCATTGGAAGAAATCTAGAGTCATTTAGCAGGTCACAAGAACCTAACTTGAACTGCCAGACTCAGCTCCACCCAGGGAAAAGTCACACAGCTCGGGCACCAGCCCTAGGAGTGACTTTCTTCACTGGGTAATCAGAGCCAGAGGCTGCCCCTTCCTCTAGCAGCCTCAACAATCAATTGAAATTCAGTAAACAGAAACCCTGAGAATGGCTCCAGGCTGGGCTCTGTGAGTTTTTCAAAAACTAGCCCCCGGGAAAAGCTACTGTCTGTTGAAAGGCCTCAACTCTACCCAGAACCTAGCCTCATCACTGCATCCCCCTCTTTTGTGATACTCGAAGTAGATCTGCCTCCAAATGAACTAACCTGGGAGGAGGATCGCCAAATCCTGGGTAAAGCAGAGCATTTGTCTGCCTGTTCGAACAAACTGACTTAAGAAACCAACCAAGCCACAGGACCACAAGCAGACCAGAGACTCCAACAAAAGGCTGGCTACAGACACAAGGGAGATACAGGATTTTTCCCACCCCTCCCAAAAAAAATCAAAGAACTTTTCTTCTTCTTCTTCTTCTTCTTCTTCTTCTTCTTCTTCTTCTTCTTCTTCTTCTTCTTCTTCTTCTTCTTCTTCTTCTTCTTCTTCTTCTTCTTCTTCTTCTTTAAAAAAATTTTTTTTTGGTACCTTATATAAAATTTTTTTTTTCTTTTCCAAAACTTTTTTTAATCCTTAATTTTTGCCTTTTTTGAAAAAAAATTGTTTTCCAGAAATTTTTTTTCCTCTTATAATTTTTATTTTAGGGATACGTGAGTGTGCGTTTTTCTTTCTTTTTTTTGTTTTCTTTCTCTCTTTTTTCTATTTTAATTATCTCTTTCTTTTTTGTTTACCTCCACTGAACTTCTCATCTTTTTTCTTATTTTCTTATCCTTTTCACGTTCTCTTCTCTTTCGTTCTTCTTTATGTGACTTAATTCTTGTCCTGCACATCCTCAGATAAACCCTTAGTTGACTATTAGACCCTATCCCCCATTGTGTACACACTTAATCCAGAAATTTATCACTCAATTCAAAACCTCTAAGACTTAAATTCCTTAATAGCAGTACTACCTCTTTATACCTATATAATATTTTAAGCATTTTTATTTTTAGGTTTTTCACATCTCCTTTATGTCCCTCCCCTTCTCTCAATATATTCACCTTCTTCTCTAAATAGATAGTTATCGGGTCTACATAATTTTATTAATTTTTACTTTTCTATTTCTTCTGGTCTCTTTTCTTTTCTCTTTCCCTTTCTTCTTTTTTTCTCCCTCTCTATTTTCATCCTACCCTACCTATTTCCTGCTTTGAGATTAGGACTTAGTAAACTCTCTCTGAGCCTCCCCACATCAATCTATTCCTAATTTTTATCCATATCTCTCCCTAACCCTAATAATTTCTGGTCTTCCAAATTCTTCTTTGCGGTTCGTAGCCCATTAATGTATAGTTGTTTGATGTTGAATAGATGTATCTGTTGAACTAGATTGTATCTGTAGACTATTGAGTGTACAAATTCAGACTTTGGTTGATGCTTGCCTTAAGATAGTGTTCTAGCACAAAACTGGTGCTATTTTCATCTCAAATGGGCAGAGTAAGCCGGAAAAACACAAAAAAATGGCAAATCCGGGTATCTCAATTCCCAATCTTGATAATCAGGGGACAGAACAGATAATGAATAATCCAGAGGACAATTTCTAAATAGCTCTACAAACACTGCTGGCAAACATGATAAAGGAAAAGATTGAAAACATAATAAAGGAAAAGATTGAAAACATAAAAAGGACTCTGTATGAGCGTGATAGGGAGACAGAGGAGGCAATCCAAAAGTTTATACAGGAATATCACAAGCATGAGGAAGCTACTCAAAAATTGATAAAGGATTTGCGTGAGCAGCTTGAGAATACTCAAAGAGAAAGGCAGGAATGGTGTGAGCAGGCTGAGAACACTCAAAGAGAACTACAGGACTCCCACGAACGGGAGGAAGCTAATCAAAGTGTAATCCAGGAATTGAGAGAGCAGGAAGAGAATACACAAAGATCACTAAAGGCATTCATGGAATCCATTAACAAAGAGCTGAAGGAAGTCAGGGAGACCACAAAGGGAATGCTGAATGGAGCCCAACAGAAGGAATGGGAGTACAAGGAAATCATAAGCAATCAACTAAGTGATTTGAGAATAAACACTGAACACCAAATTAAGGAAGTAAAGAACTTCATACAAGATCTAAAACAAAGCTTCAACAAAGAATTTGAAGCCATCAAAGCTGACCAATTAGAAGGAAAAGAGATAAAAAACAAAGTAGAAAGCTTTGACAGCAGGTTAGACCATGCAGAAGATCGAATCTCGGGGATTGAAAACAGCCTAGATATTATAGAGAAAGAACATACAACCATCCAAGACAAGTCCAACAAATATGACAGATCTATCCAACACTTGGAAGACACCATCAGAAGGCCTAATCTAAGGATAATGGGTGTAGAGGAGCACCTAGAAACAGAAGTTAATGGTCTAGGAAATTTGTTTAACAGGATCCTAGCAGAGAACTTCCCAAACATGCAAAAAGATAGGCCTATTCAGATACAAGAAGCTTTTTGAACTCCAAATAGAATAGGACATCCCACCGTCACATTATAATCCACACAGGAACAACTCAGACCATGGAAAAGATCCTTAAAGCTGTCAAGGAGAAAACATTAATCACCTATAAAGGGAAACCAATTAGAATCACCTCAGATTTCTCAGCAGAGACAATCAAAGCAAGAAGAGCCTGGAATGATGTATGCCATGCCCTAAAAACAAACAACTATCAACCAAGAATACTGTACCCAGCTAAAATCTCCTTCATAACTGAAGGCCAAATAAAAACCTTCCATAGCAAAGAAAAATGGAAACAATACATCTCCACCAAACCAGCCCTACAAAAGATTCTTAAAGATGTCCTATACATAGAAAACCAACAAGACCACAATAAAGGCCAAGAAACTGCACCCAAACTGAGAATACAAGAACGATAGGAAGAACCGAGTTTTTGCAGGCGCCAAGAAGGTGGATAACATGGCAGGAACCCCCAAATACCTCTCAGTACTTTCTATCATCATTAACGGACTGAACTCTCCAATTAAACGACATAGACCAACTAATTGGATTAAAAAACAAGACCCTTCTATCTGCTACCTTCCGGAGTCACATCTTGCCCATAAAAACAAACACATTTTCAATGTTAAAGGCTGGAATAAAATCTACCAAGCAAATGGACCCCATAAACAGGCCGGAGTTGCAATCCTAATATCAGATAAAATAGACTTCAAATTAAAATTCGTGAGAAGAGATAAAGAAGGTCGCTACATACAAATTAAAGGATCTCTCCTTCAGGAGGATATTACAATTCTAATATCTATTCGACAAACAATGGAGCACCCAAATTTACCAAAGAAACACTACTTTCCCTCAAATGCCATATAGATCCAAAGACATTAATTGTTGGGGATTTTAACACACCACTCTCCCCACTAGACAGATCAACTGGGCAAAAACTCAACAGAGAAACCGCAGATCTAAACAGCTGCATAGATCAACTAGACTTAACAGACATTTACCGAACATTTCACCCAGCAGCATCAGAATACACGTTTTTCTCAGCAGCACATGGAATATTTTCCAAAATAGACCACATTTTAGGCCACAAAGCAAACCTGTCTAAATTCAGAAACATTGAAGTTATACCTTGCATTCTCTCTGACCACAAGGGAATAAAATTAGAACTCAACACCAAAAGCCACCAAAGAAAGTCCGGTATCACATGGAGGCTGAACAACACAATGCTGAACCACGAGTGGGTCATGGAAGAGATTAGAAAGGAAATTCAAATGTTCATGATATTCAACAAAAATGAACATACAAACTACCAGCTCCTCTGGGACACAGCAAAGGCAGTACTCATAGGCAAGTTTATAGCTCTGAGCTCCTACATCAAAAATTGGAGAGATCTGAAACCAACAATTTAATGACACATCTAAACCTCCTTGAAAAAGAGCAGCAAGGTAAACTCAAATCCAGTAGACAGAAAGAAATAATTAAAATTAAATCAGAATTAAATGAATTAGAATCCACAAAAACTATAGAAAGTATCAACAAAACAAAGAGTTGGTTCTTCGAAAAACTTAACAAAATTGACAGACCCTTAGCAAATCTTATAAGAAAAAGACGAGCACACACCCAAATAAATAAACTCAGAGATGAGTATGGAAACATCACCATGAGAACAACCAAGATTCAGAACATTATAAGGGAATACTTCTCAAAACTTTATGCTAATAAGTTTGAGAACTTGACAGAAATGGACCTTTTCTTTAGCAAATATTGACATGCCAAAACTAAACCAACATGAGTTAAACCAGCTTAACAGGCCCATATGAAGCATTGAAATAGAAACAGCAATAAGAGACCTTCCAGCTAAGAAAAGTCCAGGACCAGATGGTTTTACAACGGAATTCAACAAGGCTTTCAAAGCAGAGCTCACACGAATACTCCTTCAACTCGTCAATGAAATTGAAAAAGATTTCAAAAGATCCCCAAACCAGGCAGGGACTCATCAAAGAAAGAGAACTATAGACCCATTTCTTTGATGAACATTGATGCAAAATTTCTCAACAAATTTTGTCCAATCAACTTCAATAATTCATCCAAAAAATCATACACCACGAGCAAAAAGGATTCATTTCAGGGATGGAAATCTGGTTCAATATACGCAAATCAATTAATAATATTCATCACATCAACAGCAGCAAGAACAAGAACCACATGGTTATCTCAATAGATGCAAAAAAAGCATGCGACAAGATTCAACATCCTTTTGTGATGAAGATTTTGGAAAAATTAGGAATCCAGGGAACATTCCTCAATACAATAAAGGCTGTATATGACAAACCTACAGCCAGCATTATACTCAATTGTGAAAAACTAAAGCCATTTCCTCTTAACTCAGGAACAAGACAAGGATGCCCACTCTCTCCACTTCTCTTCAATCTAGTATTAGAATGCCTAGCTACAGCAATAAGACAAGATGCAGACATGAAGGGGATTCAAATAGGGAAAGAAGAAATAAAACTCTCCCTCTTTGCAGATGACATGATCTTGTATTTAAAGAATCCCATAGACTCCACTCCCTAATTATTCAAGCTGATTCAAAACTTTGGCAAAGTAGCAGGGTATAAAATTAACCCCCCAAAATCAATGGCTTTTCTGTATGCCAACAATCAGAACAGGGTGGCTGAAATTAGGAAAACAACTCCATTTGTAATAGCCCCTCAAAAAATAAAATACCTAGGAATTAACTGAACCCAAGAAGTGAAGGACCTTTATGATGAAAACTTAAAAATCTTGAAAAAAGGAAATCAAAACAGAAAATAGCAAATGTCAAAACCTTCCATGCTCCTGGATTGGAATGATCAACTTTGTGAAAATGGCAATACTTCCCATGGCTATCTACAAATTCAACGTGATACCTATCAAAATTCCAATCCAAAAATTCATATGGAACAATAAAAGACCCAGAATAGCAAAAACGCTCCTCAACGGAAAGAACACTGCTGGAGGAATATCAATACCAAATTTCAAACTCTAGTATAAAGCCATAGGAATAAAAACAGCTTGGTACTGACATAAGAACAGACTTCAGGACCAATGGAATAGAATTGAAAACCCAGAAATGAACCTACAGACCTATAGCCAACTAATCTTTGATAAGGGAGTTAAAATAATAGAATGGAATAAAGACAGCCTCTTCAGTAAACGTTGCTGGCAAAATTGATTAACTACTTGTAGAAAACCAAATCTAGATCTTTATATATCACCCTGCACCAGAATGAACTCCAAATGGATCAAAGACGTCAGAGTCAAAACAGACACTCTGAAAACATTACAGGATGGAATTGGAGAAACCCTAGGTTTCTTGCCTCAAGCCAATATTTTCTTAATAGAGACTCGGAAATACAAGAAATTAAGAAAGGTTGGACAAATGGGATGGCATGAAGTTGCAGAGCTTCTGCATGGCAAAGGACATAGCTTGCAAGATGAATAGAAAACCCACGGATTGGGAGAAGATCTTCACTAGCCATACAACGCACAAGGGTCTCATATCTAAAATATACTTGGAACTCAAAAAATTAAATCCCCCAACAACAAATCCTCAAAGAAATAACTGCCCAATAAATAAGTGGGCTAAAGACTTAAAGAGAAACTTCTCTGAAGAGGAAAGAAGGATAGCCAATAGTCACATGAAGAAATGTTCAACCTCCCTAGCCATAAAATAAATGCAAATCAAAACAACATTAAGGTACCACCCCACTCCAGTTAGAATGGCAAAAATCAAGAACTCTAACAACAACAGATGCTGGAGGGAACGTGGACAGAAGGGAACCTTGCTTCATTGTTGGTAGGAGTGTTGAACTTGTTCAACCACTTTGGAAAGCAGTATGGAGGTTCCTCAAAAGACTTCACACAGATCTTCCGTATGACCCAGCAATCCCACTTTTGGGCATTTACCCAAATGTTTACAAACAAGACCACACTAAAGCTACCAGCACAACTATGTTTATTGCAGCACTATTTACCATAGCTAAGATATGGAAACGACCCAGATGCCCCTCAGTAGATGAATGGATCAAGGAAATGTGGTATATATACACAATGGAATTCTATGCCTCCATCAGAAAGGGTGAGTTTGCCCAATTTGTTAGGAAATGGAAAGGCTTGGACAAAATTATATTAAGTGAAGTAAGCCAGGCCCAAAGAAACATTGGTCCCATGGTTTTCCTTATTTGCAATATCTAGTATATGTATAAGTCAAGCGGAAAAGGTCAGATAACATGATGTTAGGAAAATGAGCCCTTCATTATGTATTTTTTTTGTTTATTTTATTTTATTTTATTTGAGAACATACTGTACAGAGGGGTTACAATTACATGGGCAGGATAATGCATATATTTCTTACCAAGCATTGCAGCCTCCTCCTTTGTTTACCTTTCACCTCCCTTCCCAGCCTCCCTCCTCCCCCCCCACCCAATCATACCCCTCTCCTCCCCCACACCGACATTGTAAAGCTGGTTTTGACATGACATTTTTTTAAATTTAATTTAATTTTATTTGAGAACATACTGTACAGAGGGGCTACAATTACATGGGCAGGATAATGCATACATTTCTTACCAAGCATTGCAGCCTCCTCCTTTGTTTATCCTTCACCTCCCTTCCCAGCCTCCCCCCTCCCCCCACCCAATTATACCCCCCACCCCCCCACACCGACATTGTAAAGCTGGTTTTGACATGACATTTTGTACTTGTCATTGTTGCAACAGGTCCACCTGAATCCTTAAATGACTTGTGTTTTTAAATGTGTTTTTTCTTTCATGCATTTGTTTCTAACGCATTTATAAGATTATTTTTTTGTTGCTTTATTTGTCCCTCTCCCACAGTATAACCCCTGCTTTCACTATATTTGATGTCGGTATAATTTGTGGAGGAGATGGGGAAAAACAAGTCGTTTAAGGATACAGGTGGACCCGTTGCAACAATGAGAAGTACATGTTGTCATGTCGAAAACGAACTTTACAACTTTGGTGCGAGGGGGAGGGGAGGATTGAGTTGGGGAGCCGGGGGAGGCTTGGACGAGATGTGAAGGGTAAACAAAGGAGGAGGCTGCAATTCTTGATAAGTAATGTACTCATTATCTTGCCCATATAATTGTAACCCCTCTGTATGTTCACAAAAAATAAAAATTAAAATTAAAATTAAAAGAAAGAATTAAATTTTTAGGGGCTGGAAAGGTGACTCAGTGTTAGTTCGCTTGCCTTGCATGCATGAGGCCCTGGGTTGGGTTCCTCAGCACCACATAAGAAGAAATAAAGACGGAAGTTGCACTGTGGCTCAAGTCGTAGGGTACTAGCCTTGAGCTGAATAGCTGAGCGACAGCACCCAGGCCCACAGTTCAGGCCCCATGACCAACCAAAAAAAAAAAAAAGAATGAAATGTTTAATTCCTTATTATATTAAGTCAGAACTATTGCTTACACATGAAACACATTTTCCTGGATCAGAAAGGAATAAAGAAAGATCCCTACTCAATCATGCTTTGCTCACAATACCTAGAAACTTCCACTCTTTGCTCATTGTATAAAAAAGAAAAAGAAAAAAAAGAAATGTACTCATTACCTTGCTCATGTAATTGTAACCCCTCTGTATGTTATTTTCACAATAACAAAAAGAAAAAGAAAAATATATGCATGAAAAAAGAAGGATACAAACAGGAAATATGAAGACTTACCAATAGTTCATCTTTAATATTATAACTATTATTTAAATAACATTAAATGACCATACTCTTTGTCTCATGAGTTATTCTTCATAACTAAACTGAGGCAGTTTGCACAGCTTTCCATGTGCACTAGTGTTGTTTTTTTTTAATTTAATTTAATTTAATTTGTGAACATACTGTACAGAGGAGTTACAATTACCTGAGCAGGATAATGCGTACATTTCTTACCAAGCATTGCAGCCTCCTCCTTTGTTTACCCTTCACATCCCTTCCCAGTCTCCCCCCTCCCCCCAATCCTAATCCTTCTCCTTCCCTCCCTTCCCTCCCCCCCCCCCCGCACCGCCGTTGTAAAGCTCGTTTTGGACATGACAACTTGTACTTCTCATTGTTGCAACAGGTCCACCTGTATCCTTAAACAACTGGTTTTTCCCCATCTCCTCCACAAGTTATACTGACATCAAATATAGTGAAAGCAGGGGTTATACTGTGGGGGAGGGACATAGAAAGCAACAAAGAGATAATCTTATAAATGCGTTAGAAACACATGCATGAAAGAAAAAAAACATTACACATCTAAGGGTTCATTTTCCTGACATGACATTATCTGACCTTTTCTGCTTGACTCATACATATACTAGATATTACAAATAAGGGAAACCATGGGACCTATGTTTCTTTGGGCCTGGCTTACTTCACTTCATATAATTTTTTCCAAGTCTTTCCATTTCCTAACAAATGGGGCAACGTCATTCTTTCTGATGGAGGCCTAGAATTCCATTGTGTATATATACCACATTTTCTTGATCCATTCATCTACTGAGGGACATTTGCATTGGTTCCATATCTTAGCTATGGTAGGGACTTACTGTGTAGCTTAGGCTGCTCTAAAGCTTACAATCCTCCTTGGTGCTGGGATTACAGGCATGTCTACCATTATTGGCTTTACTCAGTAACTCTATTTATAACATTTTCTGCAAGAAATTCATTCATGCTCATGAAGATATGTGGCTTAAAGCTGTTCACATTAGTATTCTACTGTACAAAATATAAATAATATAGCTGGACATGGTACTATGCTACCACATGGTAATGCCAGCCAATACTCAGGAACCTGACACAGGAGAATTACGAGTTGAAGAAAGCCTGGTCTACACTGCAGAACCTTGTTTCCAAAGTTAAGAAATTCTATAAATATAAATCTACTATGAAACATACAATATGTTAAATTTATATAATGGAACAAATAGATCTTTGTTAATGGAAATAAAATCTTGGCAGAAATTTTAAATACATACATATGTATATATATTTTAATTTGGAGAAATAAAATTTCAAGTGGTATTATCTGCATCTTTCAGTCTGTCACCTATCTATTTACTGACACATTGATTTCTGTTTAGTCTTCACAAAACACTGTTTTCTCACATAAGTACCAAAAAATGAAAAAGAAAAAGTACAAAAAATGCATTGTCATAAATACAAATGTAGTTTAATCCCTACCATAATAATTTGGAAAACGTGCATTAAGTTATTGACATTGAATACTGCTCAAGAAAGGGAGTCTAGGGGAATGTACATTGTGTGTATGTGTGTGTGTGTGTGTGTGTGTGTGTGTGTGTGTGTGTGTGTGTGTGTGTGTGTTTTCCGTGAGTGAGTCCAAAGTAGACTAATTATACTTGGTTAGTCTTTTTGCTCAAAGCTGACACTCTACCACTTGAGCCACATCTCCACTTCTGGATTTTGGGCTGCTTTAACCCAAGATGCTCAGTTTTTGACCTCTAAAGTAGCTAGGTTTTCAAACATGAGCCACTGGCGGACAGTAACTACGTTAACATTTTTTGCATGTTTGGATAAATTTTAAAGTAAGACATATATGTTACATTTGAGAATGCTGGGAAATAGTAATGAATGTTTAACAGAATTTAAAGCATACAAAGCTGAGAATGGCAAGTAGCTGAGAATAGGCTGGAATAAATCAAACTTACCTATGACAGTTTTCAGTCTGTGCCCAGAAATGATTGCATTGTTGAAGTTCAAGGCCATCAGATAGCTGAGCTCCAGCTGGCTGCTATGCTCATGAGGCCAGCTAGTGCTATCCACAAGAATGTGGTGGTGTTGGATGGCAGGGGCAGCTTCAAGTTCAGAACCTGAAATATTTCAATTAATCTAGAAGGGGAAACATAACAGGACAAGGAATGTGATTAACAGTGCAGAATGCAAAAAACATCCAGTCCAAGGAAGACAGAATAACTCTTTCTATATCTGAAAAGAGTATTCTCTCACAAAGAATCTTGTGCCGACTATGGTGGTCAATGTTTGTAATCTCTGAACTTGGGAGGCTGATTTAGAAGTTAGCTTGAGACCAGCCCAAGTTTTAGGCCAACAGAAGGACACATAGTAAAATGCTATTTTAAAACAACAACAACAACAACAAAAGACCCAATGACTGGGAATGTGATTAGTGGTAGAGTGCTGGCCTCGCATGCATGACGCACTTGATTTGATTCCTCAGTATGACATAAGCAGAAAAATTGGAAGTGGTGCTGTGGCTCAATTGGTAATGTGCTAACCTTGAGCAAAAGAAACTCAGGGAGAGTGCCCAGGCCTTGATTTCAAACCCCAGGGCTGACAAAATTAAAAAAAAAACCAAATGCAAAATGCTGTTTGTTGAAATAAATATGTTGAAGAATTCTTTTTACTCACTAGAAAATTGTGGTGCTGAGAATTCATCATGAACTTGGTTAGGAAAAAGTCAATTAATGATATATTGTCTGGCATTGGACAGGACATAGTGAGATCTAAAAATGATTGCTGCCTATGGTTACTTGATACAACTAATGTTACAGATACACTTGTCAGATTGTAAATTTTTAAAGATAGAATAATGGGTTTTTCTTTTTCAAAATAATTTTACTGCTGGCTGCCAGTGGCTCACACCTGTAATTCTTGCTACTAAGGAGGCTGAAAACTGAGGGTCTCTGTTCAAAGCCATCACAAGCAGGAAAGTCTGTGAGACCCTTATCTCCAACTAAAGGTTCAGAAAATGTGAAGTGGCACTGTTGCTCAAGTGGTAGATTGCTAGCCTTGAGCTGAAGAGCTGAAGGACAATGCCTAGACCCAGAATTCAAGCCCCACAACAGACAAAAAATAATAATAGTAATAATATTAATTTTATTATTACAATTAAGGTGTTATATATAAAGGCTACCATTACAAAAGTTTGTGTATCTGCTCAAAGAAACATATATCCATATTCATTGCTAACAGCCAGGATTTGGCCATCTGCTTTCCAGCTGATCTCTGGGTGTAGAGGCAATGTGTAATACAAAGTAATACAAACCAGTTCTGACTTTAAATTATTTTTCTCTGCACATCTTAAAAATCAATGCTGACACATGAAATAAAAAATCCTTAAGTTTAAAACATTCTTCTAGACAAGTTAAAGAAATCGTGAGAACAAGTATTTTAATAATTATTTCAGAGAACTTGAACTCTGGACTTGGGTTCTGTATCTGAAATTTATTACTCGAGGCTAGTGCTGCCACTTTGAGCCACAGTGCCACTTCCAGTTTTTTTTGTGGTTAATTGAACAGAAAAGTCTCACCAACTTTCCTCTCCAACCTGGCTTTGAACTAGGCTCTAGACATCTCAGCCCTCAGAGTAGCTAGGATTATAGGCATGAACCCCTAGCACCTGGCTAGAATAATTGCTCACCTTTGACAGACGCCAGTTAGTATTCAATGCCAGTCATGTTTAACTTTGTAAAATAAAGTTAACTGAAATGCCTTACAGTAGAAATAAGGAATAAATTGTGTCTGTGGGTTACAAAGAACTTACAAAAAGCTACATATTTTCCTTGTTTTTTTATCTTCCAAAATTGTGTGGTTTCCAGAATCATACCTTATCTTTCCTTGCTGATTTCTTTATTTTATTTCATACAGGGCCACAGGTTCTTCAACTATCATTTATTTATATGAAGAGCTTGCACATATCTATTTCAGTCCAAATTCCTTGTAAGCATCTCTCATCCATATGTTCAACTGCCATAAAAAATTGTGAAGCACTAATTGTCTCTTTCCATTACTGGATATTAATGTGTAAATAAAATTTAGGAAAATAAAGAATAGCATCAATAAATATAACATGATTTTCATAGTAATGCTAAACATAAATTCAATGTTTATTATTTTCTGAGCAATTTAATAAAAACTTCAAGGAAAAGAAATCAACTTTTTTGAGTGCTAATATTTTGGTTTAAACTCAGGACCTTACCTTCTCACTTAAGCTTTTTCCCTAAAGGATGGTGTTCTATACTTGAACCACAGCTCCCCTTCCAACTTTATTTGGGGGATTATATAGAGATAAGAATCTCATGGAATAAAAACTCATTTGTGTCCATATCTTAGGGTTCATTTTACTTAACATCATCTTATATGGTCATATGATACCATGTACTAGTTACTGCAAGTAAGGGAAACTACAGACGGGACCTATGGTTTTGATCCTAACTTCAATGAGAAGGCAGGGATCTGGACATCTCACTTCAGTGTCAGCTCAGATAGGAAAGTCTGTGAGATTCTCATCTCCAATTTACTGCCAAAGAAAGCTGGAAGTGTATTCGTGGCTCGTAGCCTACAGCAAAAAGCTCAGGAACAGAACCCAAGCCTTGAGTTCAAGCCTTAGAATAGTGCATATACATACACAAGGGAAGTAAGTCACTCAAGTTCTCAACCTTCAATTTCCCTAATCCTAACTGTAATCCTGGTCAGAACCCTAAGAGTAATCTTCATGATAATAGTAACCCAATCCTAAAATTAATGGAAAATACTCGAGTTTAGATACATCCTTACAGATACGCACTGTCTTTGAAATGATTTGCAGTTTGCTCCAAAGACTACAGATTCCTAGACTTGGACTCTGATATCTATCTTGTTCCCTATTACGAATCATTAACCTCAAATCCTCATATCATGAAAAATACCATAGTTTCCACTAATCTTAACTTGTACAGAACTCCTATATCTCCAAAAAGAAGTCGCAGGTTTGCATAAAATCTACTCTAGTTCCTAACCCTTACTATATATCTAAACCTTACTAGAAACCTAACTCTAAATTTAACCCCATTGAACCCTGCATAGGAAACTTAGAGAAACTCTGTAGTTTTTGTTAAATTTCAAACATATTTTACTTGAAAATGTTAACAAAAAATTCAATTTTATTTAAAGCTTACCCTTCCCTAACCCTAAGCCTAACCTGAATTAGAAAAGTAACCCTAACACTGGAACTAATGTGCTTTGGATTTTAAAAGCCACACAAATACATTAGTTTTTATTCATCCTAACTTTGATTCAACTTATCTTTCTTAAAATAGTTTGTAGTTTTGCTCATTATCTTTCCATTATTGTAACCCTAACTCTAACTGGAATATTCAGGTTAACCCTCACACTAATCATACCCTAATCTTAATATTATTAGCCGTTTCCTATTTCACATTCATCCTAATTATAACTCGACTTATTCGAAGATTTACTTACAGTTGTACCCTAACTTTCCATTTCCCTAATGCTTACACTAAGCCAGCTGGAACTGAAACCTAACTTTCACCCTAATGATAGTCGAATTCTAATGTTTAAGAAAAAGACTAGTTTTTAATCATACTAATGAATACTCCAGTTTGCACTCTGGAAATTAGTTTCAGTATGCCCTAATTCCTACAAATTTTCTGACTCTACCTCTGAAGTTATCTTGTTCTCTATCATGAACGATTATATTACTTGTCCTCAAATTCTCTTATCAGGAAAAATTTTTTTATGTTAGAATATTTAATATTTATTGCCCTGTTCATAAAGTTTTGCTTCAGAAACAAAAACTATATAAATATCTTTAAAGAAAACATAAGATCTTATTTTTCACATTACTATAAAGTATGATATCAAAATTATAAACATTTTGGTAAAAATCAGCGTTTTGTGTCTTCTTCATAGATGATGGTAATTCAGAGATTATTGAGTCAAAATCCAAATGTGAAGTTTAGGGTTAAACCTATTCTTAAACTTTTTTATTTCATTGCAAAACCAGTTGAAAATTTTCCTGTCAGATTTGAGCCACTGTACCTAGTTTAAATCTTGATACTCTTAACTTAGATTGTTCCACAATAACTATTTCACGTTGGACAGTTAAGTCCCAGGCTTTTTTTTTAAATTTTATTTTATTTTATTTGAGAACATACTGTACAGAGGGGCTACAATTACATGGGCAGGATAATGCATACATTTCTTTTTTTTTTTTAAATGGATAAATATTTATTTTGCATTTTTCTGCATTGACTATTTCCCATCAGCATTGTGTTTTATTTGTAATAAGAACATTCTTTTTTTTTTTTTTTTAATTTTTTTATTGTAAAGATTCTATACAGAGGGTTACAGTTACATGAGTGGGGTAATGAGTACACTTCCTCTTGAACATTGTTACCCCCTCCATTGTTTTCTCCCTACCATCCCCTCCCTCCCTCCCTTCCCCAAGGTTCTTTTTTTTTTTTTTTTTTTTTTTTGATTGTGATTAAGTGATTACTTAATTTCCGGAAATTCACAGTATTGTGGAATAATGATGCTCATTTAAAGTCACAGGTTCATTCTAACTTTCCTGGAGCAAATTGTCTATCACAGTCTGTAATATATAACGGTGCTCATATGTTATATACCATATATGTGATCAGCAGCATGGGGATATTTAGTAGTGGTTCAACCAGATGAGTGGGAGTTCTTTGTTTCTTAAGTCCTGTTAGTTTTGTCATATCACCTAACATTTTGGATTTATCATCCGCTTATCAGGGAGACCATGTACTGTTTGTCTCTTCGTTCTTGGCTTACCTCGCTCAACATGATTCCTTCTAGCTCCATCCATTTCCCTGCAAATGCCATTATTTTGTCATTTCTAATGGCGGCATAATATTCCATTGTGTATAGATACCACAATTTTTGGATCCATTCATCTGTGGTGGGGCATCTAGGTTGTTTCCATATCCTAGCTATTGTGAACAGTGCTGCAATAAACATGGAGGTGCACGTGTCCTTGTATATTGGTTCCTGTTGTTCAGGGTAGATGCCTAGAAGTGGTATGACTGGGTCGTAAGGGAGGTCAATCTTTAGCTTTCTAAGGACCCTCCAGACTGCTTTCCAAAGTGGTTGTATGAGTGTACATTCCCACCAGCAGTGTAATAGCGTTCCTCGTTCTCCACATCCCCTCCAGCATTTGTCGTTGGCTGATTTGTGGATGTGGGACATTCTGACTGGGGTAAGGTGGTATCTCAGGGTTGTCTTTATTTGCATTTCCTTCACCACCAGGGATGATGAACATTTCCTCATGTGTTTCTTTGCCATTTTTATTTCTTCATTTGAGAAGTCCCTCTTTAGTTCCCTTGCCCATTTAGTAATTGGTTTGTTAGGTTTGGGAGGGATTAGTTTCTTGAGTTCCCTGTATATACAGGATGTTAACCCCTTGTCTGATATATTGCTGGTAAATATTTTTTCCCAATTAGTTGGTTGTCTTTCTAGCTTGGTTGCGATAGCTTTATCTGTGCAGAAGCTTTTTATTTTAAGGTAGTCCCATTTGTCGAGTCTCTCTCCAATTTGTTGTGACCCTGGGACTCTGTTCAGGAAGTTCCTTCCTGTGCCTATTAGTTCAAGTGTCTCTCCTACTCTGTCCTGCAGTAGTTTCAGAGATTCAGGTTTAATGTTAAGGTCTTTAATCCATTTTGAGTTGATGTTGGTGCATGGTGATAGGCTGGGGTCCACTTTTAGTTTTCTGCATGTGGCTGCCCAGTTTTCCCAGCACCAGCGGTTGAAGAGGCTGTGTTTCTTCCATTGTATGTCTTTGGCTCCTTTGTCGAATATCAGCTGGCTGTAGGCCTGTGGATTTATTTCTGGATCTTCTATTCTGTTCCATTGGTCTTCGGGTCTGTTTTTGTGCCAGTACCATGCTGTCTTTGTTATTATAGCTCTGTAGTAGAGTTTGAAGTTCGGCATGGATAGCCCTCCCATATTGTCTTTATCCCCTAGAATTGTTTTGGCTATTCTAGGTCTTTTGTTGTTCCATATGAATTTTTGGACTGTTTTCTGTATTTCAGAGATGTACGTCATTGGGATTTTAATAGGAATTGCGTTGAATTTGTATATTAGTTTTGGAAGTATTACCATCTTTACTATATTAAGTCGGCCTATCCAGGAGCATGGGAGGTCTTTCCATTTCCTAGTGTCTTCTGCAATTTCTTTCTTTAACTTTTTATAGTTCTCATTAAATAGTTCTTTTACATCTTTGGTTAGGTTAATTCCTAAATATTTTATTTTTCGGGAGGTTATTGTGAATGGGGTTGCTCCCTTTATTTCCCTCTCTTCCTGTACATTATCAGTGTATAGGAAGGCAACTGATTTTTGTGGGTTTATTTTGTATCCTGCTATTTTGCCAAAGTGATTTATGATTTCTAAGAGTTTGGGGATGGAGTTTTTGGGATCTTGGAGGTATAGTATCATGTCGTCTGCAAAAAGGGATAGTTTAACTTCTTCTTTTCCTATGCGGATCCCTTTAATGTCTTTTTCTTGCCTTATTGCCCTGGCTAAGGGTTCTAGGACTATATTGAAGAGGAGTGGAGACAGTGGGCATCCTTGCCTTGTTCCTGATTTTAGGAGAATTGGTTGTAGCTTTTCCCCATTAAGTATAATATTGGCTATTGGTCTGTCATAAATGGCTTTTATTGTTTTTAGAAATGTTCCTTCTATTCCTATTTTCTCCAGAGCTTTTAGCATGAATGAATGTTGAATTTTGTCAAAGGCCTTTTCTGCATCTGTAGCGATAATCATGTGATTCTTGACCTTGGCTCTGTTGATATGTTGGATTACATTTATTGACTTACGTATGTTAAACCATCCCTGTGTCTCTGGGATGAAGCCTACCTGGTCATAGTGAATTATTTTTTTTATGTGTTTCTGGATTCTGTTAGCTAGAATCTTGTTAAGGATCTTTGCATCTGTGTTCATCAAGGAGATTGGCCTGTAATTCTCCTTTTTGGTTGGGTCTTTGCCTGGTTTGGGGATGAGTGTGATATTGGCTTCGTAGAATGTGTTTGGGATAGCTCCTTCCTTCTCTGTTTCTCTGAAGAGCTTGAGGAGTATGGGTATTAGTTCTTGTTTGAAGGTCTTATAGAATTCTGCTGTGAATCCATCTGGTCCTGGGCTTTTTTTTGTTGGAAGACTTTTGATAGCTTCCTGTATCTCATTATAGGATATTGGCTTATTTAATTGGTTAACTTCTTCTTTGCTCAGTTTGGGCAACTTGTATTTCTCTAAAAATGCATCCATTTCTTAATGCATACATTTCTTACCAAGCATTGCAGCCTCCTCCTTTGTTTACCCTTCACCTCCCTTCCCAGCCTCCCCCCTCCCCCCACCCAATTATACCCCCCCCCACACCGACATTGTAAAGCTGGTTTTGACATGACATTTTGTACTTCTCATTGTTGCAACAGGTCTTATCAGGAAAAATTTTGTAGTTTCCATTCATCCTACCTTTTCCACAAACCCTGTACCCTAAAACAGTTTCAGATTTACTTACCCTCTAGTCCATTACTTAATGCTAACTCTCAACCTAAACCTGGCTGGAAAACTCTCATTAATCATTACAAGAATGATCACTGAGAAATAAATATAATGATAATGCTCTAGTTACTATTCAGTCTCATATTTTTGCTTCTACTTGTTAGTGAGGACTGAATTTTATACTAAAAACTTTCTTATTCATAACAGTCATCATAATCAGACCAAAATACTGACCTTAATCTTAATCCTAATTGTATGACAATACTAACACTAACACAAGTACACTAGTTTTCACTCATCCTAACTTGATTCAAATAAGCCTTCCAAAAATGGATTTCATTTTTTCGAATATCTTAGTCATTTTCTAACCCTAACTTAATCTTAACTGGAACATTGACAATAACCATAAGCCTAATTGTAAGTAGATTCTAATATTAATAGCAATACTCTAGTTCACATTCATTCTAATTACCAGGCTTATTCTAAAATTTACCTTCAGTTTGAGCCTCATTTTCTTCTCCTTCACTCTAACGCTAACCATGGCTCGAATCCTAACCATAACCTTGATACTAATAGTATCCCAATTCTAAAATTTATGAAAAATGCTCGTTTTCTGCAATCCTAACTGAAATTCCACTTATAATTCTTGAAATAAATTTCAGGTTTTCTGTAAACCCTACAGATTTTCTCACTCTTAATTCGGAATATATCTTGTTCCATAACAGGAATCATTATACCCATTGATCTCAATTCCTGATATTATGAAATAAATTGTACTTCCATTATCCCAGTATTTCCTGAATTCCTAGAACCTAAAATAAGTTCAGCTTTACTCATCATTTAACACATTTCTTTTTTTTTTTTTTTTGTCGGTCGTAGGGCTTGAACTCTGGGCCGGGGCACAATCCCTGAGTTGTTTAGCTCAAGGTGTGTGCTTTACCACTTGAGCCACAGCACCACTTTTGGGTTTTCTGGTGGTTAATTGGAGATAAGTACACGTACTTTCCTGCCCGGGCTAGCTTTGAACTGTGATCCTCAGAAATCAGCTTCCTGAGTAGCTAGGATAATAGGTGCAAGCCACTAATTTACCCCATTTCTTTACTCTATCCTCAACCCCGGTTAACCAGAAACCTAATCTTAATCACCGTCTGATTTAACACCAAATGGTTAATGTAAGGAAAATTGTCTAGATTCTATTTAATCACACATTTTTTGCTTCTACTTCTTAGTGTAAAAGTAAAATTGACAGTAAAGCTTATCCTTCCCTATCCCTAGCTAGAACAAACAAAGTATCTCACACTTTAAACCAAATTATATCTGAATGTTTAAAGTAACACTGGTTTTCATTCATTCTAACTTTGATGCCCTTCATTCTTCTTAAAATATGTGGCAGTTTTACACAATATCTTATATCTTTTTTCTCATCCTAACCCAACTCTAACTGGAACACCTTGCCTAATTCTAAGCCTACACATATCTGAATCATCATGTTAAGAAGAAGCCTTTTCACATTTATTCTAACTCTTGCTCAGCATGTAGGTCTAAATTTTAATTGCATTTTGAACCTAAAATTTTTAAGTGTTTTCCTATGTACTGGCAGGTTTTATTTTTCATTATTCTTTTAAAAAATTTATTTTGTTGTAAAGATGCTTTAAAGAGGGATTAAGTACACTTGTAACATAAGGAGTACATTTCTTGTTGAGCATTGTTACCCCCTTCTGTCTTGTTCTCCCACTATCCCATCCCTCCCCACTTCCCTTACTCCTCCCTCCCCAGGGTGTAAAGTTCATTTTCAACATAGTGTCTTGTGCATATCATTGTTGCAATGGGTCATCCTGTGTTGAACCTAAATTTTCTATTTCTCTAATTCTAATTCTAATTCTGTCTGGGATCCTAACCCTAACCATAATAATATTGATAACTCAAGTCAGAAGTTAACAAAAAATATTGAAGTTTTTATTCATCCTATTAATCCACTGTAGATCTTGAATTAAGTTGCAGTTTAGCTTAAATATTCCAAATTAGTTTATATGCACGTATATGAAGATGTAATTTTATGTGAAAAGCAGAAGATCTTTGGAGAAAGGAGCAATGAAAAGGAAATATAATCAAATGCTTTAAATATATTATAGAATTGCCACTTCTGACAATTAATAACTATTAAGAAAATAACTAAAAATTAATAAAGAGCACACTGCTTTCTCGTGTTCCTTAAGAGAGCCATGATATGTCTTGTGAAAGAAATACTTGTGTTAGATAAACTTTGTTCATGCATAATTTATATTGTTATTGGCCAATTATTTAACTTAATGAATAAAAATATATCAAATAATATCCCATGACAAAAAATATAAAACAATTACTTAGCAATTGTTTGAGAAAAAGTTATAGTCATGAGTTTTAGGAAATTGAATTTCTATTTCCCAGAAAGTAATGAATTAGGTTTACTAATCTAGTATTTATAGTAAATTTAGAGAACATAATTGGCATGAAAAACAACTAACTGTACATCTTCTTTCTTGAATGAGTGATATTTTAAACATTGTCTTTTATTCAAATGAATACTTAGGTTTACATTTCAAAATAAATGCAATTTTATCTCCTTTCAGAACAAGTACTTACCCTGCAATTAAATATACTAGCATATTCAAGTATTTAAAAGCTAAATTTTCTATGTTTGATATGTAACTCTACATATTCAGAACTACATGACTTTTTATTCATAAATGGCTAAACTCAGATTTTTGCTTCATCAATATAAATTGTTTCATGAGGTTGTAGTGAAGGCTCCAGTAACCAGAGTGGTCAAAACCATTTCCTGAATTCTAAATTTTAAATCTAATCATTTTAAGCCTTTGATTATATCATTTATTGTCTCTTCAGAGCAATTAAGCTAAAATAAATACTACTTTTCAAACATTTCACTCACATTGTAAATAATATTAACATAGGTAAAAATACACTAATTATTTCAGACTCATCATATTTGGTGATCTTAGTGTGAAAAATGAAGAGAGTAGAAGGACTTTATACTCAATAAATATTTTTGGTTAAATTAAATCATATACCTGGATTTCTAATTTGAAGTTTAAACACATGGAAACAGGAAAACAGTAAAAAAATAATTACTTTGGGATCATTTTTCTTCTTAAAATTATGAAGCAAAAATATCTCTAAGAAATATATTTTTCAATAAAATGTTTCAACCCTTAGTAAAGTGCATTATACTTTAATATGAAGTTTTTCTCAAAATAGAAATTTTGCACTAATCTAATGTATGTATTTATGCACAAAATGCTGTGACTTCTAGTCTTGTTATGTGATTTTATGTATATTTTTAGTTGTGACATGATTCCTACTTACATTTATTACAAACATCTGTAATTATACAAATCATGCCTATACACACTATTTTACATAAGATAATATTCAAACAAAATTATCTTTTTGCCTGTTTCCAACAGGGAAGGATGATGTGCTGAAGTATATTAAATGAAAGCACTCTAATGAAGAGTCTTTATGGAATGGAAATTTGCAACATGAGAATGGAATCATGAGCATTTTCTACTTGGCTGAAAAGGAATTCTTGCTTCTACTTTCTTACCTTTTAATCACATAAGGAAAGCCACAAAATCTGAAGTTCATATGAAGGAATTGCATTCCTAAATGATGTGGCAACCCTGCTCAAAAGTTTGATCTTTTCACTAGTTCTTTGTGCTTGCTGGCTGATCTATTTCTGTATCATATCTTTCATATTATTAAGCATATTAGTAATTCAGCTGTGAGTACATTGAAAGAGAGTCCTGAAAATCACAACTATTGCTGTGTAATAATCAGAAGAGAGGAAAAAGATTATAATAATCTCCAATACCTCCCTTTGGCCTTCAATATACCAATTAATTACCAAAACAATCCTGTAAGATGTTAGTTTATTTTTTTCTTTTTAATTAGAGATTAAGCAAGTGCTTTTAGCAGTTAAAAGTGATGACAGTGGTATCAGAGCCTGATATGAGCACCTTCTCCATAGCAAGTAATGCTCTATGGACTGTAAATATGGAAGATACACTAAAATTCTCTCTCTCTCTACACACACACACACACACAAACACACACACACACAGAACTGCCACCAGACACATCAGAGATCAGTTCCATTCATTTGTAATAATAGTTGATTGATGTTTGCTCCATTGCTTTATCTTGGCTTCAAAATCTTGCCTGGACCTTTATCTTTCTCTGAGATCAAGTACCTAGATCTTAGTATACTCTGTCTGTATATTCATAATATGTTCCTGGCTGCTTCAGGCCAAATCACAATACCCTGAATACAGGATCCTCAAACTTGACATCAAAGCAAATTCCATGAATTTATACTACTATTCCAAAATACTAAAATTTATTGGATCTAGAAATGAAAAAAAGACATAACTTGTTACTTTAGTAGCAATTGACATCATGCAAGTAGAAGAATATTGATAAGGACCTGAGGTAAGAGAAATTGGACTACGTCTAAAATGTAGAATACAGGATCTGTATTACAGATACAAAATCTTGTTCAATAGGCTCATGAATTGAAAACTTGTAATCTTATATTGGAAGCAAAATTTACATATACAATTTTCCAGTTATTTTGCTTACATATCACTTCTGATCACATATCCTCTTATGAATGTTTATCATATCTTTGAATAAATCACACAATTTGCGTGTACTTATCATCTTAAGGAAAGACAGTCTGATTTTATATCTTTCCTTATTTTTTGCTTCCCTGTTTGCTGAAAAAAATGTATCCCTGGAAACAGGATACTGACAGCAAATCTGGGTGTAATTTTCATTTTTTAAATTTCAAATATAATATAAACTTTGTTATGACTAGCCATTTTCTAACAATGAGTGATATTCATGAGCACTAATATTTTGGTGCCTTTAAATAAATTGAGACGATGTTCTGGTACCTCTTGGTTCTAATTGACTTAATCATTGGATCATTCATGTGCAAACATTTGCATTGTACTTTTTAATTTTTATATATATAATAGTCCCCAAAGTTTTACTTTAAAGTGATAATGGGAGGGTGTCTTCATGTTCAAAACTTTATATTTATTTCAATTAAAGTACTGAAAACACATGATGTTCACTGGAGCAATATGATGAGAAACATGAGAAAGATGAGAGACATATTTCTAGAAAAATATGAGAACATATTTCTAAAGAGAAGGGATATATTGATTAAAACATAGAAAAGAGTAAAATAGGAGGAGTTCCGGGAAGATGGCGGAGGAGAAGCTGGAATCTGAACAAGCTCTCGCCAAGAAAGCAGTTTTAGACTTCCAGTGAACAGTCCTAAGCCAGAGAATCACACCAAGTGTGCCATCACAGGACAGAGAGTTAGACA
The DNA here is from genome assembly GCF_024711535.1 of Dipodomys merriami. Taxonomy (NCBI): domain Eukaryota; kingdom Metazoa; phylum Chordata; class Mammalia; order Rodentia; family Heteromyidae; genus Dipodomys; species Dipodomys merriami. Next base: position 5,449,269 of record NW_027206402.1, on the reverse strand, counting down.
AGAGAGGGGAAGCCAAGGAAACGCAACAGCTGCCGCTGCGGCGGCAGGGTCGCGGCGGCGACCACCGCCGCGGGGTCATACCTGAGACACAGAGAGTCGGTGACGAAGGAGCCAGACGCAGCGGACGAGCAGATTCTACTCAACACCAACAAGAACCGACAAGGAGCAGACATCTTCATCCTGCAGTTTGCAGACCAGACGACCCAGGATCCAAGACTCGGCGTGAGTACAAGCCCGATGTCCTCACTCCTCAGGGAGCAGAAGAGGGAAGGCCACCCCTCCCCCCCCAGCACTGGTGATCTCCATCTTGGATACCGACAAAGCTCGGAGGAGCTGCGAGCTCCAGCTCAGGCCTTGGAATAAAACGAGTCATTTACCAGGTCACAAGAACTTAACAGCGAAGTGACCTGCCAGACTCAGCTCCATCCAGGGAAAAGTCACCCAGCTCAGGCGCCAGCCATTGGAGTGGCTTCCCTCACTGGGTAACCAGAGCCAGAGGCTGCCCCTCCCTCTAGCAGCCACCACAATCAATTGAAAAACAGAAACCCTGAGAATGGCTCCAGGCTGGGCTCTGTGAGCTTTATCACAAAACAGACCCAGGGAAAAGCTACTGTTTGTTGAAAGGCCTCAACTCTACCCAGAACCTAGCCTCACCACCACATCCCCCTCTTTTGTGATTCTCAAAGCAGATCACCCTCCCAGAAAACTAACCTGGGAGGGGGATCTCAAAATCTTGGGTAAAGCAGAGCATTTTTCTGCCTCTTCCAACCAACCCACTTAAGAAACCAATCAAGCCACAGGACCTCAAGCTGACCAGAGACTCCAACAAGAGACTGGTTACAGACAAAAGGGAGATACAGGATTCTTCCCACTCCTCCCCCCCCCCCAAAAAAATCAAAAGACTTTTTTTTCTTTTTTCTTTCTTCTTCTTTTCTTTTTTTTGCTTGTTTTTTGTTTTTTGTTACCATATATATATATATATATATATATATGTAAATTTTTCCCTTCTAAAACTTTTATTAATCTTTAATTTTTTCCTCTTCTGAAAAAATAATCGTTTTCCAGTAACTTTTTTTTTTCCTCATCTTATAATTTTTATTTTAGGAATAAGTGAATGAGCGTTTTCCTTTCTTTTCTTGTCTTCTTTCTCTTTTTCTTTCTTTCTTAATTATCTTTTTGTTTTTTATCTAGCTCTACTGAACTTCTGATTTTTTCTTCTCCCTTTCCCATCCTTAAAGTTTTTCACATCTCCTCTATGTCCCTCCCCTTCTCTGAACATATTCACATTCTTCTCTAAATAGACGGTCTTTTAACCTCTATAATAACATTAATTTTTACGTTTCTATTTTTTTCTGGTCTCTCTTTATTCCCCTTTCCGTCTCTTTTTTTTCTCTCTCTCTCTACTTGCATCCTACACAACCCATTTCCTGCATTGTGATTAGGACATAGTTAACTCTCCCTGTGCCTCCCCACACCAATCTATTCCTATTTTTTACCCACATCTCTCCCTAATCCTAATAATTTCTGGTTTTCCAAATTTTTTTCTGCGGTTCGAAATCCTTTAACATATAGTTGTTTGATGTTGAATAGATGTATCTGTTGAACTAGATTGTATCTGTAGACTATTGACTGTACAAATGCAAACTTTGGTTGATGGTTGCTTTAAGATAGTGTTCTAGCACAAAACTGGTGCAATCTTCATCTCAAATGGGCCGAGTAAGCCGGAAAAACACAAGAAAGATGGCAAATTCGGGTATCTCAATTCCCAATCTTGATAATCAGGGATTAGAACAGATAAAGAATAATCCAGAGGAGAGTTCCCAAATAGCTCTACAAACACTAATAGCAAACATGATAAATGAGAAGTTTGACGATGTACAAAGGACTCTGTATGAGCTTCATAGGGAGAGAGAGGAGGCATCCCAGAAGTTTATACAGGAATATCATAAGCGTGAGGAAGCTACTCAAAAACTGATACAGGATTTGCGTGAACAACTTGAGAATATTCAAAGAGAAAGGGAGGAATGGCGTGAGCAGGCAGAGAACACTCAAAGAGAACTGCAGGAATCCCACGAACGGGAAGAAAGAGAACTGCAGGAATCCCACAGACGGGAGGAAGCTAATCAAAGAGTAATTCAGGAATTGAGAGACCAGGTAGAGAATACACAAAGATCACTAAAGGCATTCATGGAATCCATTAACAAAGAGCTGAAGGAAGTCAGGGAGACCACAAAGGGAATGCTGAATGGAACCCAACAGAAGGAATGGGAGTCCAAAGAAACCATAACCAATCAACTAAGTGATTTGAGAACAAACACTGAACACCAAATTAAGGAAGTAAAGAAATTCATACAAGACCTAAAACAGAGCTTCAACAAAGAACTTGAAGCCATCAAAGCTGACCAATTAGAAGGAAAAGAGATTAAAAACAAAGTAGAGAGTCTTGACAGCAGGTTAGACCATGCAGAAGATCGAATCTCAGGGATTGAAGACAGCCTAGATATCATAGAGAAAGAACATACAACCATCCAAGACAAGTCCAAGAAATATGATAGGTCTATCCAACACCTGGAAGACACCATCAGAAGGCCCAATCTAAGGATAATGGGTGTAGAGGAGCACCTAGAAACAGAAGTTAATGGTCTAGGAAATTTGTTTAACAGGATCCTAGCAGAGAACTTCCCAAACATACAAAAAGATAGGCCTATTCAGATACAAGAAGCTTTTAGAACCCCAAATAGACCAGACCAGAATAGGACATCCCACCGTCACATTATAATCCACACAGGATCAACCCAGACCAAGGAAAAGATCCTTAAAGCTGTCAAGGAGAAAAGGTTAATCACCTATAAAGGGAAACCAATTAGAATCACCTCAGATTTCTCAGCAGAGATAATCAAAGCAAGAAGAGCCTGGAATGATGTATGCCATGCCCTAAAAACAAACAACTATCAACCAAGAATACTGTACCCAGCTAAACTCTCCTTCATAACTGAAGGCCAAATAAAAACCTTCCATAGCAAAGAAAAATGGAAACAATACATCTCCACCAAACCAGCCCTACAAAAGGTTCTTAAAGATGTCCTACACATAGAAAACCAACAAGACCGCAACAAAGGCCAAGAAACTGCACCCAAACTGAGAATCCAAGAACCATAGGAAGAACCCAGTTTTCGCAGCCCCCAAGAAGGTGGATAACATGGCAGGAACTCCCAAATACCTCTCAGTCCTATCTCTTAACGTTAACGAACTGAACTCTCCAATTAAGCGACATAGACTGGCTAGTTGGATTAAAAAACAAGACCCTTCTATCTGCTGCCTGCAGGAGTCACATCTTGCCCTTAAAAAGAAACACATTTTCAATGTTAAAGGCTGGAACAAAATCTACCAAGCAAACGGCCCTCATAAACAGGCGGGAGTTGCAATCCTAATAGCAGATAAAATAGACTTCAAATTAAAATTCGTGAGAAGAGATAAAGATGGTCGCTACATACCAATTAAAGGATCTCTCCTTCAGGAGGATATTACAATTCTAAATATCTATTCGCCAAACAATGGAGCACCCAAATTTATCAAAGAAACACTACTTTCCCTCAAATCCCATATAGATCCAAAGACATTAATTGTTGGGGATTTTAACACACCACTCTCCCCACTAGACAGATCAACTGGGCAAAAACTCAACAGAGAAACCGCAGATCTAAACAGCTGCATAGATCAACTAGACTTAACAGACATTTACCGAACATTTCACCCAGCAGCATCAGAATACACATTATTCTCAGCAGCACATGGAACGTTTTCTAAAATAGACCACATTTTAGGCCACAAAGCAAACTTGTCTAAATTCAGAAACATTGAAGTTATACCTTGCATTCTCTCTGACCACAAGGGAATAAAATTAGAACTCAACACCAAAAGCCACCAAAGAAAGTCTGGTATCACAAGGAGGCTGAACAACACACTGCTGAATCATGAGTGTGTCATGGAAGAGATTAGAAAGGAAACTCAAATGTTCATGCTATTCAACAAAAATGAACACACAAATTACCAGCTCCTCTGGGACACAGCAAAGGCAGTACTCAGAGGCAAGTTTATGGCTCTTTGCTCCTACATCAACAAATCCGAGAGATCTGAAACTAACAATTTAATGACACATCTAAACCTCCTTGAAAAAGAGCAGCAAGATAAACCCCAATCCAGTAGACGGAAAGAAATAATCAAAATTAAATCAGAATTAAATGAATTAGAATCCAAAAAAACTATAGAAAGAATCAACAAAACAAAGAGTTGGTTCTTCGAAAAACTTAACAAAATTTACAGACTCTTAGCAAACCTTATCAGAAAAAAGAGAGAACACACCCAAATTAATAAACTCAGAGATGAGAATGGAAACATCACCACGGAAACAACCAAGATTCAGAACATTATAAGGGAATACTTCTCAAAACTTTATGCTAATAAGTTTGAGAACTTGACAGAAATGGACCTTTTCCTAGCAAATATTGACATGCCAAAACTAAACCAAGATGAGTTAAACCAGCTTAATAGGCCTATATCAAGCATTGAAATAGAAACAGCAATAAGAGACCTCCCAGCTAAGAAAAGTCCAGGACCAGATGGTTTTACAGCGGAATTTTACAAGGCCTTCAAAGCAGAGCTCACACCAATACTCCTCCAACTCTTCAATGAAATTGAAAGAGAAAGCTCACTACCGAATACATTCTATGAAGCCATCATAACCCTCATCCCAAAACCAGGCAGGGACTCATCAAAGAAAGAGAACTATAGACCCATTTCTTTGATGAACATTGATGCAAAACTTCTCAACAAAATTTTGGCCAATCGACTTCAACAATTCATCCAAAAAATCATACACCATGAGCCAACAGGATTCATTTCAGGGATGCAAAGCTGGTTCAATATACGCAAATCAATTAATATTATTCATCACATCAACAGGAGCAAGAATAAGAACCACATGGTTATCTCAATAGATGCAGAAAAAGCATTTGACAATATCCAACACCCCTTTATGATGAAGGTTCTGGAAAAATTAGGAATCCATGGAACATTCCTCAATACAATAAAGGCTGTATATGACAAACCTACAGCCAGCATTATACTCAATGGTGAAAAACTAAAGCCATTTCCTCTTAACTCAGGAACAAGACAAGGATGCCCACTCTCTCCACTTCTCTTCAATCTAGTATTAGAATGCCTAGCTACAGCAATAAGACAAGATGCAGACATAAAGGGGATCCAAATAGGAAAAAAGAAATAAAACTCTCCCTCTTTGCAGATGACATGATCTTGTATTTAAAGAATCCCATAGACTCCACTCCCAAATTACTCAAGCTGATTCAAAACTTTGGCAAAGTAGCAGGTTATAAAATTAACCCCCCAAAATCAATGGCTTTTCTATATGCCAACAATGAGAAAAGTGTGGCTGAAATTAGGAAAGCAACTCCATTTGTAATAGCCCCACAAAAAATAAAATACCTAGGAATTAACTTAACCAAAGAAGTGAAGGACCTCTATGATGAAAACTTTAAGATCTTGAAAAAGGAAATCAACACAGAACTTAAAAAATGGCAAAACCTCCCATGCTCCTGGATTGGCAAGATTAACATCGTGAAAATGGCAATACTTCCCAAGGCTATCTACAAATTCAACGCGATACCTATCAAAATTCCACCCTCATTCTTCAAGGAAATAGAAGAGGCAATCCAAAAATTCATATGGAACAATAAAAGACCCCGAATAGCAAAAACGCTCCTCAACGGAAAGAACACTGCTGGAGGAATATCAATACCAAATTTCAAACTCTACTATAAAGCCATAGTAATCAAAACAGCTTGGTATTGGCATAAGAACAGACCTCAGGACCAATGGAATAAAATTGAAAACCCAGAAATGAACCTACAGACCTATAGCCATCTAATCTTCGATAAGGAAGCCAAAACAATAAAATGGAAGAAAGACAGCCTCTTCAGTAAATGGTGCTGGCAAAATTGGTTAACTACATGTAGAAAACTAAAGCTAGATCCTTATATATCACCCTGCACCAGAATCAACTCCAAATGGATCAAAGACCTTGAACTCAAAGCAGACACTCTGAAAACATTACAGGATGGAATAGGAGAAACCCTAGGTGTCCTTGGCTCAGGCCGAAATTTTCTGAATAGAGACCCGGAAGCACAACAAATCAAAGAAAGGTTGGACAAATGGGATTGCATAAGATTGCAGAGCTTCTGCAGGGCAAAGGACATAGCTGTCAAGATCAATAGAAAGCCCACAGACTGGGAGAAGATCTTTACTAGCCATACAACGGACAAGGGTCTCATATCTAAAATATACTTGGAAAAAAAATAAAATATACTTGGAACTCAAAAAATTAAACCCCCCAACAACAAATCCTCAAAGAAACAACTGCCCAATAAATAAGTGGGCGAAAGACTTAAAGAGAAGCTTCTCTGAAGAAGAAAGAAGGATGGCCAATAGACACATGAAGAAATGTTCAACATCCCTAGCCATAAAAGAAATTCAAATCAAAACAACATTGAGATATCACCTCACTCCAGTTAGAACAGCAAAAATCAAGAACTCTAACAACAACAGATGCTGGAGGGGATGTGGACAGAAAGGAACCTTACTTCATTGTTGGTGGGAATGTAAACTTGTTCAACCACTTTGGAAAGCAGTATGGAGGTTCCTCAAAAGACTTCACATAGATCTCCCCTATGATCCAGCAATCCCACTTTTGGGCATTTACCCAAATGTTTACAAAGAAGACCACACTAAAGCTACCAGCACAACTATGTTTATTGCAGCATTATTTACCATAGCTAAGATATGGAACCAACCCAGATGCCCCTCAGTAGATGAATGGATCAAGAAAATGTGGTATATATACACAATGGAATTCTATGCCTCCATCACAAAGAATGACATTGCCCCATTTGTTAGGAAATGGAAAGGTTTGGCAAAAATTATATTAAGTGAAGTAAGCCAGACCCAAAGAAGCATAGGTCCCATGGTTTCCCTTATTTGCAATATCTAGTATAGGTATGAGTCAAGCGGAAAAGGTCAGATAATGTGATGTTAGGAAAATGAACCCTTAAATATGTATTTTAATGTTTTCGTTTTTTTCATGCATGTGTTTCTAACGCATTTATAAGATTATTTCTTTGTTGCTTTGTATGTCCCTCCCCCACAGTGTAACCCCCGCTTTCACTATATTTGATGTCATTATAACATGTGGAGGAGATGGGGACAAACAAGTCGTTTAAAGATTCAGGTGGACCTGTTGCAACAATGAGAAGTACAAAATGTCATGTCAAAACCAGCTTTACAATGTCGGTGTGGGGGGGGAGGGAGGTATAATTGGGTGGGGGGAGGGGGGAGGCGGGGAATTGAGGTGAAGGGTAAACAAAGGAGGAGGCTGCAATGCTTGGTAAGAAATGTATACATTATCCTGCCCGTGTAATTGTAGCCCCTCTGTACAGTATGTTCTCAAATAAAATAAAATTAAATGAAAAAAAAAAGAAAAGAGTAAAATATGTTTCATGCTTGAGACTGCGTAAATTACATATGAATGTTGCTCAAGATGCGACGGAGAGATGAATTCATATTTATATTACTGAGATTTACATCACAATATAAGAAATATATGTATTTTAAGGAATTGGTCATTGAAAGCCCTAGATACCTAATCGATTAAGAATGGAATTGAAAATTGCAGATGAAAACAAACCAATATGCAGGTATTATGATTTTATAATACTAATATGAAATAACTGAAGCTTTTGTCTTCTGAAAAAGAATGGTTAGCCTATAATTTCAATGTAAGGAATCAGTTGTAATGAGTCTAAAATCTTTTCCTCCAAGATATCCAAGAGTACTATACTCATCCTCTAAAGAGTAAATAAGTAATTATTTTCCTTAGTTTTGCTTAATATTAATTTACTTGTAGCAAAAGGTTAAAATGTCTGCTCTCTTTCTTTCAATGTAATAACATACATTTCATAATATTACTGTCTCTTCATAGAAGCCTGAAATCACTATTTCAAAGTAATACAAACAGAAACACAAAAATAACCGGATACAACCATCACAAATCCTAAATTATGTGAAAAAAGCCACAATATCAAAAATAAACCTGAGGAAGTGGAAAAACAATGGCAGAATAACAACAGAAAATTACCCTAGCTCTAGCTAATGAAACAGAGATTTAGAGTCCTAGCAGGTACTCCACTTCTAGCAGGTCAAACCAAGTCAGGTATAATTATATATAGATATATAATTCAAAAGAAGATTTTTATACTGTTTTCACAAGGAAACAGAAATCTATGATAAGTTACCTAGCCAGGCAGGTGACTGCTGTGAAAAAAAAGCACAGCTGCACTGTGGAAATAAAAGGGCCACATGGGAAAAAAGCAGGAACAGAGACAGCCACATCCAAACACAGACACAATTCACCTTACCACTGTACAGTTCGAACTGTCTTTGGAACCACAAGTATTAACATGACAACATTTCACCACAAATGATCTCTAATCCTATACTTAACGGTCTAGACAAAAACCTAAGTCTAGAAAAACAAATCACAACAGAAGACCAAACCAACACCTGGCAAATCAACCAAGAACATAGAGAGTCACCTGTTAAGATCATAGATCCCCCAAATGAAAGCCAATAAATCCTCCAAATGGACAAAATAAATCAGAAAAATACAAGAAAACTGATGCCAAGGTAGTATACTTCACACAGGAAATGACCAGACATTAGAACAGACAGTTAAGGACCTAGAAGATAGTATTCAAAATACATTAAAAGTAATGCTGAAAAATGTGATTAACGAAAAGATACAAAACCTCCACAAGGAAATTTGTGAACAAGATGAGACCAACCAAAGATTAGCAAAATAATTCATGTAGACTACAAACAGAAAGATAAATAAATTCTGAGAAGGCAAAGGAGTCCAAGGAAAAAAATACATACCTAGTTAAAAGGTATGAGAGAAGATACAGTGCCCCTACCCAAAGAAAAGATGTAAACAAAGTCCACACAAGACCTAAAACAAAGCTTTAATAAAGATAGAAGCCCTAAAAATGACCAATTAGGAGACAGAGAAATCCAAAACAAAATAGAAAGTCTCTACAGCGAAAAGATGACATAGAAGATAATGTTGGGCGTCAAAGACAGACTAGGTCTAATAGAAAAGAGGAGATAATCATTTAGAACAAATCCAAGAAACAAGAAACGGTCTTGCTGGAAGTTCCAGATTCAGTTAGAAGATCAAACTTGGGGGAGATAGGTATCAAGAAGGAGAAGAGCAGGAAACAAAATGGATGGGAAACATATTACAGAATTCAAGCAGAGAACATGCCAAACATCCAAAGAGATAGGCTCATTCAGAGAAGAGAAGCCTTTAGAAAACCAGAGAATACCAGAACAGAACAACCCACCACCACATCATAATCCATTAGAGGATCATAAGAGATCAAGGAAAGGATTCTTAAAGCTGCCAGGAGAAAAGACTGATTATTTATAAAGGATATACATTCAGAATAAATAATGATTTCTTAGCCGATATGATAAAAAGGAGAGCCTGGCATGATATATGGCAAACGTTAAAGGCAAACAACTACCAACCGTGAATATTGTCCCAAGCAAATCTCTCCTTTACATTTAAAGGATATATAAAAAATATTTCATGACAAAGAGAACTTGAAACAATTTATCTCCACCAAATCGGCAAGATTGAAATTAATCAAATATATCCTACATAGAGAAGGTCAAGAAGAACAGCAACTGGTTATATAAAATGCTCCCTACCAGAGAAAAAAGTAAATATAATAAGAATAGATGAGGCACAGCTCCTAACAGCAGGTGTATGAAATAGCAGGAATTATTAGATATTTCCCAGCCTCAACTCTCAATATCAATGGACATAAATTTCCAATTAGAAAACACAGATTAGGGGCTGGGAAGGTGGCTCAATGGTAGAGTGCTTGCCTTGCATGCCTGAGGCCCTGGGTTCGATTCCCCAACACCACATAAGCAGAAGAAAAAAAGTCAGAAGTGGTGCTGTGGCTCAAGTGGTAGAGCACTAGCCTTGAACTGAAGAGCTGAGGGACAGCGCCCAGGCCCAGAGTTCAGGCCCCACAACTGGACTCCCCCCCCCAAAAAAAAGAAAACACAGATTAGATAGTAGTTTCAAAAAACAAGACACATCCATCCAGTTTCCACTAGAGATACATTTCATTGACAAAAACAAACACATACTCAAACTGAAAGGCTGGAAGGAAAATTTTCAAGCAAATGGACAGCATAAACAGGCCACAGTAGAATTACTAACATAAAATAATATAGAATTCAAATTAAAATTAGCAGGAAGAGACATTACATATTGATAAAGGCAGCTCTCCATTAGGAGGATATATCAAGTTTAATATCATTGCCCTGAATCCTGGAGCAGCCCACATCATCAACCAAATACTACATAACCTTTAAACACATCTCAACCCATCATTGTCATGCATGGATTGGTTATTCAAGAGAAACTCAACCAAGAAACTGAAGACCTAAATAATTGCATTGACCACCTAGCCCTAAGAGACATCTACAGAATATACACTCAGTGTCAGTATATACATTCTTTGCAGCAGGTCATGGAAGATTCTCCAAAATACAACCTATCCTATGTCACACAGAAATTCTGTCCAAATTGAAAGAAAAATTAATTGAATTCCCATACCTTGTCAGACCACAGCAGAATAAACTTACAATTAAACAGCTAAAGCAAAAATAATTGTCAAACCCATGAAGACTGAACAACATATTGCTGAATGACCAGTAGGACACTGAAGAGATTAGCATAGAAATCTGAAAGTTTCTGGAATTTAACAAAAATGAACACACAAAATACCAGCTCCTCTGGGACATATTAAATGCAGTACTTACAGAAAAATTTATAGATTTGAATGCCTACATCAAGCAATTGGGGAAATCTCAAATCAGTATTTTTGTTATGTACCTAAAGCTCTTTGAAGAGAGGAACATGTCCAAACCTAAGTGGGCGGAAACAAATGAAAAAATTAAGTCAGAAATAACTAAATAAAGACAAAATAAAACATAGAAAGATCAACAAAACAGAGCTGGTCCTTTCAATAAATTAACAGACTTGACAGACCCTTACCAAATCTGACTTAAAAGAGACCTTATATAGATAGAAAGATAAGTAAAAACACACAGATTGGGAGAAGGTCTTTAGTTGCTCTGCAACATACAATGACCTCAATCTCAAATATTCTTAGAGCTCCAAAAGTTAACCCCCCAAAAAAACAAATCCTCATAGAAACAACAACCCTCATAATATAAGTGGGCTTAAGATTTAAGGAGAGACCTCTCTGAAGAAGAAATATGAATGGCCAATAGATACATGAAAAATATGCAACATTTCTGGCCATAAAAGAAATGCAAATCAAAGCAAAATTGAGATTCCACCTCACCCCAGTTTGATTGACCATTACAAAGAAAACTAATAATATCAGATGCTGGGCTGGTGGGGATATGGCCAAAAAGGAACATTACTATACTCACTATTGGTGGAAATGTAAACTTGTTCAAATACTCTGTAAAAAAAAGTATAAAGGTTCCTCACTAGAGCTCCCCGATGACCCAGCAATGATGGATCAAGAAAATGTCATATATATTCACAAGAAAATTCTATGCTTTCATCAGAATGAATGAAATTGCCCCATTTGTAAGGAAATGAAATCATTTGGAAACATAATAATTCAAACAAGCCAGACCCAAAGAATCATAGGCTACATATTTTGACTCATTTGGAAAAACTAGTATATGTCTAGGATATTCCCAATAGCTCAATAGCAATATGCATATCACCATAAAATGATGCTTATCGAAATGAGCTCCAAGAAATGGATACAAGATGATTGTATAGTGAACTGTTTTTAGTTATTTCTATTTAGTTTTTACCCTTTGGTTTATTCCCTGTAGTTACTGTTTTTGATTTCTGTACCCTTTGTCTTATACATAAGTTAATCTGATTTGGGGAAGGGAAGGGAAATCACAGAAATGGTCGACAAAGATTAACCAAAGCAACAGTGATATGCACTAGACGCTATGTTAAAAATAAGCTTTACAATTTTGTGGGAGTGGGATGTCAGGGTTGGGGGAAGCACGAAAAAATAAGGAAGGGGTAACACTGTTAAAAATGTACTCATTACTTATGTAACTGTAACCCATCTCTCTGTATATCACCTTCATAATAAAAAAACAAAACAAAAAGAGAACTCATCCAAATACAGAAAATCAGAGACAAAAATGAGACAACACAACAGATATAAGCAAAATTGAGAAGTTATAAGAGAGTACTTTGAAAATCTTACGTCAATCACCTGGAGAATCTTGGAGAAATTGATGCTTTCCTATACTGGATCTGAAGCAAGAAGTAACACATAAGAAGAAATGAAAATGAAATGTCAGTAAACCACTTCCCATTCCAGAAAAATCTAGGCCTCAATGAATTTACCATGAAATTAAGGCCTGCAAAGAACTTACAATACACAGATGTAACTCTTCAATGGATAGAAAGGGAAATGGAATTATCAAACACATTCTATGAAGCTAGAATTAGACTCTTCCTCAAATCACATAGGGACTCACCAAAGAAAGAGAACTATGAACCCAACTCTTTGATAAGCAATTATGCAGAACTTCTTAATAAAATTCTCACCAACTAATTTCAGCAACTAACAAAAAATAATATTGTATGATCAAATAGGATTCACCCTAGGATACAATTGGATTGAATATTCTTGTCAATAATCATAATACAAACCATCAGCAGAAGCAGGGACAAGAAACACATGATCGTCTATAGGGATGTAGTAATAGCTTTTAACAAGCTCCAATACCCCTTTATGATTAAAAGGTCTGAGAAGCTAGGAATGCATGGAACATTCCTCAATATAATACACACACACACTCACACACACACACATATGACACACACACACACACATATATATATATATATGAAACACATATCACACACACACACACACACACACACACACACACACACACATATGACAGAGATAATTAGCATTTACCTAACCGTGGAAGCACGGAGACATTAACATCAGGAATGAGACAAGGATGTCCACTCTCTGCACTACTCTTCAATATGGTAGTGGACTTTCTAGCAAGAGCAATAGGCAAGAGAAAAACATAAAGGGGATCCAAATAGGGCAGAAGTAAAACTATCCCTTTTTTACAGATGAAATATTCCTGTATTTAAAGGACTCTATAGCTTCTTCCTCCAAGTTACTAAAGGTGACACTAGCCTTCAGCAAAGCATCAGGGTATAAAACCACAAGAGTCAGTAGTTTTTCTGTGTTACCAACAATGGGAAGATCCAGGCTGAAATCCAAAAAACAACCTCATATGTATTAGTTTCAAAATCAAATCAAATCTAAACTAAACAAAACAACAACAGGAATTAATTAATTTAATTAAAAATGTGAAGGACCTCTACTGTGAAAACTTTAAAAATCTAAAAAGGGAAATTGAAGGAGACTCAAGGAAATGGAAAATCTTTTAATGCTCCTGGTTGGAAGAATTTACATGAAGAAACTGCAATACTACCCCCAAACAATTGACAATGCAATACTCATCAAAATCCCAACTATATACTTCAATACAATAAAGAAAGCAATCCAAATTTAATACGGAATTACAAAATTACAGATGAAACAGAAGGCTTAGAAATGAACTCATGGGCCTATAGTGGTCTTACACACACACACACACACACACAGAGAGAGAGAGAGAGAGAGAGAGAGAGAGAGAGAGAGAGAGAGAGAGAGAGAGAGAGAGAGAGAGAGAGAGAGAGAGAGAGGCATTATATTCACCCATCAGAAAGGATGACTTTTCACCAGTCTTAAGGAAAATGAAAGGCTTGGTAAAATTATACTAAGAGCAAAAAGAACGGAATGCAGACTCAGAGCAATATAAGTTTCATGGATTCATTCATTTATGGTAGCTAGAAGGTGCCTACAAATCTACAAATAAACAAGACTGATTCTATCTCGTCCCAGTTAGAATGGCCATTATCAAGAAAGCTAACAATAGCAAATGTTGACATGGATGTAGCCAATTGGGAACTCTATTACACTGTTGGTGGGAAATTACACTTGTTCATCCACTGTGGAATGCAATACAGAGTTTCCTGAAAAGACTAAATATAGATCTCCCTTAAGACCCAGTAATTCCCCTCATCGGCAGTAATTCAATAAATAACAAACAATCTCACATGAAAGCTACCTGCATAACACAGGCCCAGAGTTCAAGGACTTGCAAAACGTTACCACTGCTGTTATTTGTTTCTTCAAATATGAACTTTTGACATGAGAAACCAAGTCATTCTATTTGCAGTAGCTAGGATAGGACTTAAATGTTGTGGGTGATAAAAAGGCTTCTTTGTTGAATGTTAGGAAAAGAGGTAGGCAGTCCAAGAAAAGGGAGATTTTTTTTGTTGTTAGTCTGAAGGGCTTGAAGTCTGGGCTTGGGCACTGTCCCTGAGCTCTTCAACTCAAGGTGAGTTCTCTACCTCTTGAGCCACAGTGCAACTTCTGGTTTTCCTGTGGTTAAATGGAGATATGAGTCTCAGGGACTTTCCTGCCCAGGGGGCTTTGAACCACAGTCCTCAGCTTCCTGAGTAGCTAGGATTACAGTTGTGAGCCACTGGCACCAGGATAAAAATGGGGGAATTTTAGAAAAGAAAATCCACCTCTTCACCTGTGTCTAAACCTCAGATATCACTATTAGAACACTCCATCCTCAACTCATTTCATCAGATATTTGTAAAGTTTCTCTTTCCCTTTATGTAGGAATACTGCAGTCAATATCAACTCAGCTGTGGGACTGGATCAATTGTATGTTAATTTCTAGCACCTAAATCAAGAACTGTTACATCAAAACAAATGAACCCCTCAGTTGGAATAATTGTTTTCTCTTTTTATTACAAATCTGTGCTTTATTAATTCCTAATGTGATACTCGACCTCCTAACAGACTGATGATATTTTCTTTCTCTTCAGCAATTGTCCTTCTCCCACATGTGGTCAAATATTTAAGATTTCAAAGATTTCCATTGATAATTCATTAAGTTGACCTCTAAGATAATGTGCATTTCTGGAATTTGGTCTGCTGTCTTGTTCTTACATGCACAGGCTTTCTATGATTTATTTGTTCTACAAGCAATTCTACTTTCCAATCTTCGTGTGATCAATTTTAGTCCCTCTCCTCAGTCTTTCTGACCCTCTCTCTGAAGTCTCATTTGAGTCTGTCTCATAAAAAATATATTATCAACTAAATGACTCTCAACTTCTGTTTCTGGCCTGACTGCATGTAGTCTGTGATAGCAGCCCTGACTGGCTGTGCTTACTGGAGTGTTTTTTGTTTGTTTTGTTTTGTTTTGTTTTGTTTTTAGAAGTCTAGGATCACTATTGAAGGTAGTAGCTTTTCTGAGCCTTTGTGATCCCCTGGCTTAGAGTCAATGGGTTTTTCTCCTAAAGATACAAAGAACAGGTGACTAAATTCCTGTTTAAATTGTCTCAAAATGAGGCAATCTGGCATCCTTGCAAAGCCATAAAAAATCCTCTATAACCAATTACAGAAATGTTATATCAAGATGGCTTGTTAAGATGACTGTTCATTGGAAATGTTCATCTCCAAGTCACCACCATACAACTGATCACATTCCTGGGAGCAGACTTTTGGAAGAAAGGTTCCCCTTCCTTCCTTATCTTATTATAGATCAAACCATAATATTCTGCAGTTGTGGTCAGCCTGGAGCACTTTTTCCCAAGAATATTCTGTAGTGTAAAAGAGGACCAACTATCAAAATAAAGGTGAAAATACTTGTCTACTACAGAATGATTTATTGTGCTTATATCTATTGTTATTTTAACAAAAAATCTATTGTTATTTTCATTACTTTAAACACATGGATAATTTATATTGGGATTAGACAAGTGGCAAAGGATTAATAGAATAAAGATTCCATTTACTTTCATATATCCAATATAATACACTTAACCCCTTATGAAAAATTAAATCCAACTGTAGAAACAATGTCAAAAATATAAAATAAGCCTTAATATGAATAAGGACTTTTTAGAAATTCAGCTGCTAGATTTCTCATGGAGAGCTTTCATAACACTTTGTGAAGCACAAGTCAGAACCTCACTGAAGTGTAGATGGTTTTCCCTCTCCTTTCTGTCATGCTCTGTCATTATCAATCAACATATAGCTAATCTTGAATAATCCTCTAATAACAAAATGTTGATGGAGTGTTTATATGTAGAAAATCTGGGAAGGCTAACTTTTTCCAATTAGGACAGTCTGTATTCTATGACCCAGCAGAGAGAAAACTAGGTAAGCATCCATTTGCAACCTTCTGAATAATTCTGATTCTGCCCACATCAGTTATCTATCCATACCTGTGCACAAGTAAGAAGATTTTAAAAGCATTTAGTATTTAAAATTTAAACTTAAATATAGAATGAAATTAGTTCCAATGCATAACATTAAGATATTTAGAAACAACTGAGAAACCTAAAGGTCTATAAGATTTATTTTTATTGGAAGTGAAGGAATATTGGAATTTGATTCTCTACTGTTTAAGCAATTTGCAGCAGACTTGATACTTATTAAATTTTGTATATTGAAAGGAATACAAGCCTCAACAATATGTCAATACTATCCTCTTATTTATCTCTAAAGGTTTATGCTTCTGGTCTCTTAATATTAAAACTTCAAAAAATTTTATCTGTAGCAAGTTGTGCAAAGGGGTTTCACTTCCTCATGTCAGTGTTGAATAGAGTGTATGTGCATTTCAATGTTCAGTGCATCTGGATCATTGTCAAATTTTCCATTTTTCTTCCTTCCCTTACCCCAAACCCACCTATCCCTTCAAATTTCCTACTTATAGTCTCACATATGTACATTGAGTGTTATGACTGTATTAGTCCACCATTTCATTCTCCAGCCTTCTTCTCTACTCCCTTTAAGCCAAGATCCCCTTTTAAGACTTGTTTCAACTTCATGGTATTTTGTTAAATATCTCTACCATTGGCATTTGGCTATGGGCTTGCCACATCCTCTCTTCCATGTTTGACCACATAAATGAGTATATTTCTCCACATTTCTAATCTCTGAATGGCTGAGATAGGTCTCTTTTACTATTCACCTTCTGTCCTAAATTTAGAATTGCACCTTCAGGGCCATCCTATAGAGTTTTTTCTTCTCTACACACTGAAGATGGAAAGGTAATAATTTCCATGCTCTTAGCATTATGCTATCCATCATGAATTTCCATGCTTATCACTTCAGCAGTCTATGTTTAAGGAAGATCTTCAATTTCTGATGATAGGAGCATGAGTCAGTTTTAATTATGCAGATTCCACTATGTAGTGAGCCCTAAATTTTCAATAAATTTCGAGTAACTTTTTATTAATAATTTAAAAAGTTTTATTTCAGTATTTGAAATGCTGCCCCAATTATTTTAAAAGTTTCACAATATGTTAGACTGAACTTTCCCCCCCATTTTCCCCACTAGTTCAGGTTAAGTCTCCTTTGGCTTTATTGTTTGAGAGGCCAAGGGATGAGGGTAAACAGAGAGATGATCATTATTCAGATATCTCCTTCCTCTTCTGTTTCTGCTATTCTTGTTGAGAGGAAGACTGGAGCAGGGAACAAGAGTGATGCTTGACTTCACCATACAAGGGAGCATTCCTGGCATGTCAATTATTGTTTCTCAGTATAACTTAAACTGCTTACTCTTGCCTTCTCTGTAACAGTAACCGAACTGTGGCTTCCTTGGTGCAGGAGGAAGCACACTAACAGGTTACTACCTGTAAATTGGTATCTTATATCTCAGCTTACTACCAAAAATATAAAGCTTTGGCTACATAAATGCAAAGGTGCTGATTGTCCAACAATACCTTAGTGAGCAGTAGACAATTCTACTCAGCTGCCCTCTTCTCTCATATCCTCCTCTTAATTCCCCTCCACTCATTTACCCTTCCATCCCTTCTTTCTTTGTCTCTCTTTCCTCCATATTAATCTCTATCTTCTCTCTTTTTCTTTTCCAGTAGCAAGTGATTTGGTTTATCAGACAACACATAAATAATTGAACAAATATTTATTTCTCCTCTTTTTGTGATTATTTATTCTTAAGAAGTGAGTTCTAGCACAGCACCAGTGGCTTACACCTAGATACACAGTAGGTTCAAATTTGACAATTGCAATTCCAAGCTATTTTAAGTAGATAAACCTAAGACATTCTTTTCTGCACTTGTGGTAAAAGGAAGAAGTGAAGGTGTGGCTCAGGTGGTATAGAGCAAACATTGAGAATTAAAGCCCAGATAGAGCTCAAGGCCATGAGTTCAAATCCCAGTACCAGCACAATATAAAAAAAACTGAGTCCTTTGTCTTTGAAAAGGGATATTTCTCCAAAAATTCATACCCAGGGAAATGTTCAAGGTCCAAGACTCTTTGTAAGTCTCTTTCACATCTTAAACTGATTCCTCTGCTTGATTCACATTATGGAAAATAGTAGTCACACTTCACATTAAAAAGTATGTGCATTGCTGACAGTTCTTACCATTTTTAATGTAAAGGAAGCATGAGAGAGGAATTCACCTCACTTGTGTGAGTTAGGTTTGACTCACTGACAGACTTTTGTAAGTAAATGAGGGTCTGTTTACACATAAAGAAGTCTATACAGATGGTTTTCTAGGAGAGAGAACAAGGTAGCTGTGGTCCAAGTTTGAATCAGAGTAAGTTTATTCCGATGATATGGCAAAGAGAAGCTCATCTCATAGAACTCTATGCAGACAGTAATTTCAAAAGGATTAAAAACCCATGTCTATGTTGTGAACATCCAAGTTTTCACAAACAAAAAGCAGTTTCCTTAGCCATGAAAATATAAGTTAGAGCAAAAGGAAATATGTTAAATATAGTTAATGGCTGAGTGACATGTGTAAAAGAGTTCTGTAATTACAACTAAACTATAAATTTTTCATCATGTCCCTAACAAGAATCTCAAAGATAGGCCTGGCTAAATCTGTCGTAGAGGACTGGGTTCATGCAATTGTCAGTTTTGTTTAGAGTCCAATATCTTCTACAGTCGCTTGGGCTGCAAACCGCTCACACCACATGCAGTGTCTGGAAAAACATGCTGTCTTGCTAGGCAGCTAAGGGATTTTTGTGCCACTGTGAATATTTATCGTTTTTCTTATAATTATACCTGTCAGTATGAAGTCATTTCACAATAAGAACAATAGTTACTGTACCCTTTGTCCCACTAACAAATCTCAGATGTAAATATAGCCTATAGCCCGTGGCTCATGCCTATAATCCTAGCTACTTAGGAGGCTGAGATCTGAGGGTCACAGTTCAATGCCAGCCCAGGCAGGAAATTCCATAAGATTCTTATCTCCAATAAACCACCAGAAAACTGGAAGTGGAGCTATGTCTCAAGTGGTAGAGCTCTTGCCTTGAGCTGAAGAGCACAGAGACAGCACCCAAGCCCAGAGTTCAAGTCCCAAGACTGACCAAAAAAAAAGTATGTATATATATATATGTATGTATATATATGTATAAATGATGAGATTAATTACATTTAAATATAAATCAATATTTATGATATACATTTAAAATATATATATATATGATATATTTATAATATATACATATATTTATATATAAGATCATATTATATCTATATGTTTATAAATATATTTGTAATTAATGTCCAAAGAGTACATCTGAAGATTTTGGGGAAAATGTAGTGTGTCTAAAGGCTTATTACTGATCCATCATACTTTCAATCATTTTTTCCACTTATTACAATGTCTGGAGTACCAAGACAATGATTATTTTATTTCTTACAATTTTGGATTAGAAACACCTACTTACTTGGTATGAAACCTACCAAAATATGATCTTGAAATCACACACCACAAACTGGACATCTACATCAATTTAGCAACTTACAGGTCTCAAACATTTATTTGAATCCTGTATCTCGTATACATTGTTTCCTTCGAGTCAGCTACATATACAAACATGCCTAGATTTTCATCCTCACATGACATAGTAAACATAACACTGTAATAAAAAATAATATGATACTGAAAAAACACCTTCGCAAAAGTAATTAAATTTTATTTTTTAAATTTAATACACTATTGAAATACTGATGAAAGAGCAGCTGAGAGAATGTTTCAAATATTAGAGTGCCTGCCTAAAGAGCATGTTTCTCATTCCAAGCATCATTATTTACATCCTTCCTCCTCCCACATAAAAAATAAATAACTACAGAATTAACCTACATGTTCCTTAATCACTCATTGAAGAAAGAAATTGTAATATATATATATATATATATATATATATATGTATATACACACAATGATGTACTATTTAGCCACACATAATTATGAAATCATATTATCTTCAAGAAAATAGAACTGGAAACATTCATATTAAAGCAATAAGCCATTCTGTGAAAAACAAATACTAGATTTCTCATATGCAGACTCTAGACCCAGAAAATAAAATGAATGACCCAGGTGTAATAGATAGAACTGATTAAATTTGGAAAAAAGTAAGAGAGGAGATAAAGAGAAATGCTGTGGAGTAAATATGTTCAAATATTTCATAAGTTAGTATGATGACATAATAAAACATAACTATAAAAATAGGCTAATGAAATTAATAAAAGGAATAAAATTTAGCAAGCTACATTATATGAACATATGTGTATAACACAATAAAATACCTTGTGAAATTAATATTTGCTAATAAAAAGGCAAAAATTAATTCCAGTTTTTATAGATTCATATGTTAATTTCCATTTTTTGCCCAGATATTTCCCTGATAAAGTAAAAGGAGAAATAGGTTTTGTTCATTTAAATTATTCCAGTTAACTACTGTCAATGTGAAATTGTTCAACTTAATTATTATATTAGAATATTTCCAATGTACTCTTCAAAATATTACCTTATAGGTATATACTTTTTGCTATTTATTGAATATGGTTCCTTTACTTAATTAGTATAGACCATTTTCTGAATGTAGTTTGGTTTATGCAACTAAGATATATAATACCTGACCAGGAAATCAATTATTCAAACAGTTTTTTATCAAAAATGCCTATAACAAAATAAAGAGGTAAATCCAAAGTATGTATATTTGAAGACAATACCTGTTTAGTCCTCTTCTCACATTCCCCATTCCCTTCTTGAGAATAATACACATTGTAAGGAAATGCTTTAAATGTTTTACAGAAATAGGTTGACTTTAGACCAATGAGTTACTCTATGCTGTATTTTTATTTACATTATATACAAAAAAGCTAAATTCTTACCTTATCATTTTCCTTAGACTTTATACTCATGTTTAAGCTCTGATGGGTGACAGATAAAGATATAAACATTTTTGAACAGTGGCTAAATTTAGGCTGAGGAATTTATGTACAACTATACTCTTGCAGATAAGCCTCATCAGTGCTGAGACCACGACAGCAAAATGTTAACCCAAGGTCTTAACAGTCTCTGAGCACCCTGAACATCCCACCCCCAAGATGTCACTACCATCCTGAGACCAAGTGTAGACAAATCTCAGGACATCTCACACATCTGGAATGGCTCATAACACATCTTGGCATTTCCTAACTGTACAAACCACTATGCAGAAAACTCAGCTACCTTATTATTGGTTGTAGGTCATGGGGTTTGAACTCTAGGCCTGCACGCAGTCCCTCAGCTCTTCAGCTGAAGGTGGGCGCTCTACCACTGGAGGTACAGCACCACTTCTGGCTTTCGGGTGGTTCACTGGAGATAAAGTCTCACAGATTTTCTTGTGCAAGCTGGCTTTGAACCGCAATCCTCAGATCTCAGCCTCCTGAGTAGCAAGGATGACAGTTATAAGCCACCGGCAGGGACCGGCTTCAGCCTCCTTCTTTTTTTTTTTTTTTTTTTTTTTTTTTTTTTTTTTTTTAAATTTTTTTATTGTAAAGATTCTATACAGAGGGTTACAGTTACATGAGTGGGGTAAAGAATACACTTCCTCTTGAACATTGTTACGCCCTCCATTGTTTTCTCCCTACCATCCCCTCCCTTCCTCCCTTCCCCAAGGTTCTTTTTTTTTTTTTTTTTTTTGATTGTGATTAAGTGATTACTTAATTTCCGGAAATTCACAGTATTGTGGAATAATGATGCTCATTTAAAGTCACACGTTCATTCTAACTTTCCTGGAGCAAATTGTCTATCACAGTCTGTAATATATAACGGTGTTCATATGTTATATACCATACATGTGATCAGCAGCATGGGGATATTTAGTAGTGGTTCAACCAGATGAGTGGGAGTTCTTTGTTTCTTAAGTCCTGTTAGTTTTGTCATATCACCTAACATTTTGGATTTATCATCCGCTTATCAGGGAGACCATGTACTGTTTGTCTCTTCGTTCTTGGCTTACCTCGCTCAACATGATTCCTTCTAGCTCCATCCATTTCCCTGCAAATGCCATTATTTTGTCATTTCTAATGGCTGCATAATATTCCATTGTGTATAGATACCACAATTTTTGGATCCATTCATCTGTGGTGGGGCATCTAGGTTGTTTCCATATCCTAGCTATTGCGAACAGTGCTGCAATAAACATGGAGGTGCACGTGTCCTTGTATATTGGTTCCTGTTGTTCAGGGTAGATGCCTAGAAGTGGTATGACTGGGTCGTAAGGGAGGTCAATCTTTAGCTTTCTAAGGACCCTCCAGACTGCTTTCCAAAGTGGTTGTATGAGTGTACATTCCCACCAGCAGTGTAATAGCGTTCCTCGTTCTCCACATCCCCTCCAGCATTTGTCGTTGGCTGATTTGTGGATGTGGGACATTCTGACTGGGGTAAGGTGGTATCTCAGGGTTGTCTTTATTTGCATTTCCTTCACCACCAGGGATGATGAACATTTCCTCATGTGTTTCTTTGCCATTTTTATTTCTTCATTTGAGAAGTCCCTCTTTAGTTCCCTTGCCCATTTAGTAATTGGTTTGTTAGGTTTGGGAGGGATTAGTTTCTTGAGTTCCCTGTATATACAGGATGTTAACCCCTTGTCTGATATATTGCTGGTAAATATTTTTTCCCAATTAGTTGGTTGTCTTTCTAGCTTGGTTGCGATAGCTTTATCTGTGCAGAAGCTTTTTATTTTAAGGTAGTCCCATTTGTCGAGTCTCTCTCCAACTTGTTGTGACCCTGGGACTCTGTTCAGGAAGTTCCTTCCTGTGCCTATTAGTTCAAGTGTCTCTCCTACTCTGTCCTGCAGTAGTTTCAGAGATTCAGGTTTAATGTTAAGGTCTTTAATCCATTTTGAGTTGATGTTGGTGCATGGTGATAGGCTGGGGTCCACTTTTAGTTTTCTGCATGTGGCTGCCCAGTTTTCCCAGCACCAGCGGTTGAAGAGGCTGTGTTTCTTCCATTGTATGTCTTTGGCTCCTTTGTCGAATATCAGCTGGCTGTAGGCCTGTGGATTTATTTCTGGATCTTCTATTCTGTTCCATTGGTCTTCGGGTCTGTTTTTGTGCCAGTACCATGCTGTCTTTGTTATTATAGCTCTGTAGTAGAGTTTGAAGTTCGGCATGGATAGCCCTCCCATATTGTCTTTATCCCCTAGAATTGTTTTGGCTATTCTAGGTCTTTTGTTGTTCCATATGAATTTTTGGACTGTTTTCTGTATTTCAGAGATGTACGTCATTGGGATTTTAATAGGAATTGCGATGAATTTGTATATTAGTTTTGGAAGTATTACCATCTTTACTATATTAAGTCGGCCTATCCAGGAGCATGGGAGGTCTTTCCATTTCCTAGTGTCTTCTGCAATTTCTTTCTTTAACTTTTTATAGTTCTCATTAAATAGTTCTTTTACATCTTTGGTTAGGTTAATTCCTAAATATTTTATTTTTCGGGAGGTTATTGTGAATGGGGTTGCTCCCTTTATTTCCCTCTCTTCCTGTACATTATCAGTGTATAGGAAGGCAACTGATTTTTGTGGGTTTATTTTGTATCCTGCTATTTTGCCAAAGTGATTTATGATTTCTAAGAGTTTGGGGATGGAGTTTTTGGGATCGTGGAGGTATAGTATCATGTCGTCTGCAAAAAGGGATAGTTTAACTTCTTCTTTTCCTATGCGGATCCCTATAATGTCTTTTTCTTGCCTTATTGCCCTGGCTAAGGGTTCTAGGACTATATTGAAGAGGAGTGGAGACAGTGGGCATCCTTGCCTTGTTCCTGATTTTAGGAGAATTGGTTG
The DNA here is from genome assembly GCF_024711535.1 of Dipodomys merriami. Taxonomy (NCBI): domain Eukaryota; kingdom Metazoa; phylum Chordata; class Mammalia; order Rodentia; family Heteromyidae; genus Dipodomys; species Dipodomys merriami. Next base: position 5,424,862 of record NW_027206402.1, on the reverse strand, counting down.
TAGCTTTTCCCCATTAAGTATAATATTGGCTATTGGTCTGTCATAAATGGCTTTTATTGTTTTTAGAAATGTTCCTTCTATTCCTATTTTCTCCAGAGCTTTTAGCATGAATGAATGTTGAATTTTGTCAAAGGCCTTTTCTGCATCTGTAGCGATAATCATGTGATTCTTGACCTTGGCTCTGTTGATATGTTGGATTACATTTATTGACTTACGTATGTTAAACCATCCCTGTGTCTCTGGGATGAAGCCTACCTGGTCATAGTGAATTATGTTTTTTATGTGTTTCTGGATTCTGTTACCTAGAATCTTGTTAAGGATCTTTGCATCTGTGTTCATCAAGGAGATTGGCCTGTAATTCTCCTTTTTGGTTGGGTCTTTGCCTGGTTTGGGGATGAGTGTGATATTGGCCTCGTAGAATGAGTTTGGGATAGCTCCTTCCTTCTCTGTTTCTCTGAAGAGCTTGAGGAGTATGGGTATTAGTTCTTGTTTAAAGGTCTTATAGAATTCTGCTGTGAATCCATCTGGTCCTGGGCTTTTTTTTGTTGGAAGACTTTTGATAGCTTCCTGTATCTCATTATAGGATATTGGCTTATTTAATTGGTTAACTTCTTCTTTGCTCAGTTTGGGCAACTTGTATTTCTCTAAAAATGCATCCATTTCTGCCCGATTTTCTTCCTTTAGAGAGTATAGCTTTTGAAAGTAGTCTGTTAGAATTGTTTGGATATCTTGGGTACGTGTGGTGATATTTCCCGTGGCATCCCTAATCCTATTAATATGGGTTTCCTCTCTTCTTTTTTTAATTAGTCTAGCCAATGGGCCATCAATTTTGTTTATTTTCTCAAAGAACCAGCTTTTTGTTTGGTTTATTTTGGTTATGGTTTTCTGATTTTCTAATTGGTTAATCTCTGCTTTTAATTTGGTTATCTGGCTTCTTCTAGTAGCTTTAGGTCCCATTTTTTCCTGTTTTTCTAGCTGTTTTAATTGCAACATGAGATTATTTACTTGGTCTGTCTCCATTCTCTTGATGTGGGCACTGAGGGCAATAAATTTGCCCCTCAGGACTGCTTTTGCTGTGTCCCACAATTTTCTTTGTGAGGTGTTTTCATTTTCATTGAGTTGTAGGAAATGCTTTATTTCTTCTCTGATCTCTTCTGTTATCCAGGCATTGTTAAGGAGTGTGCTGTTCAATTTCCATGTATTGGAGAAATTTCTGCGGTATGCTTTGTTACTGAGAGCTAGCTTAATTCCACTGTGGTCAGATAGGATACAGGGGATTATGTCGATCCCTTTGTATTTGCTTAAGTTCCTTGCATGAACTATGATATGGTCTATTTTGGAGAAAGTTCCGTGAGCTGCTGAGAAGAATGTGTACTGTGTTGTTTTAGGGTGGAATACTCGGTAGATGTCAGTTAATTCCGCTTGCAGTATGGCCTCTCTTAATTCGGTAGCTTCTTTGCCAATCCTCTGGTTGGTAGACCTGTCCTTTGGTGAGAGTGGTGTGTTAAAGTCTCCTAGTATTATGGTATTGGGATCTATTTTATTCTGTAAGTTTGAGAGCATTTGTTTGACATATCTGGGTGCACCAATATTTGGGGCATATAAGTTGATGATGGTTATATCCTCCTCTTGGATTGTTCCCTTTATTAATATGTAGTGTCCGTCCTTGTCTTTCTGTACTGATTTTAATGAAAAGTTTATTTTGTCAGATATCAGGATAGCTACACCTGCTTTCTTACTGGGGGCGTTTGATTGGTAGATCCTTTTCCACCCCTTCACTCTGAGTTTGTTTGTATGTTTGGCTGAGAGGTGGGTCTCCTGAAGGCAACAGATGGATGGGTCTTGTTTTCTGATCCAGTCCTCAGTTCGTTTTCTTTTAATTGGCGAATTCAGCCCATTTATATTAAGAGAAAGTATAGAGAGATGCATTGTTGTCCCTGCCATTCCGTTTTCCTAAGTTTTTCTTTTTTCCTTTCCTCCTGTGCTTGCTCAGTTAGACTTTGAGTAACGCCTGTTTGGGGCAGGCCCCAGTTCCTGGCTGCTTTCTTCAGGTTGTGTCCCCCCTCTTAGAATTCTTTGTAATGCTGGCTTAATGTTTATGTATTCATTTAGTTTTTCTTTGCTATTAAAAGTTTTCAGTTCTCCATCAAATGTGAATGCTAGCTTTGCCGGGTAGATCAGTCTGGGTTGGCAGTTATTGGCTCTCAGGGCTCGTATGGTGCTTTCCCAGGCTTTTCTTGCATTCATTGTTTGTGTGGAGAGATCTGCAGTAATTCTTATTTTTTTCCCATTGTAGTATAGCTCCTTCTTCATTTTTGCTGCATGCAGGATTGTTTCCTTATTATTCAGATCTATCATTTTTACTATAATGTGTCTAGAAGTGTTTCTCCTGGGGTCTTGCTTGTTGGGTGTTCGATAAGCTTTTGTGATGTAGTTAAGATGGTCGTTTTTGAGGTGGGGAAAATTTTCATTGATTATCTTGTTAAATAGGTGTTGCATTCCCTTGCTCTGGAATTCCTCACCTTCGTCCACTCCAATTATGCGAAGGTTAAATTTTTTAGCATTATCTGCTTTCTCTTGAATATCCCTTTGGTTTAATTTGAGTGATTTTTCCATATCTGTCACTTTTTGGTCCAGTTGGTGTATTCTGTCTTCTGTATCTGACACTCGACCTTCCATTTCATTCACTCTGTTGACAGTGGCTTCTATTGTGGTTTGCATGGAGGAAATGGATCCCTTTATGGATTCAATGTTGGTTCTCAGAGTACTGATCTCACCTCTCAATGAGGTATGCATTACCTCTAATTTGGCGTTTATCTCACTTCTTACTGAGGTTTGTGCAGCTTCTATTTTTGCATGCATCTCTTGTTTGATACCCTGTATCTCTTTGGATAGTTCATCCTTGTGCTCTTTCAGTTTCTGATCAATTTCTCGCTTTATTTCTTGAGTCATTGCCTCCAGCAACCCTTGGAAGTAGCCTTTGTCTTCCATTCCTGCTTTGCTCCCACTGGGGCTCTCCCCTGTGTGGCTGCTGGCTTTTGAGGTGAGCTTGCTGTCCTGGGTGGTAGTAAACCTTGTGATTTTTCTCTGTGATTTTCGCATGGAGGTTCAGGAGACTGCTCTTCAATTTTGTTTTGGTGTGTCTGTCTTTGCTTGGTTGCTGATTCTGTATTGGTAGAGAGAGTCTGTGCCTGATCTGGGTTCTGTTGGGAGCCTATTTCCAGCTGCTATTCTGACTTACTTAGGATTCTCAGCTCTCTGCTGTAGATTGCTGGCAGTTCCCACCTTTGGAAGGGTTGAGCAGCCTAGACTGCTTGTGTTTGCTCCTGCGGGTGCTCTTGTGAAGAACAGATGCTCTGCATGCACTCTCCCAAATGCTGGAGTCTGCTATGGGCTCCTGGTGTGTTTTTTTATTTGTTTTGGGCTGGTTGTGGGCTTGAACTCTAGGTTTGGGTGCTGTCCCTCAGCTTTTCAGCTCAAGGCTGGCACCCTACCGTTTGAGCCACAGCACCACTTCTGACCCTTTTTGCTTTTGTGATGCTGAGGAATCAGATGCAGGGCCTCATACATCCAAGACTATCACTCTATTGCTGAGCTGCCTTAACAGTCTGAGCTCCTGCTTACTATCAGGTGCTGGCAGCCTGTGTTGCCCAATTCCCAGTCTAGGGTATATGGGTGGAGTTTTGGTGGGGTTTGGGCTTCTCTTGTCCTGGGCCTCCAGGTCTTTTGTTGTCACAGGCGTGCTTCCCGGGGGAGTGTTGTTTCCTGGTTTTCTCCCCTCTGTTGAGGCGTATGCTCAGCTTTTTACTTCAATTGGGAGGAGTTGGTTGTGTTGTTCAGGCGCCGGATCCCCGGGCCTGGTTCCGGCCCCAGCCTGGAGCGCGCTTGTTAGGCCTGTGCTGATGTGTATACCACTTAGGTTATACAGCCTGGGGGACACAGTTCAAATTTCTTCTACTGTTGGTAGTCTTGACCCAGGGGCGCTGTTCCTGGCTTGGGCATTTAAGCTCCCTTCCAGGGGTGCTCTTGCGCTAGCCTGGCCAGCTGAGTGTGCTCCATGGGCTGGTGGAGCTCTCAAACAGTTCCCAGTTTTAGTAGGTCCTGTGGTTGGGGTGCTGGGGTAGGGACTCTAGGTCAGGGTCTGGGGATTCCCTCCAGCTCTGGTCTCCCTTGAGGGATACACTTCCCCTGTGGGGTACTCACCCTGGAGCTGGTTGTTTCTGTGTGGTGTAGGTTGTCAGTTGTTGTTGCAATCCGCGCTGGGTTGGGCGGTGGTGGCTCTGTGTGATTCTTTTCTTTCTCTGCCTCTGTCGAAGCTGTTGGGTCAAGAGTGTCCACGCTCAGGCAGCTTCTTCTCGGTACCTCTGGGGCCCAAGTCACCCCACCGGGTTGTTGCGATCGTGATCGGGCGGGCGGGTGGTCTGCAGACAGGACCCTTTGTCGCGCCGAGCAGCTTTGGCGGGATGGAACCTCTCTGCTCGGGTGGAGAGTGCTGGATCGTTGCAATCGCGATCAGGCTGGCTGGGTGGTCTGCCGCAGGTCCTTTTGTCACTCTGCTGATGCCGAGCGCCTTTGGCGGGATGGAGCCTCTCTGCTCGGGTGGAGAGTGAGGGGTGGGGGTGGGATCCTCGTGGAGACTCCCGGCTGGTAGGTTTCTCTGTTCCTGGCGATCTGCTGTTCTGCAAACCAGTACCTGATGTTCTGAAAGTGGCCCCCTGTGTCTCTGCTGTTTCTCTGGGGCTCCCACAGCCCCCGCCGGGCTGGCTGGCCGGCGGCTTGGCGCACTGCCGCGCGGCCAGTAAAGGTTGGGGGAGGGGTCTTCGCTTTTCTCTGTTTTGAAATTCTTTTCCTCTCTTTCTTTTTTTGTTATTCTCCGCCTCTGGTTTTTCTCTGAGTGTTCGTCTTTTTGTTGTTGTCGGTCTCTTGGGGAGATTAAGCGTTGGAACTCCAACTCTCTTTTTGGTTGGAGAGAGCTGTGGCGTTTCCCTACTGCCCCGTCGCCATCTTGGTCCCCCCTCATGAATAGGCCTATCTTTTTGCATGTTTGGGAAGTTCTCTGCTAGGATCCTGTTAAACAAATTTCCTAGTCCATTAACTTCTGTTTCTAGGAGCTCCTCTACACCCATTATCCTTAGATTAGGCCTTCTTATCATGCCTTCCAGGTTTTGGATATATCTCTCATATTTCTTGGACTTGTCTTGGATCGTTGTATGTTCTTTCTCTATAATATGTAAGGCTGTCTTCAATTCCTGAGATTCGATCTTTGCATGGTCTAACCTGCTGTCGAGACTTTCTACTTTGTTTTTTATTTCTTTTCCTTCTAGTTGGTCAGCGTTGGTGGCTTCAAATTCTTTGTTGAAGCTTTGTTTTAGATCTTGTATGAACTTCTTTACTTCCTTAATTTGGTGTTCATTGTTTATTCTCAAATCACTTAGTTGATTGGTTATGGTTTCCTTGGACTCCCATTCCTCCTGTTGGGTTCCATTCAGCATTCCCTTTGTGGTCTCCCTGACTTCCTTCAGCTCTTTGTTAATGGATTCCATGAATACCCTTAGTGATCTTTGTGTATTCTCTTTTTGCTCTCTTAATTCCTGTATTACTCTTTGCTTAGCTTCCTCCCGTTCATGCCATTCCTGTAGAGTGTTCTCAGCCTGCTCACACCATTCCTGCCTTTCTCTTTGAGTATTCTGAAGCTGCTTACGCAAATCCTGTATCAGTTTTTGAGTAGGTTCCTCACGCTCATGATATTCCTGTATAAACCTTTGGATTGCCTCCTCTCTCTCCCTATCATGCTCATACAGAGGCCTTTGTATGTTTTCAATCTTTTCATTTATCATGTTTGCCAGCAGTGTTTGTAGAGCTATTTGGGAACTCTTCTCTGGATTATTCATTATCTGTTCTCTTCCCTAATTATCATGAGTGGGAGTTGATATACCCGGATTTGCCATTTTTTTGTGTTTTTCCGGCTTACTCTGCCCATTTGGGATGAAATTATCACCAGTTTTGTGCTAGAACACTATCTTAAGGCAAGCATCAACCAAAGTCTGTATTTGCACAGTCAATAGTCTGCAGATACAATCTACTTCAACAGATACCTCTATTCAACATCAAACAACTATATATTAATGGGCTATGAACCGCAAAGAAGAATTTGGTAAACCAGAAATTATTCGGTTTAGGAAGAGACATGGGTAAAAAATAGAAATAGAGTGATGTGGGAAGGTACAGGGAGTGTTAACTAAATCTTAATCTCAAAGCAGGAAATAGGTTGGATAGGATGAAAGTAGAGAGAGAGAAAAAAAAGAAGAAAGAGAAAGGGAAAAAAAGAGACCAGAAAAAATGGAAACGTAAAAATTTAAAATATTATAGAGATTCTAAAATAAACTATTCAGAGAAGAACATGAATATAATGAGACAAGGGGAGGGATATAAAGGAGATGTGAAAAACTTAAAAATAAAAATACTTAAATTATTATATAGGTATAAAGGGGTAGTACTGCTATTAAGGAATTTAAGTCTAAGAGGTTTTGAATTGAGTAATAAATTTGTGGATTAAGTGTGTACACAATGGGGTATAAGGTCTAATAATCGACTAAGGGTTTATCTGAGGATGTGCAGAATAGCAATTAAGTCACATAAAGAAGAATGAAAGAGAAGAAAAGGTGAAAAGGATAAGAAAGAAAGAAAAAAGATCAGAAGTTCAGTAGAGCTAAACAAAAACAAAATTTAAAAAAACAAGGAAAAAAAAAGAAAAACGCACACACACTTATACCCCTGAAATAAAATTCTAAGAGGAAAAAAAATTACTAGAAAATATTTTTTTTCAAAAAAGGTAAAAATTAAAGATTAAAAAATTTTTAGAAAAAAAATTTTTATAAAAGGTACAACAACACAAAGTTGTTTGATTTTTTTGGGAGGGGTGGGAAAAATCCTGTATGTCCCTTGTGTCCATAACCAGCCTCTTGTTGGAGTCTCTGGTCTGCTCGTGTTCCTGTGGCTTGGTTGTTTACTTAAGTCAGTTTCTTTGAACAGGCAGAAAAATGCTCTGCTTTCTCCAGTGTATTGCGATCCTCCTCCCAGGTTAGTTCAGTGGGAGGGAGATCTACTTTGAGTACCCACAAAAGAGGGAGATGGCTTTTTCCTCGTGTTTGGAGATGCTGTGATGAGGCTAGGTTCTGGGTAGAGTTGAGGCCTTTCAGCAAACAGTAGCTTTTCTCGGGGGCTGGTTTGTGAGAAACTCACAGAGCCCAGCCTGGAGCCACTCTCATGATTTATGTTTACTGAATTTCAATTGATTGTCGAGGATGCTAAAGGGAGGGACAGCCTCTGGCTCTTATTACCGGGTGAAGAAAGCCACTCCTGGGGCTGGCGCCTTGACCTGGGTGACTTTTCCCTGGGTGTAGCTGAGTCTGGCAGGTCAGGTTAGGCTCTTGTGACCTGCTAGATGACTCTAGATTTCTTCCAAGGCCTGAGTTGGAACTAGCAGCTTCTCCGAGCTTTGTCAGTATCCAAGATGGAGATCTCTGGTACTGGGGGGGGGGGTGAGGGGTGGCCTTACCCCCTTTGGTTCCTGAGAAGGAGTGAGGACATCATGCTTCTACTCCCACCAAGTCTTGGTTCCTGGGTCGTCTCTGGTCTGTGAAGTGTATGATGAAGATGTCTGCTTCTTGTCGGTTCTTGCTGGTGTTGAGCAGAATCTGCTTGCCCGCCGCGTCTGGCTCCTTCGTCCCAGACTCTCTGTGAATCAGGTATGGTGGCTGCAGTGGCCACCCCCACCTCTGCCACCGCCTTCTCCAGCTGCTGGCAATTGCTCAGGGCTGTCTCCTTGCCTGTATTTTCTCTCTCTGGCCTATCTCTCTGTCCTGTGAAGGCACACTTGGTGTGATTCTCTGGCTTCGGACTGTTCACTGGAACTCTAATACTGCTTTCTATGTGAGAGCTTGTTTAGCCTCCAGCTTATCCTCCGCCATCTTCCCGGAACTGCCTGGAATTTATTTTCATGGCTTCATTCAGTCTGTTCTGCATTGTAATGAGCTAATTCAGCTCTGTAAAATCACTTTAGGTAGCAAAAATATTAACACAATGTATATCAAAAGTTTTGGCCTCACTCAACTGCTGAAAGCAGTATGCTCACCTACGGCTTCTAAGAACACTGTTTTCTTACCTTTTCCATTTACTCAATTCTTTTCTTTGTTGTTGTTGTGTTGCATTTTTAGGGGCGGGGGTCCAGTCGTGGGGCCTGACCTCTGGACCTGTGTGCTGTCCCTCAGCTCTTCAGCTCAAGACTAGTGCTCTAACACTTGAACCACAGCGCAACTTCTGGCTTATTTTTCTTTTTGGATATGCGGTGCTGGGGAATCGAACCCAGAGCCTCATGCATGCAAGGCAAGGGCTGTACCACTGAGCCACCTTCCCAGCCCTGTTCAATTCTTTTCTGAACCCAAAACTTTTTGCTTATGTAATAAGAGAAATCTTCACTATCTCATGTTAATAAGGATATTATTTTTTGTGAGCTACTTAGAAATGTGAAATAATTGATTTGAAGTATCCAATCAGATTTTTTTTCTGTGTTTCACTGCTTCACGTGCAAAGACATTGTAGAAAGTGTTACAAACAGAAAAGTGTAAACCCAATACCTTCTTTCATTGTGGAGGACAATTTCTTCCTAAATATTTTGGCCCAAATTATGTTTTTCAGAGAATTACTGTGTGGTAATTAAAGGTTAATTCACATATTTTATTTCTTTTTTTTAAAGAACTTTGAATTCAAATTCCACTACAACCTTGTCTCACACAGTGGGAGTATATTTCCTGTGTTAGTTCAATTCTCAAGGGAACCTTCAGGATTTACAGCAGGGTTTCAGAGGTTTGTTTGTTTAGTGTGAAAAAGAGCCATCTTCACCCACATTGCACCCTCTTTACTAAGTCTCCATGGATTTCTTTGCATGAAAGCCGATTCTCCCAGGCAATTTTAAATTTTCTTAATTGGCTGGGTTGTTAAAAATTATGAAAGATTAAAATTTACCTGTCATAACTTTAAAACTCCTTTGAAATTCCTTTATCAGAACTGCAAATTCACCTATCCTCATTCTACCTTAACCATCAAAAAGTTAACATGTTGTTGTCATGATATAGTATTCATGCAACTATTATTTTCTAGTCACTTTGTTATGCGTATATGACCATATAAGCATATGCTGAGCAAAATGAACTCCAAAATATGGAAACAGATTTTTCATTTGTGGTTGTTGTTTTTGATGTACTATGTGATTTCTGTTTTCATTGAGTTTTCCCATATGGTTTATCCCTGCTATATTTGATTTTGTATTGTGTATACATTTACCTTAATTAGGGAAGGGAAGAGGAACAACAAAATGGTGATACAAAGGACAAGGGGAAAACCAATGTAATAGCAATACTCACAAGACAATATGTTGGAAATGTACATTACAACTTGTGAGAGGTGAAGGGGTAAAGGAAAACTGTGAGAAAAATGAGGGAGGAGTAACAAGTTTGAAAAGTTATGTATTCACTACCTTACAATTACTGTAACCCCACTGTACATCACTTTGATAATAAAAATTTAAAAATAAGCTGCATAAATTATAATTTCACTGTCTTGGTATAATAAATATTATTCTTTATGTAGTAACTTCTTAAAAACCAATACTATTTGGCATCTAATTTGAATTAATTACCCCTTCTTTATCAGAGGGTCATCAACTTGAATGTAACCCAACTAAACAAAATTTTCACAATATACTTCCCAATATTTTGAAAAAAGAATAAATTTAGTACTTTCTCATACTAAAACTGAAAACAGTTTAATTCTATCGAAACCCATAACTTTAAAAAGTAAATAAGTTGTTAAGAAGACAGAATATATGTGTTCTTCAAAATTCCTACGACTAATAACTTCTCATTTTTGAATTCTCAACTTCCATACCTGAGAGATTCAAAACAGTACGTTTGCATGTATGAAATTCTGCAACAGATGCAGTTTCCAATGGGGTGTTACAGATTGAGAAATCAACAGAAAAATAGTCACATTCTGGTAGAGGATACAACTATGAAGCATCTGTAATAATTAATTCTTCAAGAGTAAGCAATTGTTTATCAGAGTAAGCTATTATTTCTATGACCATCAATCCCAAGATTTATACCATAATGTCATCCTACCCCAACAGTTTCCAACTTGTAAGCTGCACCTTAAAATTCCTTCTTTCACATCATGAATAGCTTATTTCTATTGTGAAAAAATACTACACCTCTGCCAATGTGATGCTCTCTTTGTTATGGAAAGAACAACTCAATAAACTGAGCTGCATCATTTTTACCCAGTGGTATTCTTGAGATCAGAACACTTGCAAATATTATTTATATTTATACTTTTTAAACTATCATAGATATTCAGGATGCTAAGATAAGAAATTTATGGTTAAAGCCCACCCAGGCAGGAACGTTTCTTGGAATCTTATCTCCAATAAACTTCTCAGAAAAAGCCAGACACAAGTGCCACTGAGGTTGATGTGGTAGGGCACGAGCCTTGAGCATAACCAGGCTCAGATAGTGTCCAAGCCCAGAGTTCAAGCTCTAGGACAAACCAATGAAACAAAAACAAAAATGAAAACAAACCCCAAACCTAGCATTTTTCTCAATGTATACAGAGGCACGTAACTAAGGAAATCGCTTCCTGTGTTACATATAGGTAGAAGAAAGAAGATGTCACACAATTACTCTCTTCATACCATATTATTCCAAACCCTCAAAAATTGCAGTTTTTCTAAATTTATAAATTAATATCATCCATTTGCTGGCAACTCTGTCTAAATTATTCACATTATCATATTATACATGAATGTTCGAATTATCTATTAACTAAGTTCTAATTATAACTCTCTTGAAAGTATATTCTAGGAAAATAGAATGTCAGAATCATTTGTGAATGTCAATTAAACCTTCTCCTTAAAAAGAATTTTGTAGTATCCTATAGAATATCAAATTACAAACAAAATCAAAATATGTATTTTAAATCTAAATTATAATTTAGCAAGGTCTACAAAGTCCTACATTAGATGAACTTTGCTATTTCTCCAGGTTTAAGCTTTTGTAATCCTTCATCATTTTTTTTGGAATCCAACATAATGATGCTTACTTACTTTTGCAAATTTTTGGATGGGAATCATGAACCAATTTGCATCTAGGAATGTTCTGTAATGAAGAGAGCATTTAAAACACAACTGAGGACTATATATGAGTTGCATTTCAATAGGAAACTTGACCTTTTGAAACATAATGACGAAATTAGCCCAAAATTGAACTGTGTATTCCTTTCTTGTTGTTTGGCTTGTTTTATTGAGACAAAATTATACTACCTGGTCCATGGAAGGTATGGCTATGTAATTCCACTCTCTAATCTCCTGTCTTAGTCTAAGTGCTAGAATTCCAGACTTGTATCACATTGTCCTGTCATAGTTTGTTGGTTTATTTAATCTAGAAACAGACTAGCAAATCTGAACTTCTCTTATAATCTTATCCACTAGACTGACTGCTCAGACTGTTTATATACTATTTTCAAAGATGTTCTAATATTTGACACAGGATATGAAAATTTTCAGATGCACCTGCAGGGGTCTCTGATTCCTTCCTCCATGGATCTCATCCCGTTAATAATGAATACTTGACTCTCTTACTATCTCTGGTCCCTCCCTTTGTAATAGTCTCAACTTTCTTGAACAAAGTTCACTGGAGGGTTTTCTAATATTAAAAATTATCACTTGATTCTAGTCTTACTCAGGATATATTTTCCATTGTTTTCTAACTTTTCTACATATTCTGAGAGTTGTCTCATTTGTGTATTCATGTGTGCACATATAAGTGCCTCTGTGTGTATGTGCATGTTTGTATCTATGTACACAAAAGCCTCAAGCTCTTAATCAGTAATCTTGCTCATGATTGGTATTCCACCTTTTGGCTGGTTAATTATAGGTAGTGTCTCAAAGCCTGCTCTGCCCAGGCTGGATGCAAACTGAACTTCCCAGACTGCTTTACATTCTTAGGTATTATCTTTCCAGGAGTATCAACTTTTAAACTAGAAACATTTTTGCGATTATAAAGACTAAGCTGTAGCTCATATTTTTAACTCAAGAATTCATATAAAGATAGATGATGGGGCTGGGAAGGTGGCTCAGTGGTAGAGCGCTTGCCTTGCATGCATGAGGCCCTGGGTTCAATTCCTCAGCACCACATAAGCAAAAAGAAAAAAGCCAGAAGTGGCGCTGTGGCTCAAGTGGTAGAGTGCTAGCCTTGAGCTGAAGAGCTGAGGGACAGCGCCCAGGCCCTGAGTTCAGGCCCCACGACTGGACCCAAAAAAAATTAAAAAAAAAATAGATGAATGTACACATTATATATCCTGAGTGTACACTGTTAGAAATGTGATCACAAGCTGATTGATAATAAGATCTGAGGATTGGGGATTAAAGCCAACCTGGGTAGGAAAGTCCTGGAAACTCTTTTCTCAAATAACTACTAGAAAACTGGAAGTGCCACTGTAGCTCAAGTGGTAGAGCATTAGCCTTGAATTGAGTATCAGAGGGACAGCGCCCAGTCCCAGAGTTCAAGCACCACGAAAAACAACACAAAGAAAGAATATAAGAAAAGGAAAGAAAAGAAATGTGATCTTAGGTTCATTGCTAGTATTATCCCTGTTCTCTCAAGATGGACTCTTTTTCCAGTTAAGTCCATACTCTTATATCTGACTTACATTGGCAACAGAATCATTCTTCCATTCTACTTTTTTACCAATTTACGTGATTAGCAAGCATGATTTAGAAAGGGAGTGGCCTCATGCTTCATATTCCACTTAGGAGTAATGCTTTCTCTATATCACTCCCATAAATCTACATACTGTACGTGGCTTTATTGTTTCAATGTTGCCTTATTTGTAGAGTCTTCTATATTGTATTGAACGCTTATACTTAAACACAGAATTTCTCTATTATTGCTATTGTTTCTTACTGTTAAATCATATGTTAAATCATACTGTTAAATCATAAATTAATGCACAGCACATACATTCAGAAAAAATGATCTGAGAACCCCCTTCCCATTTAAAATTCACCTTAATTTACAGAAGACTAAAGAAGTTTGAACTCAATGTACTCATGGATAATGTATTCATAAGCAACATAAATTTAATATTTTCTCTTTATTAAGTTGTCTCTGAAACACGTGTTACCTCATGTACAAAGGTGTCCTTGTGCTATTTCAATGAAGCCATAGAGCAGCACCATAGATTGTTACTGGAAGTAAGTGGAAGTTACTGATACTGGATGTGGAAACTGATCCCAGGAGAGGAATTGAACATTAAGGAATGACAAAGTTCAAGTTAACTTGTGCTTTCCTTTATACTGTACAAGAAAAGAATACAAGGCTTGAAGGAAACTCTGTCCCTGACTTTTTTGAGTGTTCTTTACTCATATAAAACTTGTCTGTAAACTTATAGTTGAGAGTATTTAAAAAGGAAACAATGTGTCATTTGAAGGCCAGCATAGAACTAAAGGAAATAACTTTGTTTTAAAAGTGTTCTACTGCAAAGAAACTAAGATATGGAGGTCTTAAAGCGTCTTATGCATGTTTCACTCCTGAAATGATTCTCTTGTTGCAGGAGTCAGTTATCAATTCCTTTAGTCTGGTCCTGAGTTTTCCATAGCAATAAGGATTCCAAAACAGGAGGATCCATTGAGTATGATCAGCAAAAGCAGCCTCTTCTCAGACCAGTATTCCTGTAAGGAGGGTCCCAAAGAAATACTTGGATTTTATTTTGTTTACTTGTTTGTTTAGTTGGTGCTGGTTCTGGGGCTTGAACTCAGGGGCTGGACCCTGCCCCTGTATAATTGTCTTTCCTGCCACCTGCCCACAAAGCTAGTACTCTACTGCTTTAGCGAAAACTCCACTTATTTGGTGTTTAATTACAGATAAAAGTTTGAAAGAGTCTCCTTCTTCCTGGGTTGGCTTCGAACTAAGACAGTAAGAAAGTCAAGTGACATCTAATCTATGGACTTCTCTTTTGAACCAAGAAATATTAGATGAAGTTTATTATAAAGATAATATTTGACAATTTTAAAAGAAGAGATTATGTCCAGCAAGTAAGCCATAACTTAAATAACTCAGCAAAAGTAGGTGCACTGAATCATTTTGTAATACTTTTCTCTATTTGGAGGATTACTATTGACTTCATCAATACTTTGGGGGAAAGTTAAAGTCATATTTGCACTTTTTTGTTGGTTGTGGGACTTGAACTTGGATCCTGGACGCTGTCCTTCAGCTCTTCAGCTCAAGTTGAGCACTCTGCCACTTTAGCTACAGCACCACTTCTGGGTTTCTGGTGGTTAATTGAATATAAGGGTCTCATGTACTTTCCTTAACAGGTTGGCTTGAACCACAATCTTCTGGTCTCAACCTCCTAAGTAGCAAGCATGAGCCACCAGCACCCGGCTCATATTTGCATTTAGTGCAGTAAATGACACTAAGTAGACAAACAATGGAAATCTGAATCAAATGATGTGACATTGCAGCTTTTCAGAATAATTGAGGGAGCAATAAATATGTCCTCCAGAGTTCCGGGAAGATGGCGGAGGAGAAGCTGTAATCTGAACAAGCTCTCGCATAGAAAGCAGTTTTAGAGTTCCAGTGAACAGTCCTAAGCCAGAGAATCACACCAAGTGTGCCATCACAGGACAGAGACTTAGACAAGAGAGGGAAGACAAGGCAAAAAGAAACACCTGAGTGCTCGCCAGCAGCCGCGGCGGCGGCGGCGGCAGGGTCGAAAGCGCGGAGACCCCAGCCGGGGGCCATACCTGAGCGCTCACACAGAGAGTCCGGGACCAAGGAGCCAGACGCAGCAGGCGAGCGGATTCTACTCAACACCAGCAAGAACCAACAAAGAGCGGACATCTTCATCCTGCAGCTTGCAGACCAGAGACGACCCAGGATCCAAGACTCGGTGTGAGTAGAAGCCCGACGTCCTCACTCCTTCTCAGGGAGCAGAGGAGGGAAGGCCACCCCTCCCCCCCCAGCACCGGTGATCTCCATCTTGGATACCAACAAAGCTCGGAGGAGCTGCCAGCTCCAACCCAGGCCTTGGAATAAAACGAGTCATTTAGCAGGTCACAAGAACTTAACGGCAAAGTGACCTGCCAGACTCGGCTCCATCCAGGGAAAAGTCACCTAGCTCAGGCGCCAGCCATTGGAGTGGCTTCCCTCACTGGGTAACCAGAGCCAGAGGCTGCCCCTCCCTCTAGCAGCCTCAACAATCAATTGAAAAACAGAATCCCTGAGAACGGCTCCAGGCTGGGCTCTGGGAGATTTTTTTTTTGCACAAAACAGCCCCAGGAAAAAGCTACTGATTGTTGAAAGGCCTCAACACTACCCAGAACCTAGCCTCATCACTGCATCCCCCTCTTTTGTGATTCTCAAAGCAGATCACCCTCCTAGAAAACTAACCTGGGAGGGGGATCTCAAAATCTTGGGTAAAGCAGAGCATTTTTCTGCCTCTTCCAACAAACCGACTTAAGAAACCAATCAAGCCACAGGACATCAAGCTGACCAGAGACTCCAACAAAAGGCTGGTTACAGACAAAAGGGAGATACAGGATTCTTCCCACCCCTCCCCCCCAAAAAAAAATCAAAGGACTTTTTTTTTCTTTTTTTTTTCCTTTTTTTTCTTTTTTTGTTTGTTTTTTGTTTTTTGTTACCTGATATATATATAAATTTTTTTCTCTTTTAAAACTTTTATTAATCTTTAATTTATGCCTCTTCTGAAAAAATAATTGATTTCCAGTAACTTTTTTTTCTCCTCTTATAATTTTTATTTTAGGAATATGTAAATGAGCGTTTTCCTTTCTTTTCTTATCTTCTTTCTCTTTTTCTTTCTTTCATAATTATCTTTTTGTTTTTTGTCTAGCTCTACTGAACTTCTGATATTTTCTTCTCCCTTTCCCATCCTTAAAGTTTTTCACATCTCCTCTATGTCCCTCCCTTTCTCTAAACATATTCACATTCCTCTATAAATAGATGGTCTTTTAATCTCTACAATAACATTAATTTTTACGTTTCTATTTTTTTTCTGGTCTCTTTTCATTCCCTTATCCCTCTCTTCTTTTTCTCTCTCTCTCTACTTGCATCCTACCCAACCCATTTCCTGCATTGTGATTAGGACATAGTTAACTCTCCCTGTGCCTCCCCACACCAATCTATTCCTATTTTTCACCCACATCTCTCCCTAATCCTAATAATTTCTGGTTTTCCAAATTCTTTTCTGCGGTTCGAAGTCCTTCAAAATATAGTTGTTTGATGTTGAATAGATGTATCTGTTGAACTAGATTGTATCTGTAGATTATTGACTGTACAAATGCAAACTTTGGTTGATGGTTGCCTTAAGATAGTGTTGTAGCAAAAAACTGGTGCTATCTTCATCTCAAATGGGCAGAGTAAGCCGGAAAAACAAAAGAAAAATGGCAAATTCGGGTATCTCAATTTCCAATCTTGATAATCAGGGGTCAGATCAGATAATGAACAATCCAGAGGAGAGTTGCCAAATAGCTCTACAAACACTGGTGGCAAACATGATAAATGAGAAGTTTGACAACTTACAAAGGACTCTGTATGAGCGTGATAGGGAGAGAGAGGAGGCATCCCAGAAGTTTATACAGGAATATCATAAGCGTGAGGAAGCTACTCAAAAACTGATACAGGATTTGCGTGAACAACTTGAGAATACGCAAATAGAAAGGGAGGGATGGCGTGAGCAGGCTGAGAACACTCAAAGAGAACTGCAGGAATCCCACAAACGAGAGGAAGCTAAACAAAGAGTAATACAGGAATTGAGAGACCAGGTAGAGAACACACAAAGATCACTAAAGGCATCCATAGAATCCATTAACAAAGAGCTGAAGGAAGTCAGGGAGACCACAAAGGGAATGCTGAATGGAACCCAACAGAAGGAATGGGAGTCCAAAGAAACCATATCCAATCAACTAAGTGATTTGAGGACAAACACTGAACACCAAATTAAGGAAGTAAAAAGATTCATACAAGACCTAAAACAGAGCTTCAACAAAGAACTTGAAGCCATCAAAGCTGAACAATGAGAAGGAAAAGAGATTAAAAACAAAGTAAAGAGTCTTGACAGCAGGTTAGACCATGCAGAAGATCGAATCTCAGGGATTGAAGACAGCCTAGATATTATAGAGAAAGAACATACAACCATCCAAGACAAGTCCAAGAAATATGATAGATCTATCCAACACCTGGAAGACACCATCAGAAGGCCTAATCTAAGGATAATGGGTGTAGAGGAGCACCTAGAAACAGAAGTTAATGGTCTAGGAAATTTGTTTAACAGGATCCTAGCAGAGAACTTCCCAAACATGCAAAAATATAGGCCTATTCAGATACAAGAAGCCTTTAGAACCCCAAATAGACCAGACCAGAATAGGACATCCCACCGTCACATTATAATCCACACAGGATCAACTCAGAACAAGGAAAAGATCTTTAAAGCTGTCAGGGAGAAAAGGGTAATCACCTATAAAGGGAAACCAATTAGAATCACCTCAGATTTCTCAGCAGAGACAATCAAATCAAGAAGAGCCTGGAATGACGTATGCCATGCCTAAAAAAAAACAACTATCAACCAAGAATACTGTACCCAGCTAAACTCTCCTTCATAACTGAAGGAAATTGAAACAATACATCTCCACCAAACCAGCCCTACAAAAGATTCTTAAAGATGTCCTACACATAGAAAACCAACAAGACCACAATAAAAGCCAACAAACTGCACCCAAACTGAGAATCCAAGAACCATAGGAAGAACCCAGTTTTTGCAGCCCCCAAGAAGGTAGATAACATGGCAGGAACTCCCAAATACCTCTCAGTCCTATCTCTTAACGTTAACGGACTGAACTCTCCAATTAAACGACATAGACTGTCTAGTTGGATTAAAAAACAAGACCCTTCTATCTGCTGCCTGCAGGAGTCACATCTTGCCCGTAAAAACAAACATATTTTCAATGTTAAAGGCTGGAACAAAACCTACCAAGCAAACGGCCCTCATAAACATGCGGGAGTTGCAATCCTAATATCAGATAAAATAGGCTTCAAATTAAAAATCGTGAGAAGAGATAAAGAAGGTCGCTACATACTAATTAAAGGATCTCTCCTTCAGGAGGATATTACAATTCTAAATATCTATTCGCCAAACAATGGAGCACCCAAATTTATCAAAGAAACACTACTTTCCCTCAAATCCCATATAGATCCAAAGACATTAATTGTTGGGGATTTTAACACACCACTCTCCCCACTAGACAGATCAACTGGGCAAAAACTCAACAGAGAAACCGCAGATCTAAACAGCTGCATAGATCAACTAGACTTAACAGACATTTACCGAACATTTCACCCAGCAGCATCAGAATACACATTATTCTCAGCAGCACATGGAACATTTTCTAAAATAGACCACATTCTAGGCCACAAAGCAAACTTGTCTAAATTCAGAAACCTTGAAGTTATACCCTGCATTCTCTCTGACCACAAGGGAATAAAATTAGAACTCAACACCAAAAACCACCAAAGAAAGTCCGGTATCACATGGAGGCTGAACAACACACTGCTGAATCATGAGTGGGTCATGGAAGATATTAGAAAGGAAATTCAAATGTTCATGCTATTCAACAAAAATGAACACACAAATTACCATATCCTCTGGGACACAGCAAAGGCAGTACTCAGAGGCAAGTTTATAGCTCTGAGCTCCTACATCAACAAATTGGAGAGATCTGAAACTAGCAATTTAATGACAAATCTAAACCTCCTTGAAAAAGAGCAGCAAGATAAACCCCAATCCAGTAGAGGGAAAGAAATAATCAAAATTAAATCAGAATTAAATGAACTAGAATTTAAAAAAACTATAGAAAGAATCAACAAAACAAAGAGTTGGTTCTTTGAAAAACTTAACAAAATTGACAGACCCTTAGCAAATCTTATCAGAAAAAGAAGAGAACACACCCAAATTAATAAACTCAGAGATGAGAATGGAAACATCACCACGGAAACAATCAAGATTCAGAACATTATAAGGGAATACTTCTCAAAACTTTATGCTAATAAGTTCGACAACTTGACAGAAATGGACCTTTTCCTAGCAAATATTGACATGCCAAAACTAAACCAAGATGAGTTAAACTATCTTACCAGGCCCATATCAAGCATTGAAATAGAAACAGCAATAAGAGACCTCCCAGCTAAGAAAAGTCCAGGACCAGATGGTTTTACAGTGGAATTTTACAAGGCCTTCAAAGCAGAGCTCACACCAATACTCCTCCAACTCTTCAATGAAATTGAAAGAGAAAGCTCACTACCGAATACATTCTATGAAGCCATCATAACCCTCATCCCAAAACCAGGCAGGGACTCATCAAAGAAAGAGAACTATAGACCCATTTCTTTGATGAACATTGATGCAAAACTTCTCAACAAAATTTTGGCCAATCGACTTCAACAATTCATCCAAAAAATCATACACCACGATCAAACAGGATTCATTTCAGGGATGCAAAGCTGGTTCAATATACGCAAATCAATTAATATTATTCATCACATCAACAGGAGCAAGAACAAGAACCACATGGTTATCTCAATAGACGCAGAAAAAGCATTCGACAAGATCCAACACCCCTTTATGATGAAGGTTCTGGAAAAATTAGGAATCCATGGAACATTCCTCAATACAATAAAGGCTGTATATGACAAACCTACAGCCAGCATTATACTCAATGGTGAAAAACTAAAGCCATTTCCTCTTAACTCAGGAACAAGACAAGGATGCCCACTCTCTCCACTTCTCTTCAATCTAGTATTAGAATGCCTAGCTACAGCAATAAGACAAGATGCAGACATAAAGGGGATCCAAATAGGGAAAGAAGAAATAAAACTCTCCCTCTTTGCAGATGACATGATCTTGTATTTAAAGAATCCCATAGACTCCACTCCCAAATTACTCAAGCTGATTCAAAACTTTGGCAAAGTAGCAGGTTATAAAATTAACCCCCAAAAATCAATGGCTTTTCTGTATGCCAACAATGAGAAAAGTGTGGCTGAAATTAGGAAAGCAACTCCATTTGTAATAGCCCCACAAAAAGTAAAATACCTAGGAATTAACTTAACTAAAGTAGTGAAGGACCTCTACGATGAAAACTTTAAAATCTTGAAAAAGGAAATCAACACAGAACTTAAAAAATGGCAAAACCTCCCATGCTCCTGGATTGGCAAGATTAACATCGTGAAAATGGCAATACTTCCCAAGGCTATCTACAAATTCAACGCGATACCTATCAAAATTCCACCCTCATTCTTCAAGGAAATAGAAGAGGCAATCCAAAAATTCATATGGAACAATAAAAGACCCCGAATAGCAAAAACACTTCTCAACGGAAAGAACACTGCTGGAGGAATATCAATACCAAATTTCAAACTCTACTATAAAGCCATAGTAATCAAAACATCTTGGTATTGGCATAAGAACAGACCTCAGGACCAATGGAATAGAATTGAAAACCCAGAAATGAACCTACAGACCTATAGCCACCTAATCTTCGATAAGGGAGCTAAAACCATAGAATGGAAGAAAGACAGCCTCTTCAGTAAATGGTGCTGGCAAAATTGGTTAACTACATGTAGAAAACTAAAGCTAGATCCTTATATATCACCCTGCACCAGAATCAACTCCAAATGGATCAAAGACCTTGAACTCAAAGCAGACACTCTGAAAACATTACAGGATGGAATAGGAGAAACCCTAGGTCTCCTTGGCTCAGCCCGAAATTTTCTGAATAGAGACCCGGAAACACAACAAATCAAAGAAAGGTTGTACAAATGGGATTGCATAAGGTTGCAGAGCTTCTGCAGGGCAAATGACATAGCTAGCAAGATCAATAGAAAGCCCACCGATTGGGAGAAGATCTTTACTAGCCATACAACGGACAAGGGTCTCATATCTAAAATATACTTGGAACTCAAAAAATTAAACCCCCCAACAACAAATCCTCAAAGAATCAACTGCCCAATAAATAAGTGGGCGAAAGACTTAAAGAGAAGCTTCTCTGAAGAAGAAAGAAGGATGGCCAATAGACACATGAAGAAATGTTCAACATCCCTAGCCATAAAAGAAATGCAAATCAAAACAACATTGAGATATCACCTCACTCCAGTTAGAACGGCAAAAATCAAGAACTCTAACAACAACAGATGCTGGAGGGGCTGTGGACAGAAAGGAACCTTACTTCATTGTTGGTGGGAATGTAAACTTTTTCAACCACTTTGGAAAGCAGTATGGAGGTTCCTCAAAAGACTTCACATAGATCTCCCCTATGATCCAACAATCGTACTTTTGGGCATTTACCCAAATGTATACAAACAAGACCACACTAAAGCTACCAGCACAACTATGTTTATTGCAGCATTATTTACCATAGCTAAGATATGGAACCAACCCAGAAGCCCCTCAGTAGATGAATGGATCAAGAAAATGTGGTATATATACACAATGGAATTCTATGCCTCCATCAGAAAGAATGGCATTTCCCCATTTGTTAGGAAATGGAAAGGCTTGGAAAAAATTATATTAAGTGAAGTAAGCCAGGCCCGAAGAAACATAGGTCCCATGGTTTCCCTTATTTGCAATATCTAGTATAGGTATGAGTCAAGCGGAAAAGGTCAGATAATGTGATGTTAGGAAAACGAACCCTTAAATATGTATTTTAATGTTTCCGTTTCTTTCATGCATGTGTTTCTATCGCATTTATAAGATTATTTCTTTGTTGCTTTGTATGTCCCTCCCCCACAGTGTAACCCCCGCTTTCACTTTATTTGATGTCAGTATAACATGTGGAGGAGATGGGGACAAACAAGTCGTTTAAGGATTCAGGTGGACCTGTTGCAACAAGGAGAATTACAAAATGTCATGTCAAAGCAAGCTTTACAATGTCGGTGTTGGGGGGGAGGGGTGTATGATTGGGTGGGGGGGAGGGGGGAGGCTGAGAAGGGAGGTGAAGGATAAACAAAGGAGGAGGCTGCAATGCTTGGTAAGAAATGTATGCATTATCCTGCCAATGTAATTGTAACCCCTCTGTACAGTATGTTCTCAAATAAAATAAAATAAAATTAAAGAAAATAAATATGTCCTCATTTTCCATTTTGTTACATTAATGACTCATGAGCTATGGGATCCTTACATTAGCATCCTCTTCCATCTGTGTAGGTGTATTTAGTATCAGGAAGTGTTCATAGGGAAATAGAGAAAGACAGATTTTTAGAGAGCAAGGGAAATCAGGTATGAAAGAACAGCATAGAAGGAGATACATTTATCACACAGAGATTAAGAACTAGCCTAAGAGATTGATATTGCTAAAGACAATGAAGAATAAGCCTAGTTGATAACTAGTTCTTCAATAACCAAAAATGGTTTCCTGGAATGGTTTCTGCTATACCTTAGTTACTATCATTTATTCCTTCCATCTGGAGTTCCTCTTTCTCTTCTGTCACAACTCTTAATTAGCCTTTGCTTTTTGGTGCCATGACCGGCCAAAAAGTTTTCCAAATCTCACTTAGACTACCCTTCTCATTGTGATTAGCAGTGACCACTCAAAAGTCTGGAATCCTTGAATTTCCAGAATTAATCTTCACCTGACATCTAAGCACATTCCTGGTATTAATTTCCATTACCTAATGAACAAAACTTCTTTTTTTATAACACAGTATCCTAATATAGGTAAAATACATGAATTAGGGACTATTGTCAGGAATCAGTATGGAAAGAGCAATTATATATTCCAAGTATGGGCTCTTTATTTTGCATTTATTAACTAAATGTTGTTGTTGTTGTTATTGTTGTTTTGCCAGGACTGGGGCTTAAACTCAGGGATAGGGAATTATTCCTCAGGTTTTTTTTCTCTCAAGGCTAACCCTGTACCACTTGAGGCACGGCATCACTTACAGTGTTTCTTTTTCTGTTTATGTGGTACTGAGGAATTGAACCCAGGGTTTCATGCATGCTAGGCAATCAGTGTACCATGAAGCCACATTCCCAGAGCCCTAAATAACTTTCTTAAGATGGTATTACATTTTCATTCCATAAATTTGTATCATAATTTTGGCCAGAAATTTTTGCCAGAAAAGGACGTAGAACACAATACTAATTCCAATAAGGCTAGATGGAAAATAAATAACCTTATGGTCTAGCCAGTGCACAGAGGGGCTTACCTCATGAAGCTGATATAACAGACTGAGCGAGAGAGCTCCTAACCCACAGCCCACCTCCAGAATGAGAAGGCCACCTTGGTTCCAGCAACATGGGGACGCTGGACCACCTCCTCCAGCACCCATTCAATAAGTTCCTCTGTGTGTGTGTGTGTGTGTGTGTGTGTGTGAGAGAGAGAGAGAGAGAGAGAGAGAGAGAGAGACAGAGACAGAGACAGAGAGAGAGACAGAGAGAGAGACAGAGAAATACAGAAACAAAGACACACAGAGAGAGAAAGAGAGAGAGAGAGAGAGAGAGAGAGAGAGAGAGAGAGAGAGAGAGAGAGAGAGAGAGAGAGAGGGTCAGAATTACACTTAAGCCAGGTGCCGATGGCTCAGGACTATAACCCTAACTACACAGGAGGCTGAGATATGAGGATCATGGTTCATAGCCAGCCCGGACAGGAACATCTGTGAAACTCTTATCTCCAAAGAACCACCAGAAAACCAAAAGTGGTGTTGTGACTCAAGTGGTAGAATGCTAGCCTTGAGCTGAGGAGCTCTGGGACAGCGCCCAGGCCCAGAGTTCAAGCCCCACGACTGACAAGAAGTGGACTTCGCACCACAAGACGTGGACTGAATAGCACCCACTGTCCTAGGGAGCATGGCAGAGAAGTTAGGCTGAGCTTCCTGTTAGCAGGATGTCATGAGTAGGTCACCCGTATTCTCCATGCCTCGTTTTCCCCAGGGGCAAAATTGAATACAGTAAAGGATCCCCTTCCTCAGGTGGGTAGGGTAATGAAGAAAGACAGCCATGTTTTGTTTCATAATCCCACACCTGTTGCACGATAAATAACAGACCCCATCATAGCCTTTTCCAGGTAACTTTCTGTCATATGCTCACAGAATTCCTGAGAACCGTATCTGACAGCAGCTCCCTCTGTGCCTGGCCCTGCTCCAGAGAGCCCTCTGTATTAATCCCTTGTTTCCTGACAACTGTCCCATGAGGAGATTGAGGGCCTATGTTCGAGGCCCAACCCAGAGCTTCACCTGTGGTCATGAATTGGCTGCCATGGACTGAGTTAGGGACAATCCATATAAACCAATGACTGAGCATGGCTCCACATGTCTACCATCCCAACTACAGGGGACCAGGCCTGGTGGCGCATGCCTGCCACAGATAGGAGGACCTCCATCCAGCCCAGCCTGAGCACATATTAAGTCTCCATCTCGGAAATGCCCAAGACAGAAAAGCTTGGCTCTCATGGTAGAAGACATGACTGGCAAGCCTAAGGCCTTGAGGTCAAACTCTAATATACCAGAAAGAACCAGAGGCCCAGTGCCAGAGCTCATGCCTATAATCCTACTAATCAGGAGGCTTAGATCTGAAGATCACAGCTGAAGACTTAAAATAGGGTTGGCCTCTCCCATCAGACATCCTGATGAGAAGACCTAGAGTCTGACCTACTCTGTTGCTCTACATACTAGCAGGGCTCATATCCTTACTAAGTACTGGCCATGATCTTTGTCCCCCTGGCAAGCCACCAACCAGGCCCAAGGGAGTACACAGCTCCAGGCCACAGAGATCCCTTGTTCTTGTAATTAAACAGTGCTGAGTCCCCTTCAAGCGTCTCACCCTTCCAGGCACCCAGAACTCACCTTCAAAGCCCATGCACTCCCCAAAAATAGCAGGTAGAAGTTAACAAAGCATCCAGCCTCCTTGTTACACCCCACTTCTACACACATACACACACACACACACACATACACACACACACACACACACACACACACACACACATCCATCCAGACCGATGACAGAAGACTCGTCCATGCAGCACCTGCAATTTACCAACTGATCACTCACCTGAGCACAGTCAGTCTATACAAGGAGAAAGATGATCTCTCTCTGTCTTTCTCTGTGTCTTTCTCTCTGTGTCTCTGTGTCTCTCTGTCTCTCCTTCTCTCTCTGTCTCTGTCTCTGTGTCTCTGTTTTTTCTTTCTTTCTGTCACACACACACACACACACACACACACACACACACACACACACACACACACACACACACACACACACACAGACTCAGAGCAGTGCCTCTCCTGAGTTTGTTGGAGACCAGATGGACCAGGAGTACCAGCAGAAGATGGCAGAGCTGGGAAATGTGATCACTCCATAAGAACTGTTGCCAGCTGGAGGAGGGGAAGACAGGCTGGGTGTATGTGTGGGGGGAGGGTACTGCTCCCAGATATTCACCTTTTGCTATGACCCCCCAGCAACTTCACCTCCCTACCGGGCTTTTCTGAGACCCTCTTCAGGTGAAAGGGTGACTGAGCACAGAAGACAAGGGCTCACACAGCAAGCGGGGCCTATCTTCTGCATTCAACACCCCCACCCCCAGAAAATAGGAAAAGACTCCAGAAGGCAGGTGTGGACATGCTTCTCCCCAACTCAGACTAAAGCCACCAGGTTCCCACCGGGGAGAGAAAGGGTGCAGATGTGCTGCTGTGTGGCTCCCACAGCTCCAGGCCAGGAGCTCTGTAGTGCCCACTCCTCATTCAACCCTGTATCTCCCTGTTTCCTGGGACACTGGCCACTAGCGATGGGGGTGGGATCGTTGGGCCAACACACACCTTCACCCCTGGGGTGCATTTGTGGCAGAGTCCTGGCTGGACTGTTGGACATGGGGGAGGCGCAGGTATAGGTCTGTGGGGGGGGAATGGGGTCGCAGGGTGAGGTCCTGTGAGGCAGCCACTCACATGTGCTGCTAGGAGAAGCTGTTGGTGGCTGCCCCAGGTGGGGCGAGCAATGATGGCAGAGCCTTGGTGGACACTCAGGCCTGGAGCAGAGAAGAGGGGGGTCAGGACCAGGTCAGGGCTGCAAACCGGGTGGTGGTGCACCATTACCTGAGGACTCCAAGAGGCACCTCATGTCCGAGCCAGCAGCACCAGGTTTGAAACGCTGCTCCAGAGGGAAAGAGGGGAGGGGGCTGGGGCCCGGCCAAGCATGTGGTGGGGCTGAGCAAGGCCTCTCCTCCTAGGCCTCGAGTCTCTTGATCACCACTCAGCCACCTCTACCTTCTTCAACTGTTGCTAGTGGTGTCAACCAGCAGAGAGTATCCAGGTGCTACCAGGCAACATGGAATGTGGGCGTGCCCACCATTCTTGTATCCCGTTGGTCAAAAAGAACCATTCCGGAATAGGGGTGTGGCCGGAATCCTGTGATGCAGGCAAATGGATGGAGTCAAGATAACAGCAGCTCCTTTCCCAGGAAACTCTGTCCAATCCAGTTGGGGAAAAGAGGATGATCTGCTTTAGCCAGATGGCTGCACAGATTGTTGTGTATGTCTGTATGTTGCCAGTCCCGGTCCTTGAACTCAGGATCTGGACACAGTCCATGAGCTGCTTTTGCTCAAGGCTAGCCCTCTACCACTGGAGCCATACGGCTCTACTTCTGGCTTTGTTGGCACTTGTAATTGGACAGGGGTCTCAACGACTTTCCTGCCTAGGATGACTTTGACCATGATCCTCCTATCACAGCCTTGTAAGTATCAAGGAGGACTGCTGAGAGCCACTGGAGCCTGATTAATCATTGGTCTTTCTGATGTTCTTGGACAGACCGTTGAGTTCCCTACCGTCGGGTTGAAGAGGTGGGAGCTGTAGCCCACAGTTTGAATCCAACTTCCAAATGGCAGGAGATCCTAAGAAACTCATTCCTATTCATATGATTACCAATGGAATGTGATGTATGTCATGATTAAATGGGCAGTTCTTGAATGATTCTAGGGTAAAATTACACACAATTATATTATAGAACACTGATCAATTTTAATTAATACTTTATGATGCATTTAAACTATTACATTCATTAAATGGAGGCATAATGGAATACCTAAGAACTGGGCGTCACATAGCATAAAGGTGCCATTTTTTCTGCCAGGCCTGGGATTTGAACTCATGGTCTGGGTAACACTGTTGCACAGTGTGGAAAGGGGAAACTTGCCTCCTTGAAGTCAAGAAATTCAAGTCTGTTCCTTAGGCCTGAAATTTGTGTATATGTTAAATATATGATTTATCTTTATATACATATGTTGACTACATATTGCGTTCAGTGTAGTTATTCACCTTACTTTTTGTTTTATTCATGTCTTGACTGTTTATTTTATTGCCTATTATGAGACATAGAAGAGTGATTACATTGATTACATAGGATATAGGTCTGCATATGTTTTTCACTTCATACCTGACACCCAGGACTTTCACAGAAAAGGAAAACCTGTGTCACCATCAGCTTCTTACTCCACAATTCATTTTTGGGAGTGCTGGCATCTGAATTCACAGCCTGCAAGGCCAAGTTCAGGGATGGGTGAGTGTCTGCATGCCATTCTGGGGCAAAATGAGCTGACACACAGTTCCCAGCACCTGAGATCGAGCCCCAGGTGTTGACAAAACAAGAACAGATTGACACGCAGATGGTAGTATGCTAATAAATATATATCTTTATAGAGTGCTAGAGATGTCTATCTATTATACTGTTATATAGACTACATTCCTACCAATTCTTAGGTATTTATTATGCCTCCATGTAATTAATGTGATTGTTTTCATCCTTAACAAACTAATAAGTAAATCAATCAGTGTCCTGAAATTATCGCATTCCTGTAAGTAATACTATTCTTTTAAGGCTTCATAAATACTAAATAAAATCAGTCTCCTGAAATCATGCTCAGTCTCCTGCGCATCATTCACGATCAACTCATTCAACGGTGACATTGATAGCATTCCATTGTTATTCCTATGGATGGGAACGAGTCTCAGTATCTCCTGCCACTGGTTGGTTTCAGGACGGGGTTTCGAAATCAGGGCCTACATTGCTGCGTGGGCCTATGGCTTCCCCAATAGTCCACCAATCTTCAGCAATGCAAGGTGAAGTACCCTTTGCAGCAGTGTCATTCAGACCCAGGAGGGTCACCGTGCAAAGGAAGAAAATGTAAAAAGACCATCTTGCCGCATTTTTTCTGTGAATTTTTTTTCACACAAGGCCTGGGGGTCTAGGATCCCAGGATCAACTGTGGGTCCAGTGGCTACACTCCAGCATAGGATGATCAAAGCTGAGGCAGAGTTGTCACAACCTGAGTTCAAGCCCCCTGCAGAGCAAATTCACCTCATTTATTCGGTCAGGCTTTGGATTTGAACTCAGGTTCTGGGTAAATTTACAGCATTGTGGAAGAAGGGGAAGCTCCCAGTACTTGAAGATAAGAAAGTCAGGCCTGAACTCTAGACTTGAATTCAAGCCCCAGCCCTGGAAAACATACTATTTATATACATTGTAAAGACTGTATTTGTACTTACCTATGGATGTTCAGTCCATACACGTTTGGTGTGGTTGTTCCTTGTATTTGTTTTATTCATTTATTTACCATTGATTTTTACTATTATGACACCCATTCCATTTATTACATTGATGACATCTTATCACATGGCATCTAGATTTGTAGACATGTTCTCTGTCATGCCTGACACCCAGGACTCCCAGAGAAAAGGGAACAAAGTTTCACATTCGGCTTCTTACTGCATGATCCAATTGTTGGTAGTGCTGGGATCTGAACTCAGGGCATAGCAGGAGCAATTGGCAAACAGTTCAAGGTGAACACACCAGCCTGTGAGCAACTAAGCAGTTAGGCCATTCCCAGGATCTGACATTGGTCCCCAGGGTGGGCCATGATAGTCATAAATTCATTATTTAAACATAGGATTTATATTTACACACATGTGTGCACAGCATCTTGCATTCGGTGCACTTCTCCTTATTTTGTGTTTAATTCATGGAGGTATTTTGTGTTTTACAGAGTATGGTGACAGGTACAACTGCTGACATGGATGAAAATCTGTTCCCATGGTTATAGGGTTGCCTATGCATTCTCCATCCTAGTTGAGACCCGGGACCTTCACAGGACAGGAAAACATGTGCAACGACTGGCTTCTGACAACAGAATGAAACTTTTGTCAGTGCTGGGATTTGAACTGAGGTCTGGGTAGCTCTGTTGTACTGTGAGGGAAGAGGAAGCTCACCATCTTTGAAGACTACAATGTCAGGCCTGGTCCAGGGCCTAATTTGAATCCTTAGCACTGGACAAAATAACAAGCCCACCTTTTTTAAACATAGGATCGCTCTTTACCTACAGATATGGTATGCATCTTGCATTCAGTGTAGTTATTCTTTTTATTTGGTGTCTTATTCATGGATATATTGTGTATTTTATTGAGCATGGTGACCAATATAACTGTACTGGCATGAATGACAACCTATTTCCATGGCTATAGAGTTGCCTATATGGCATTCTCCATCTTTGCTGAGACCAGGACTTTCACAGGACAGTAAAACAGGTGGGTCGATTGGCTTCTCACATCAAGGTGATTCTTTTGGCAGTGCTGGGATTTGAACTCAAGGCCTAGCAGGCCCAATTGTTGAATGGGTCATGGTGAACGCACCAGCATGTGAGCCACTAAGGAGCTAGGCTGTTCCCAGGACCTGAGATCAAGCCCTGGTGGCGGCCAATATAGTCATAAATTCAAATTTTAAACAGAGGATCTATATTTCCATATATGGGTGGGCAGCAACTTGAGTAAAGTATAGTCATTCTCTTTATTTTGTGTCTTATTCATTAATGTATTGTGTATTTTGTTGAGTATAGGATGACAGATATAACTGTGGTGACCTAGATGATAGCCTATTCCCCTGAGTTTAGAGTTGCCTATGCATTCGTCATCCTAGCTGAGACCTAGGCTTGCACAGCACAGTAAAACAGGTGCAACTACTGGCTTCTCACATCAGGGTGAATTGTTGGCAGTGCTGGAATAAGAACTCAGGACTTAGGAGCCCCAACTGCCCAATGGGTCCACGTGAGTACATCAGCCTGTGAGCCACTAAGGAGCTGGGCCATTCCGAGGAACAGAGATTGATCCCCAGGGTGGCCACAATAGTCCTCAATGCATCATTGAAACATGGGATGCCTTTTCACATCCGTGTGTGGACTGCATTGTAGAGAGCTGCTAGAGGCCGCACCTGGAAGATGGCGCCGGCTTCCACCCTCCGCCTTCCCGATGGCGAGTGCTCTCTTGGTAAACAACTCCTTATATGGCTAAGGCAAAGAATCTGGCTTGCTTCCGCGCACCTGAACCTATTGGTGGTTCCCACGTGGCGTATCAGGGTTGGCTACCCAGCGGGTACTTAAGGCTGTGGGGAATTCTCCCAGGGGTTGGGGTCAGAAGATTACTCAAAGGTTCTGAATAAACTGCAGAGAGAAGAGTCCGGTGTCGCGTCTTCCTTGCTGGTCGAGGCGGTAGCGACACGTGGTGGCCCGTACAGGGACTCAACCATAACCCCAACGAGGACTCAGAACTCTCTGCCGTCAGGGTGGTGCACTGGTAAGTTCCCAGGTAAAAGGGGAATCCGCGACAGGAGCGGGGGGGATTTTTGCTCTTCTCTGTAAGATAGGGAAAGAGCGAGAACCCGGGGCTAGTCAATAGAGTAGCCAAAAGTGAAAGTAAAAGTTTGTTTACCAGCTTTAAATGTTTAAAACATGGGCGCTTCTTCTTCGCACCCAATTCTTTTGGCTCTCAATGAGCTACTGCACTCAAAAAAGTTAAAAATAAAAAAGAATACTTTAGAGAGATTTTTGAATGAATGTGACATCGTTGCCCCGTGGTTCGCTGTCTCCGGAAGCCTCACGGTGGCCTCTTGGGAGAAACTAGGGAGGGACCTAGATTTTGCCTCTGAAGAAGGAATGCTTAAGAGCGGAGTGAGACCAATATGGAAACTGATAAGAGGCTGTCTCGAGGACTAGCGTTGCAGTGAGGCGGTAGAGAATGGTCAGGCCGCCCTAGAAATGCTGCAGGAAGAAAGATCGGAAAGGGCAGACAGCGAAAAGGAGGAGATGGGGGGGGTTATACCCCGATTTTGCCGAACTAGAGACCTCTGAGTCTACAGACTCAGAGGAACTACAATCACTCATAGAACAAATAGAAAAAACAAAGATAAGAAAGAGGAGGAAAGGGAAGGAGAGAGAGGACCCAGATAAAGACGAATGCACGCCCTCCGTGCACCGCCCCACACCTTTGGCCCCTCCGCTCTATGCGGAGGACCCCGGAAGTGGCAGCCCCGGCTGTTCTTTCAGCCCAGGCGTGTGGAAAGCGGTCAGAACCGAGTTACATCTAGCCTGCCCAATATTTCAGGATCCACAGGGACAGCGGTATCATGAACCCTTAGATTTTAAGGTTATAAATCTTTAGCTGAGTCTGTGCGGACATACGGAATCACAGCCTCCTTTACTGTAGCCCAGGTGGAGGCCCTAAACAGACATTGCATGACACCCGGTGATTGGAGTGGGCTCGCACGAGCTTGTTTGAGCCCAGGTCAGTATTTAGATTGGAAGGCCTTTTTGATTGAATTTGCTAGTGAAGAGGTTGCGGCCAATCAGGCTGGGGGAAACCCAGCTTGGGACAGAGATATGCTGCTTGGACAGGGGAGATTCGCCAATCAGCAGATAGGCTACCCGGTTCAAGTTTATGAACAAATCAATAAAATTGGCATAAAGGCATGGAAGGCCTTACCAAATAAAGGCGAGGTGAGTGGCAATCTCACCAAAATCCTGCAGGGCTCTATGGAGCCGTTTTCGGACTTTGTTGCCCATATGGTCGAGGCCGCTGGCAGAATTTTTGGTGACCCAGACGCAGCCATGCCATTAATTAAACAGCTTGTTTACAAGCAGTGCACTAAGGAATGCAGAGCCGCCATAACCCCATATAAGAATAGGGGACTAGAAGCATGGATGAAAGTTTGCAGAGAGCTGGGCAGACCACTAACTAATGCTGGATTAGCTGCTGCTGTGGTGCAATTAACCCAGAAGAAAGGGGGAGGCTCAGGTGCGTGCTTTAGATGTGGCAAGATGGGACACATAAAGCGTAATTGCCCTGAAAGAGGAAGTGTGATAGAAACAGGAAAGGGACAACAGCCTAAGCAGCCTGGGCTGTGCCCTAGATGTAAAAGGGGGAAGCACTGGGCAGTTGAATGCCGATCTGTGAAAGACATCAACGGTCGAACCTTAACGCAGGCCCATTCAAAAAACGGGCAGCAGGGCCCCCGCCCTCAGGGCCCGCAAATATATGGGGCAGTCAAGAACCAGGACAGGAGCTACTACCCAGAACATAGGCCGACCCTCTGCCACCCCAAGGACCGCGGAGAGCCACTGCGGGCTCAGCAGGACTGGACCTCCGTGCCACCACCAGACTCGTATTAACTCCCCGAATGGGGGTCCAGTTAGTTGACACAGACTTCCAAGGACCCCTTGAGCCTGGCACGGTGGGATTGTTGATAGGGAGGTCATCCACAATTCTGCGGGGCCTTAAGGTGCATCCTGGTGTGATTGACCCAGACTATACTGGAATTGTAAAGATTATGGTTGAATCTCCTAAAGGAATTTTAGCCATCTCCTCAGGAGATAGAATTGCTCAGCTTTTGATTTTACCCAGTTTACATGACCATTTTGCGGCTCAGCCCAAGCTAAGAGGAAAAGGGGGTTTTGGATCCACGGGAACAGACTTAACATTCCTGTCTCTTGATTTGGACCAAAGACCAGTTCTTGAACTCAATGTTGATAATAAGAAAGTTTTGGGCCTTTTGGATACTGGGGCATACAGGAGCATTATTGCCAGAAAAGATTGGCCATCAGGATGGCCTGTACAAGCGTCCTCCCAAACCTTACAAGGTCTGGGATATGCTAAGGCCCCTGACATGAGTGCGAGACAGCTGCACTGGAGTGATGAAGAAGGACATTCCGGTATAATACAGCCTTATGTGTTAGAGCTCCCGGTTTCCTTATGGGGCAGAGACCTTATGAAAGAAATGGGATTTAAATTAAGTAATGACTATTCCCCTGCATCACAGGACATGATGGTGCATATGGGTTATCACCCCAGTTTTGGACTAGGTAAATTTCTACGAGGGAACAAGGAGCCTATTAAAGTGTACCAGAGAAACCACAGGCAGGGCTTGGGTTTTTCCTAGGGGCCACTGGGGGAGGGATCCCCATATCCTGGAAAATGGAGGAGCCGGTGTGGGTGCCTCAGTGGCCACTTTCCTCTGAAAAATTAACTGCTGCCAGGACATTAGTACAGGAACAGTTAACCCAAGGACACATTAAACCATCAGTATCCCCGTGGAATACACCCATTTTTGTTATTAAAAAGAAGTCTGGAAAATGGCGTTTGTTACACGATTTATGAGCCATCAATAACCAGATGCAAATTATGGGCCCCGTACAACGAGGCCTACCTTTGCTTTCTTCCCTGCCAGCCTTTTGGCCCATTATTGTGATTGATATAAAGGATTGTTTTTTTTCCATTCCCCTACATGATCAAGACAGTGTGAGGTTTGTTTTTACTATTCCCTCCTGCAATCATGAGGAGCCAGATAAAAGATATGAGTGGGTAGTTTTGCCTCAGGGGATGGCCAATAGTCCTACTATGTGCCAACTTTATGTGGATGAAACTCTTGCCCCTCTTAGACAAAAATATCCCAAATTAAGATGCATTCATTATATGGATGATATTTTACTAACAGCAAAGAGTAAACATATGCTGGAAAAGGCGTATGTGGATTTGATTGAGATGCTAAAGTACAGAGGACTGTTTATAGCTCCTGAAAAGGTACAGCAGGACCAGGTTATAGATTACTTAGGAGCGAAAATATGTAAAAATTGCGTTACTCCACAAAAGGTAGAGTTGAGAAAAGATAATCTAAAAACCTTAAATGATTTTCAAAAATTGTTAGGAGATATTAATTGGGTTAGAAGCTATTTAAAGCTACCAAATTATGAGTTGAGACCCCTTTATGCTATATTACAAGGAGACTCTGCTTTGGATTCTCCTAGACAGTTAACCAAAGAGGCAAGAGAGACTTTACATAAGATAGAAGAGAGATTACAAAATGCCTGCTTACAGAGAATACAGGAAGACAAGAGTATTACCCTGTGTATACTCCCTACCTTGTCTCAACCTACTGGGTTGTTGTGGCAAGAAGGCCCGTTGTTTTGGATTCACCCGAAAATATCACCGGCCAAGTCCATTGAATATTACCCTACTGCTGTGGCTGGTGTTGCACTCTCTGGAATTCAACAATGCTTACAGTATTTTGGAATTGCCCCGTCTACCATTACAGTTCCTTACACCAGCCATCAAGTTCAAACTTTGTGTGCTACTATAGATGATTGGGCTATTTTACAATGTAGCTTTACTGGACAAATAGACAACCACTTTCCAAAACATCCCCTTTTGGGGTTTTTCAAGGAACACCCAATTATCTTTCCTAAGGTAACGACTTCTCAACCTATTGTAAGTGCCCCTAATGTATTTACTGATGGCTCAAGAACGGGATGTGGTGTATACATGGTTGAGGCACAACGACCGGTACAACACCAGTTTCAGCCCGGTGCTCCTCAGATGGTAGAGTTGAAAATTGTTATAAAAGTTTTTGAAGCCGGGCGCTGGTGGCTCACGCCTGTAATCCTAGCTACTCAGGAGGCTGAGATCTGAGGATCGCGGTTCAAAGCCAGCCCGGGCAGGAAAGACCGTGAGACTCCTATCTCCAATAAACCACCAGAAAACCGGAAGTGGCGCTGTAGCTCAAGTGGTAGAGCGCTCGCCTTGAGCTGGAGAGCTGAGGGACAGCGCCCAGGCCCAGAGTTCAAGCCCCATGACCGACAAAAAAAAAAAAAAAAACAAAAAGTTTTTGAAGCATGCCCGTTTTCTTTTAATTTAATATCTGATTCTGCTTATGTTATTAATGCTCTCAAGGTTTTAGAGGTTGCCGGACCTATTAAGAGTTCCAGTCCGGTTGGTCCATTGTTTCAACAATTACAACAGTTGATTTGGCAGAGAAAATCATGCTTTTATCCCTTGCATATTCGGGCTCATACGGGCCTGCCAGGACCCCTGGGCAAAGGAAATGATGTAGTGGATCAATGGACCAGACAAGAATGGGTATTTATTAGCTCTGTCTTAGACAGAGCCAAAACCTTTCATAAAACATTTCATGTTAATGCAAAAGCACTACAACAAAAATTTCAAATTTCTCGAGCCGATGTGAGACAGGTGATATTAGACTGTCCTTGATGTGTAATTTATCAGCATCCGCCTAGTGTTGGGGTTAATCCCCGGGGTTTGCTCCCGCTAAAAGTTTGGCAGATGGATGTAACTCACATCTCTGAGTTTGGACACCAAAAATATGTACATGTGTCTGTGGACACCTGTTCAGGTGTTATACATGCCACGCCCTCGGCTGGAGAAAAGGCACGCAATGTTATTGCCCATTGTTTGGAGGCCTGGGCAGCCTGGGGAAAACCTTATCAACTTAAGACTGACAATGGACCTGTGTACACAGGACAACAGTTTGCCTCCTTTTGTCATCAAATGGAGGTGCAACTTATACATGGTTTGCCCTACAATCCCCAAGGCCAAGGCATTGTGGAACGTGCTCACCGCACGATAAAAGAGTGCCTACAAAAACAAAAGGGGGGAATTGGCCATGGCCGTACCCCAAAGGAAAGACTTTCTCTTGCTTTATTTACTATTAATTTTTTAAATTTGGATGCTCAGAGTCAATCCGCAGCAGATAGACATAATGAACCTTATGGCCCAGCAAAAGGTATGGTAAAATGGAAGGATGTCTTGACAGGGCTCTGGCGTGGGCCCGATCCCGTACTGACATGGGCACGAGGCTCTGTTTGTGTTTTTCCTCAGGACCAACAAGATCCGGTGTGGGTGCCTGAACGCCTCACTAGAAAAGCCCAGTGTGAAGAGGCACGAGATGCGGGGGGTGATGGTCCTCCTGCTCATCCTTGCGATGGTGCAACCGGGAAGACCAGTACCGAGATGGGGAACCCTGTCTGTGTTCCCGAGACCGATGCCCATACGACATGATACATAACTGTTTCCTTGATTACAGCCTCTTCGGGTTCTGGTACCATGACTGGTGTTGTGGCAACTGCTACGGGTTGCGGCGGCCAAAGTGTTAAACCTAAATCTTCTATTACTCACAGGCCTACCTCTGTGTGCGTGTATCCCCCATTTTTGTTCATTGTGAGTATGGAAGAACTTACCTCGTGCAGTAAACCAATGCTGGAATGCCTCAAAGTTTAAATATGCTTTAGTTACCCGCATGCCTCGTTGGGTGCCTGTGCCTGAGGATGCTCCTAATGCTATGACCCAATCATCTTAAGGAGAGGGGCTGGGAAGGTGGCTCAGTGGTAGAGCACTTCCTCTGCATTCATGAGGCCCTGGGTTCGATTCCCCAGTACCATATAAGCAAAAAGAAGAGAAAAAAAGCCAGAAGTGGCGCTGTAGCTCAAGTGGTAGAGCGCTGGCCTTGAGCTGAAGAGCTGAGGGACAACGCCCAGGCCCAGAGTTCAGGCCCAGGAAAAAACCTATTTAAAAAACGCTGCAAATTTGTCTAAACAGTTGTCTAGTTATCTTTTAGGTAATTGAACTGGGGAGTTCGACAGCCTGATGGAACAGCTCAGGGTTGCCATCGTCATGGTGAACTCGACCTGAGTGGATGCCGGAATGGCGGAAGGGTTATCTTCATGGATCTCCACTGCTATGAATCATCTTAAGGAATGGGAGGGTTTAGGAGCCCTGACAGGCCTTCTGGTGTTAGCCTCCTTGGTATGACTGTGGTGCATTTGCCAAATTAGAGGTTCTCAGCATCGCAGTGCAGCCATGATTACCCAAGCCTTTACAGTCAGTGGAGCAGGTCAGTCCTCCCAAGCGTGGCTTGCCACCCTAAAACAATGAACACAGATTGCAAAGCCAAAGTACTGCAGTCGAGAGGCATGAGTTTTGCCCTTGAGGAGAGCATGTTTGATTGCACACGGGTTCGATTCGCCTTTTCCCGTCCTTGTGAAAAACGAATCAATGGACAGGCTGAGTCATCCCTAGAGAAGGTACCCTCTGGGAGAAGGCTTGTATGCAGTCCTTGCATTGTACAACCGGGATCAGACCTCTGTTCTCATCTGTGTTCTTTAAACAAAAAAGGGGGAACTGTAGAGAGCTGCCAGAGGCTGCACCTGGAAGATGGCGCCGGCTTCCGCCCTCCGCCTTCCCGATGGCGAGTGCTCTCGTGGTAAACAACACCTTATATGGCTAAGGCAAAGAATCTGGCTTGTTTCTGCGCACCTGAACCTATTGGTGGTTCCCACGTGGCGTATCAGGGTTGGCTACCCAGTGGGTACTTAAGGCTATGGGGAATTCTCCCCCGGGTTGGGGTCAGAAGATTACTCAAAGGTTCTGAATAAACTGCAGAGAGAAGAGTCCGGTGTCGCGTCTTCCTTGCTGGTCGAGGTGGTAGCGACACTGCATTGTGCATTTCATGTAGTTATTCTATTTTGAAGGCTATTCATTGATGTATTGCATATTTTCTTGAGTATATGATGACAGATATAACTGGGCTGACATGGATGACAATCTATTCTCATGGCCACAGGGTGTCCCATGCATTCTCCATCCCAGCTGAGAACCAGGACTTGCACAGGAAAGGAAAACAGGTGCAACAATTGGCTTCTGACATCAGGATGAATCTTTTGGCAGTGCTGGGATCTGAACTTGGGGCTTAGCAGGCCCAATTGGCAAATGGGTCCATGTGAGCACACCAGCCTGTGAATCACTAAGGAGCAAAGCCATTCCCAGGACCTGAGATGGAGCCCCCAGGTGTGGGGGTGAGGGGTCAGCACACAGCCGTCATCCATTCATAAGCTGAAGGTAGTATGCAAATAAGTACATATTTGTATCGAGCAGGGGAGACGGTGACCTCTGATGGAAAATCTACCATGTGTCTACTGATTCTTGGATCTTTCCAGATGCTTCCATTTCGTGAATGTGATGATTATTGTCATGCTTAATCGACACTTCTTTACAAATAATCAATACCACATGAGTTCTGCCTATCATTTTCTACTCACATCCTGCATGAAATACTCATTCAAGGATGAGCTCGATCGTATTCCATGACTCTTTCTGGTCCAGAAACAATTTCTCAGGATTTCCCGCCATTGCCTACTCATAGAGGGGCTGAATTCAAGCCTCAGGCGTGGAAAACCTACTTCTTATATACATTTTAAAGGTAGGATTTATACTTCTATACTGATATTCAGTACATATCATGTTTGGTGTGGTACGATTTATACTTCCATACAGATGTTCAGTCCATATCGTGTTTGGTGTGGTTATTCATTTTATTTCTTGTTTTATTCATTTATAAATTGTTTATTTTATTGACTTGATGGCACCTATACCATTTATTACTTTGTTTACATCCTGTCACATAGCAACTAGATTTGTAGATGTGTTCTCCATCATGCCTGACACCCAGGACTCTCCCACAAAAGGAAATCATGTGTCACACTCGGTCTCTTAATCCAAGATTAAATTTTTGGCAGTGCTGGGATCTGAACTCAGGGCCTAGAAGGCCCAATTCATGAATGGGTGAGTGTGAGCACAGCAGCCTCTAGCCAATGAAGCTGTCAGTTGGTTCCTATGTGCTGAGATAGGCAGACGGTGGTATACAAATAAATATATGTTGGTAAAAAGTGCCAGAAATGTCTATGATTGAATGACATCTACTACCTTCCTACCAACTCTTCGGTATTGATTATATCGCCATTGAAATATTATTCTTTTCATGCTTAATAAACTATTAATTAAGGTCAATCAGCATCCTAGGATTATTGCATCTACTTTTAGACTAGACAAATGCACGAACTACTCTTTCAATCAGTATTCTTATGCATAGGTATGAGTCTCTTGTGATCTCCTGCCATTGGTAGTTGTCAGGACCGGAATTTGAACCCAGGGCCTATGTTGACATTGTTGGCTTATGGCTTCCCTGATAGTCTGCCAGCCATCAGCAATGGGAGGTCAGGTCCACTTTGCAACCGTGTCATACAGACCCAGGATGGTCACCGTGCAAAGAAAAAAATCGTAAAACTCCCCAGCCCTCTAAAGCTCACCATTTTTTGTGCTGTCCCGCTTTTTTTTCTTCCTCCAAGCCCTCTGGGCTTAGGATCCCAGGATCTGCTATGGGTCCAGAGGCTGCACCCCAGTCTACGGAGATCGCAGCTGAGGCAGAGTTGCTACGACCTGAGCTCAGGCCCTATGGTTGGCAAAATTAATTAATTAATTTACTAAATTAAAAAAAATAAAGATCCTGGGTTTGGAGTTTCTGCCAGTTTTTCTTCCGAGCCTGGGATTTTTTTTGGGGGGGTCCGGTCGTGGGGCCTGAACTCTAGCGCTCTACCACTTGAGCCACAGCACCACTTCCGGCTTTTTTCTTTTTGCTTATGTGGTGCTGGGGAATCGAACCCAGGGCCTCATTCATGCAAGGCAAGCGCTCTACCACTGACCCACCTCCCCAGCCCCGCCGAGCCTGGGATTTGAACTCAGGGTCTTGATAAATCCGAAACAATGTGAGGGAAGGTGCAGAGTTGCCACTACTTGAGTTCAAACCCCATGACAAGCGAAAAATTAATTAAGTCAATGAGCTCAGCAGGGAGAGGTAGATGTGGAGATGGAAAGGGAGGGATGGTAGGGGGAGAGCAAAGGGGAAGGCAACAATGCTCAATAGGAAATGTACTCATTACTTTGCTCATGTAAATGTAACCCCTCTGTACAACATTTCTACAAAAAAAAACTTACAAAAGTAATGTAGTGCTCAAAGAAGCGCTTTTGGGGTAAGGGACGGATGTCTGAATAGTTGTACAAAATTCTATACTGACATTTTTTAATATTCAGCGTGGAACTGAATAAACATAACTGCTTCCATTACAAAATTTAAGTCACTGTCTTGGAACTGAGGCCTGTATTTCTGCCATTGATGGGATTTGAGCTCACCGTCCGGGTGTCTCTTTTACACCATTTGTGAAGGGGAAGCTCACCGTACCTGAGGAAAAGAAATTCAAGCTAGAGTTACCAGGGCCTGTATTAAGGCCCTGCAATGGAAAAAATATTTATATACATGTGTAATATATGATATATATGTACATATGCATGTTTTTTATACATTATGATTATTACTAATTTTGTATTTATTTTATTTTTATTTTATTCATTTTATTGTATATTGTATTTAGTATTATTATACACATAATATTTATTATGCATTGTACATATATTTTAAAATCATAAGCAATAATTTAGGACATTGATTCATTTTTCATTAATATTTTATTAACTGTTGAAACATGATACATAATTAAATGGAGGCATTTGTCACAGTCTTCACATGTTTAGTCTCTCCCAAGTATGAGCTTTGTCTTATTTATCTTTGGACAACTTTCTATAGGGATTTCTTTAGATGATTTATACTCAGAAGCCTTTTCTTGAGGATAGGCAAGTTGAGGGATAAAATTGTAAGGGTGGGGCTGAGAATGTGGCTTAGTGGTAGAAAGCTTCCTCAGCATGCATGAATGCCAGGGTTTGAATCCTCAGTGCCACATACTCAGTAAAAGACAGGAACTGTGGAGTGGCTCAAGTGGTAGAGCATTAAGGCTTGAGAAAAAGAAGCTCAGAGACAGTACCAAGGCCCTAATTCAAGCCCCAGGACTGGCAAAAAACAATAGGCCAGATGCCATTGGCTGACACCTAGAACCCGAGCTTCTCAGGAGGCTGAGATCTGAAGACCACAGTTCAAAGACAGCCTAGGGAAGGAAAGCCTGTCAAACTCTTACCTCCACTGAATGACCAAAAGACTCCATGTGGTCCTGTGGCTCAAGTGGTAGAGTGTTTACCTTCAGCTGAAGGGCTCAGGGACAGTGCCCAGGCTTCAGTTTGAGACACTCAACTGGAAAAAGAGTGAGGGTTAATCAAAGTATTTTTCCTATTTGCTAATTATAAGAACATTTTCTGGAAAATGAATGCTAATGTACACCAGAATTGGAGTCAGAGCTCAAGGTTCAAGTGTAGCAGATCCATATGCCCAGCCTCTCAGACTCTACCATTATAACCTTGTGTCCTACAGGGTTCTGAAAGGTCCAATGTTGAAAGGCTTAAATGCTCCCTAAGCCCTTTGTGATAAGGAGTTGACTTGTATTGTCAGTATCATTACAATTGTGAACCTAGCAGAGCACCAGTAGCTCACGCCCGCCACCCTAGCTCAGGAGGCTGAGGTCTGAGGCTCACAGGGTGAATCCAGCCAGAGCTGGAAAGTCTATGACACTCTGATTTCCACTTCTGAAAGGTCAGATGTTCAAGAGCTTCCTGTGTTTCCCATTTTAACACTGTATTTGAAGGACAGCAAATAGTTGCAAAAGCCAGGCTAGGTGAAGAGACCAAGGCCTGCAGAATTAGGAGGCAAAATGTACACACTCAACAGGGAAGTGAGCTGCAAATCCACTTCATTCATTCTAGGCAAAGCCAGCAATGGGGGGAAACCTCAAACATTTGTTAGGGTCAGGCTTTTCTCAGCTTCTACAAACAATGACTAATTAACCTTCCTCCCTCAGGTGAAGGGAGTCTCAGGCTATCTTTAGGTTAACAATAGAGAGCCAGTTCAGTGAGGGAGCAGGGAGAAAAAGAGTAGAAAAACCCTGCTCTCTGTTCTTAGGGGGTGGGTTTTTGACTCTCCATCTGAAGGCCCTTCTACCTCTGCCAGTCCATTCTCCTTCCTTCATTTTCCACATCATTAATGCAAATCTCCAGTCCAAGAAGAGGCAGGGCCCTTTCTCTACTGTCTCCAATCACCTGAGTTAGAACCTGTCTTGGCCCTCTTGGCTCTAGGGCCTTCAGCTGCTTGAGAAGTGGGACAGAGACAGTCTTCCTGCTCTGTGGTTGTGTGAAGGTGATGCTGGTGGCCTGGCACACTGCAGAAGGACTCATGACTTATTTCTTCCTGACATACAAGACCAGATTCATCTATCATCTATCTATCTATCTATCTATCTATCTATCTATCTATCTATCTATCTATCTATCTATCTATCTATCTATCTATCTATCTATCTATCTATCTATCTATCTATCTATCTATCTATCTATCTATCTATCTATCTATCTATCTATCTATCTATCTCTATCTATCTATCTATCTATCATCTATCTATCTATCTATCTATCTATCTATCTATCTATCTATCTATCTATCTATCTATCTATCTATCTATCTATCTATCTATCTATCTATCTATCTATCTATCTATCTATCTATCTATCTATCTATCTATCTATCTACCTACCTACCTACCTACCAATGTAGCAAGCTAGCTATCTCTTTGCCAGTTCTGGGGTTGAACTCAAGGCCTGGGCACTGTCTCGAGCACTCTTCTACTTGAGAAAGTGCATCAATTCTGGCTTTTTCTGTGTATGTGCTACTGAGGAATCGAACCCAGGGCTTCTTGCATGATAGGCAAACACTCACTAATCCACATTCCCAGCCTCCTTATCTTTTTCTTAATGATAGTTTTTATTTAAGTATGCTACCATCTTATGTCCCGAAGTTTAATTTTCTGAATACTTGTTATTTCTATGAACCCTGACTTTCTCTTTCCCTCCCTGAAATGAGACTGTTCCTGCGTTGGCCTCATAATAAAATGTAAATAAGGATGCTGAGAGCTTAAGTGTGTCCCCCATTTTACTACTGTTAATAGAATGTACCAGTATGTAACCAATGTATGTTTGTAAAATAAAAAAGGAACATTGGTCTTCTGCTGTTAACTAAATTGCAACTTTTACTTCATTTTGCCAATTTTTGTACTACTTTTCTTTCCTTTTCTAGTATCCACTACTTTTGCTTTTGCCTCTGCCTTTCTCCTTACTTCGTGTTACCTAATCAGCTCTTCCATCAATGAGTAAAATTAAAAGTAGGTTAAAAATCACCTTTTGCCCCCAGTAACTCATGCTTGTA
The DNA here is from genome assembly GCF_024711535.1 of Dipodomys merriami. Lineage (NCBI taxonomy): Eukaryota > Metazoa > Chordata > Mammalia > Rodentia > Heteromyidae > Dipodomys > Dipodomys merriami. The sequence continues at coordinate 5,381,617 of NW_027206402.1, read as the reverse complement.
ATCCTAGGTATTCAGGAAGCTGAGATCTGAGGATCACAGTACAAAGCCAGAATGAGCAAGACAGTAGGAAACTCATGATAAAATTGGCATTTAAAAGATAACCCAAGGGATTGGAATGTGGCTTAGAGGTAGTGTGCTTGCCTAACATTTATGAAGGCCTGAGTTTGATTCCTCAGTGCCACTTAAACAGAAAACTGGAAGTAATGCTGTGGCTTAAGTGGTAGAGTGCTGGTTAGCCTTGAGCAAAAGACCCCCAGGTACAGTGTCCAAGCCCTGAGTTTAAGCCCCAGGACTGGAAAAGCAAACATAAAAGTAGCTCCTCCAATTGCTTTTTATGTAGTGTTCCAACTCCAGGGTTCTCATTGTATTTACAGCAAAACCAATACAACAAACTGCAAGTTACAGTGCTTAGGAACTCCATGTGGTCAGTAACCATCATATTGTACACCAGACGTACAGAGGTAAGGAAGAAATGTGAAAAAAGAAGGCCACTTGGATAACCTATCTTGAGACTATACAATAATCTATTTTCTATACTGTCATTTGACTAGATATGTGGCTTAAAGAATCAGGGAAATGTTAGGTTTTGAACTTGCTCCCTGTAAAATGAGGGCAACCATACCTGTCCATCACTAGGATTGAAATCTAAAAAGGAGTGTTCCAAGAGTATAAGCCTTGCTATCCTAGGCTCCTGCTGAACAGGAATATAGAGTTCCCTATCAATAATGCCTGGACTCAAAGAGAGAATTAACAAATGGGATTGTGCCAAACTAAGAAGTTTCTGCATGGCAAAGGACACCATTAGCAAGCTAATAAAAGCCCAAGGAAGGAGAGATCTTTACCAGCTATACATCAGGATATACAAAGAGCTCAATAAATTATACTAGCAAAGAATTAACAACCCAATTAACAAATGGGCAAACAAGATAAGTAGAGACTTCTCAGAAAACATAAAATTGGCCAGTAATCATATAAAGAAATCTTTAAACTCTCTGGCCATAAAGGAAATGCAAATCAAAACACTTGAGATTCCATCTCAATTTAGAATGATCATTACCAACAATACACACAAGAAAAATACAATAGATGCTGTCACAGATGTGCAGGCAAAGGAACATCAAACAGGGCTGGTGGGAATGTGAACTTGTTGAACCACACTAAAAAAACAAACAAACTAGGACTACCTTGTGGTCTAAAACTACCAGTGTTGGGCATTTACCCAAAAGACTACAAATCAGGGTAAAGGAAGGCCACCCATATAACAGTTCATTGTCAAGGTATAGATATAGCACAAATGCCTTCAACAAATGAATAGATTAAGAAAATTTGGTATATATACACAGAGGACTTTTGCTCTTCAATTAGATTTTTACATCATTTGTAAAGTAGTGAATAGACCTGGAAAAATTTTTGTGAAATCAGGATGCATGTTTTCTCTCACATGTGGAAGATAGGTCTACTTTTTAAATATACAAGTAAACACATACAAGGTTTTGTGCATATATACATAAACATATTGCACAAAGTACAGCATATGTAAGAAAGACTTTAAATTGTGTAATTCTTTGGAAAAAACTAACAGTACAAGAAAATTAATATGAAGAAACTGAAAATTCAAAAGTAGGAGTAGGTGAAAGAAGTCATATTTGTCAATGCACATCCAATGAAACCAGGAAAATTGAGGGGAAGAAATTGAGTTTCAGGGATGGGGGAGATAATGAGAAAAGTGTCATTGATCAGGATTCAATGTACTTACAAATAAATATGTAATTAAAATAATAATGCCTTAGCTTACCACTTATGATTTCCATATTCACGCTTCTGGGAAGCCATCCTCCTTCCAAACCACCAGGAACCACCTCAACTTACTAAGAAAGGGTACCACTTTGCAGTCTCTTTGAACCAAGGAAGAGTAGGCAGATCAAATTAATGCTGTCCACATATCCCAAGCCATCAATATAAGGCCAGACACCATGAAATGATTACAAGAAGTGGCAGGCGAAACACCATGGCTCCTAGAACACAGGTCCAAACTTTCTAAGTAAAGATCCAGAATTACGACAAATCAAAGAAAGACTAGATAAATAGGATTGCATGAAACTTAAACTTGTCTACCTGGTAAAGGACATAACAAGCTAAATAGAAAACCCATAGAATGGGAGAAGAATTTTATGAGCTTGCATCAGACAAGGGCCTAATAGAAAAAATATACATAGAGCACAAAAAATTGGCTCCAAAGAAACCCTCAAATAACACCCCAATTACTAAATGGAGTAATGACCTAAAATAAAACTTCTCAGAAGAAGTAAGAAAGGCCAAAAATACATGAAGAAATGTTCAAAAAATCTGAACATAAAGGTAAAGCAAACCAAAACAATACTGTAATTCCACCTCACCCCAGTAAGGAAGGCTAATAAATTTTTTTAAATGATTAGCAACAAATGATGTCATGGATGTGGCCAAAAGGGAATTCTATCACTGTTAGTAAGAATATAAATTGTTCAACCAGTCTGGAGGCTGACATGTGAGTATTGTGGTTTGAAGTCAACTTGGACAGAAAAGTCCATGTGTTTCTTATCTCCAATTGGCCACCAAAAAGCCAAAGTAGAGCTGTGGTACAAATGTGTAAAGTGATAGCTTTCATTACAAAATCTCAGGGACATCACACATGTCCTGTGTTCAAGCTCCAGGATTGGCAGTGTGTGTGTGTGTGTGTGTGTGTGTGTGTGTGTGTGTGTGTGTGTGTGTGTGTGTGTGTGTGTGTGTGTGTGTGTGTGTGTGTGTGTGTGCGCGCGCACGCGCGCACGCGCAAATGCACGCTCACATATGTGCACCCACCCTAGGGATTACCTAACTGCATCACATATTTTTGTCTGTTTAAATTATTAACAGAACAAGGTTTATATGTCCTGTGGTTTTTTTGTGTGTCTCTGTGTATGTGTGTGTCTATGTGTTGTAGGTTTTGGTGTCGGTGTATGCATTTGTATGTGCATTTACTTTTTATCTTGCTTATTCTCCAGCTGTGTTAACAATATTGGCAGACTTGAAAGGTGGACACTACTGTTTAATGTTAAGACAATTTTCCAAGATTCTTTTTCAACAAATTACATTTGAATTGTTCACTGAAGGACAAAGAGTGTGGGGAAAAAGAGGGGAATAGAAAGGGGACTTGTAAATCTAAGACTGCAGCAGCCATCCATATTCCAGAACAAGTCTGCAGAACTAGGTGTAAACTAGATCCAGTGTTGTGTCTTCTGTCAGCTAGCTGTAAGAAAGCCCCCATTAGGCCACAGGTGTGGATTGTAGGAAAAAAGACAATTCAGTAAAAAAAAATTCAAATGGTCTGAGACATTTACACAAGTTCTGGACATCACTTCCACTTGAGCTGCTGCTGTTGTGCAGGCCCAATATTTGATCTGAAGCAAAACTTGGCATTACAAAAGTAAAACCCTAATGTCTAGTAATCTCTGAAAGGCTTGTGTAACTGCTTAGTTCTTATATCTAATACTGTGACCTATTGGGAAAGGCAGAGGGCAGACTTCCAGCTATTGAAGACTTCTTCCTTGGTGAATTATAAGCTATCACTTTCAGTCATGTGGTTCCAGCACAGACTTAGCTCAGAGCTGTGAACCTGAGTGTAGAAGTTTGAATCTCTATAGTGTGAAAGGAAATTTGGCCTTGTTCTAAGCTTGCAGTTTGGTGGACCTTTGGTAGCTGTGGACAATGTCTCCTTTTGTGAACATTTAGTTTAGATGCAGGAATTCATAACTAACTAGTAGCAGTGGTCACACCAGGTTGGAGCAAGAGAGCCACAGTAGAGGGTCAGGGGCCAAGCTCACACCATCTGCCATTTTGTGCTTCTTGAATTGACAGATTCTGCATGCGTTTTAGTAATTCAAGAATAAAAAATAATATTACATATAGATTTTTAAAATTGTTTCTGTGTTTTTGAATCTACTAGATTATTTTTCTAAGTGAGCATTGTGAGAATCCTAGATCAGAGGCTCCACTGCCTCGGGGATAGATCAGGTAGTCAATAAACCCCACTATTAACCGAATGTGAGACCTACAGTAAGTCTTTGCCCTTTTGACCCCAGTTAATGTATCTTCTAAATATCTTCCTGGTGTCCTCTGGAAATTCTATGGAGCAACCTTATGTGTCAGATGAATGTGTGGCCAAAAGGACAAAACTGTTCTTCCTGTGCCAAAGATTAGGTGGGGTTGGGGTGGGGCCAGGCCAGGCCAGGCCAGGCCATGGGGGACAGTGCTAGGGTAGCAAATCCCTGGTCCCTCCAGATCAGGCAGGTAGCCAACAATGGCACAGGATCTACATCATCGTGTCTCCAACTTGTTAGCCAAGCTCCTGTGAGTCCCTCCTCCAAGGTGCTGGCTCCAAGGTGCTCCAAGGATCTTGTTCATGAGAAGCATTCATTGAACTTCTCTACAGTTCATGGTACACTTTACATAATGAAGACTGCTGCCAAATATGGGGGTGTGTATACAGCATGTTATACTTAACACTATGTCACGATATTCTGATGAGAATTTTTGCTTAACCCATGTGAAAAAAAACTAGTGCCAAAATGCACAAAAAGTGCCAGCTGATATTCCCAGTCATGGGTTAGTATTAGCACTAGCATTAGTATAAATCAGACCACATAGAAGGACCCATCTGTTCTACCAGTGGAGAATTCAGGGATCATTTCCTCCTCTGCTGCATATCAGTCAGTGACAGACAAATCTTTTCAACAGACTTGGAGAAGGAGTTAACTCTACCTGTGAGACCCAAAAAGAAGCCCCATGCTGGCATATGAGTACTATCATACACACCACACACACACACACACACACACACACACACACACACACACACACACACACACACACACACACACACACACGTAGGTCCAGCTGTATTCTCAAGCATTCCCCCTGATCTATGAATTCTATACAGCAAAGTCTAGAATTTGATGGAAACAGGAGCAGAGCATCTTGTCCCACTTCACCAGCTGTTTGACTGGTCTTCCACTGCCCAGTAGTAGATAGATATTGTCTTAGATCCTCTGCTCTGAGCTGGAGGGCCAGTGTCTTCGCTTGGGAGGACAGTGAAGGAATTAGAGAAACTACACAGGTAGTATGAGCAGTCCTGCATCATAAAAATACTTCCTTAATGCTAGTTTATTAGAAAGCTTTGAGCACACTTGTCCAGTACTGACATATATTCATGTTTTCTCCCTATTTTATTTAAATAAAAATCAGTATTTATGAACTCTCATTTCTCCTTGCCCCTTCCGGTATAGTCGTGTAGTGTCTAATGCCTCACTTTAAAGCTTCATTTCCCCCTCTATCTGATAAATTTTGGTGAGAGTTATCAAGTAATTTTCTTATTTAATGCAACCAAGACAAAGCTGATGAAGAAAACAGTGTTAACTTCAGGCTAGTATAGATATCTACTCTGATAAAGAACATGATGTTCTTACAACCATCATGCCAAAGGTCCTGCCTCTGGAGATAGGGGATTGCATTTCCTCTGCCTTCCTAGCTTCTAGAGTAATTGCTGCCCTCCCAGTAAAGGAGTTCCTTTCTAAAAAAGAAAGCATGCCACCAAATTGCAGAAGGCCAGCAATCCACATTATTTCTGCTTAAGAACCCTTCTCCTACCATATACTGATGATTCACACCCATAACCCTAGTCATTTAGGAATTAGAGAGCAGAGAATCTCGGTTCAAACCTTTCTGGGGCAAGAAGAGTCCACAAAACTTTTATCTCATTCACCACAAAAAGCCAGTAGGAGAGTGGTGAGCCAAGCGGTACAATACTATCCTTGAACAAAAGAGCTCAAGGACAGTGCCCAATCTTGGAGTTCAAGTCTAATACTGGCACACACACACACACACACACACACACACACACACACACACACACACACACAAACACACACACAAAGCTAGAAGTGGAGCTGTGGCTCAATAGTATAAGTTAAGTTTTTTTTTAATATTATTTTATTTTATTTGAGAACATACTGTACAGAGGGGCTACAATTACATGGGCAGGATAATGCATACATTTCTTACCAAGCATTGCAGCCTCCTCCTTTGTTTACCCTTCACCTCCCTTCCCAGCCTCCCCCCTCCCCCCACCCAATTATACCCCCCTCCCCCCCATCGACATTGTAAAGCTGGTTTTGACATGACATTTTGTACTTCTCATTGTTGCAACAGGTCCACCTGAATCCTTAAACTACTTGTTTGTCCCCATCTCCTCCACATGTTATACTGACATCAAATATAGTGAAAGCGGGAGTTACACTGTGGGGGAGGGACATACAAAGCAACAAAGAAATAATCTTATAAATGCGTTAGAAACATATAGTTAGAACAGCAAAAATCAAGAACTCTAACAACAACAGATGCTGGAGGGGATGTGGACAGAAAGGAACCTTACTTCATTGTTGGTGGGAATGTAAACTTGTTCAACCACTTTGGAAAGCAGTATGGAGGTTCCTCAAAAGACTTCACATAGATCTCCGCTATGATCCAGCAATCCCACTTTTGGGCATTTACCCAAATGTCTACAAACAAGACCACACTAAAGCTACCAGCACAACTATGTTTATTGCAGCATTATTTACCATAGCTAAGATATGGAACCAACCCAGATGCCCCTCAGTAGATGAATGGATCAAGAAAATGTGGTATATATACACAATGGAATTCTATGCCTCCATCAGAAAGTTAAGTTTTTTTAAATATGCTTTTTACTGTAAAAATGCTTGACATAGGAGTTACAGTTATATGAGCAAGGTACTGAGTGCATTTCCTATAGATCATTGTTGCTTCCTCCTTTGTTTTCCCCCTACCATTACTTTGCTCTCACATCCACAACTACCCTCCCCAACCTCCACCCCCACCAAAGTTGTAAAGTTCATTTTCAACTTAGTGTTTTGTACAACTTATTGTTACACTGTTTCGACCTGTATCACAAAAAAACGAAGTTTAGTCTTATGTGAAAATTTTGCAAAGGGAAAATGTCAATGCCCAGAGTTCAAGCCTGAATATCAAAACACATTTTTTTAAAAAGACTGCTTTTAATAAGCTTTTCAGAAATAACTGGTTCTCTTCTTTTTTATGGTACTGAGGTTTGAACTCAGGGCCTCATGTTTTCTAGATACACACTCTAATATTGAGCCACAGCTCTATATTTTTTGCTCTGTTTTTGAGACAGGGTCTCATTTCCTGCTCAGGTGTGCAACTGGATTTCAGTCCTCCTACTTTCCTCTCCCATCACTGCTGGGATGAGAGGTGAACACTACTATGCACAGCTTCTTCTGTTCAGATGAGGTCTCACAGAATTCTGCCTGGGTTGACATGAAAACACAATTTTTGCAGTCTCATCCTCCCCCAAAAACAAAGTTTATAGGTTCACATCACAGTGCTCAGCTAATTGAAGCCTTAGATTCAATCACCAATACAAAAATTGAAAATGAAAATAAATTTAAATGGAAAAACTGTGAGGTAAGAGTAGGGAAAAGGGATGGAGCACTGATCCTGGGCAGCACCTGAAGTCCAATCTGATGGTTTTATTTACAACACTGGAGAATAAAATGAAAGTATGCAACAAGACAGCCTTGTCTGCTTTTGCTTAGCAACAAGACAGTCCTGCCTGTCTTTTCTCATTTATGCCAGAGCCAAAGGCTCAGTAGACCATGACGAAGAGAGGAAGGTAGAGCTGTATAAGATGAAAAAGGACAAGCCCTGGACATACCTGGAAATCAAGAAAGCCTCTGAAGCCTTCGAACTCTTAGGCCTTTCAGAAACTAGTATTCCAAAGAAACCAAATGTTCAGAGAGAAAGCCAAGATGTGCTCTGAGGTGTATAGATTTCCTTACTCAAAGAACACATAGACCTCCACATGACACAATCCTCCCTGCCAACAGTAGTCCTTCACAGTGAGTCTCAGAGGGTAAAAACACTGCCCTTTACTACCTGTTAGACACCAACCCACTTCCTGAGAGCACCAGGACAGTAGGGAGGGAGGGCTCAGCCCCATAACAACCCAAGGTTGAAGCTCAGAGTACCACATCTACTCACATAATGTACCCAGACCTCATAAATTTCCAACAGCTGCCAGAAGGTGTCCTCAGTCCTTCAAAAAGATCAAGCTGTGATGGCCAGCTTTACAGCCCAAACTCCCCACCCAGTATTAGTCCTGCTGAGTGACATGCAAGCCAAGTAGGGATCTCTGATAAATTTCCTAAAATTATTGGGCTGCATGCAAGCATCCAGTCACTTGTCCTCTGGTGACAAAACCTCAGGGTCATTCAAGACAGAAGCAGTCAAGACCTCAACCCCAGCTGCTACGGGCAGTTCAGCAATGTTTACCCTTTTGCTCCCTCAGGGGTTTGATTAATTTGGGTATAATCTCATGAACAATGTCTCCTAATATCACTATCCCAAGTGATGACCCCCTACCCAAGCAAACAGTCAAACAAGCTGGAAGTGTTCTCTTTGGGGAAGACAGACCAGCCTTCCCATGTGCCCATTTCCAGGGGCTCCCCTTCACCCAGAAGCCTTGAAAGGGGTATCTGCTCCCTCCAGCAGCAGGCCTGCCACTCCTTCCAGACCCAAACTGACCACAGCATCCTCTGGTAAGCTGAACACTCATGTCCAAGTTGGGAAAGCTGCTGTTTGAGTAGATGCTAAGATGCTTCTTGTGCCTTCAGGTGTCCCACGTTGAAGACTGCAAAGCCATCCAACAAGGTTTCACCTTCCAGCCTGTCTAGTGGCCAATCCTGGTGTCTGCTTGGGCTCTGGCTTCCCTGGACCTGCAGTATTAGGGAACCTGCAGCTCCCCCTGCCAGTGCCAGCATTGAATTGCCCACGAAGAGCACCAATGCTCCTGGTATATCTACTTTGGTCTTTGGGATTTTACCAGTCACCATCATGGGACTCTCTGGGGGATATTTCTGGGTAGCAAGCAAGACTAACTTTTCATTTGGAAGCTGGCAGATTACTAATATAGGCTCATCACCTGTCCCCTGCCAACCTGGACAGCCCTGCTTCTTCCAGCTCCATTGCCCACCCTGTGTTTAGGGGCCCCCTGAGCTCAGCTTCTGCTTTCTGAACTTGCCTACATATTCTGAAAAGAACCGAGAGAAGACTTTGGCATCTATTGGGCCCCAGAAGTCAGGCCACAGTGAGGCTTCTGCAGCCCTCTGCCTTGCTCCTAGCACAGTCACCAACAAGGCAGTGCCCCCAGGATCCAACGCAGACCTCTGCCTTGGGTAAAAAAAGAGGCTGTGCTTGAGTCGCCCACAGTCAGCATATGGGCACCTACTAAGGCCACCCCAGTATCTATGGGGGCTCAAGAAAGAGATAGACACATCCTGCAGACTTATTTGGAGCAGCTCCTCTTCCAGGTGCAGGCATGGTGGCCTTTAAAGCAGAACATGACAGTGCACAAACTAGAAGAGCCCAGGACACACTAGAAAAACTTGGTAAACAATGGCCCTGTGCACAGAGACCTGACGGAGGCAGCAAATCAGAGAGAGAGAGACAGAGAGACAGAGAGAGAGACAGTGAGAGAGACAGAGAGACACAGAGACAGAGAGACAGAGAGAGAACTCTAGGCTAGCTCTGATTTGTACTGGTTTCAATATCCTTGCCAAGAAATGCATATTTTCACCAAGAAATAAAAAGGAAAACTTCTAACTCTAACTCTGATGGAGTAGCTGGAATCAATCTAGATTTCCTACCATAAACAATCACAAAAGTGTTATATGAAAAAAATATATGTATATAAATGTATTGGTAATATAAATATATAGGTATATATATGGATATTCAAATATACAATGTGAATATGTAATGTATGTATAATGTATAATGCACAATGTATACATATATACAACGTATATATATACAGGGAGAAAAAAAGAAATACATAATATTTGAAGGAATAATGACCAAAACCTTCCCAAATTTGATTGAAAGCATGAACCCTTCTATGCAGGATTCTAGCAGCTTAAAGAAGTCAATTAACATAATTACACAGGTCCACACTAACACACATTCTAATTAAACAGTCAAAGACAGAAAACCACCCAAAGCACAGAAACAGAACTCATCACACACAAGTGATCTTCAGTGATATTATGACAAATTTCTTATCAGACACTAGATTAACTATTGGATAGCAAAGGCAACAAATTTAGGGTGCTAAAAGGACATATCTAATGCCAACCTTTCTAACAAATATATATATACTTCCTTCAACTTTGAGAGATGAGCTAAGTATCTAACGATGCATCAGGTATATAATCCTAACTACTCAGGAAGGTGAATTGTGAAGATTGTGGCTCAAAGCCAGCCTGAAACTTGTCCCCTCAGGAGCAAGTTGTATGACAGCTGTCCTTGAGAAGAACGGAGGCCTTTTTGCCATGTCATTGCTGGAACAAGATATTGGATAATGTGTCCATCAAGAATGAAGGCTTTTGGATAGTGTCTCCATAGAAGCAATTTATGAGACTCAGAGGTCCTCTAGAAGTCAGAGGACTTTTACCACTCTCCTAGTAGTTTCAGGAAAGGCATAATAATGAACAGAGCAACCTAGAGCCCACATGGAGTCCTTAGCAGCAGTCTTTGAAACCTATGGGATAAAGTATCAATGCTGGCAAGCTATGATTGGTCCACTTTTTCTCTGACCTCACTGGCCCAGACTCTGATTGGTCCATTTCCTCTATGATGTCACAATGCCGGGCTGTGATAGCTCCATTTGAGAGGTCATGCAGAGTTTATAGGAAGCCAATGTGCTCCAACCTATGTTAACATCTCTAGGAACTCTTGATTGGTGACCCACTGGATTGACTCAAAGCTAAATTCATGATTTTTTTTGGCTGGGGGGGGCGGGTTGTCATTTGGATTTTGGTATTTCGTTTTACTTTTTCTGGGGTTTTAATTATTTTATTTAGTTAATTTTAGGTAGACTTGCTACCTGCCATCATTTCAGAAGGATGGAAGAATACAGCGAATACAAAGAATAATCCTCCAGATCCTGGAAGGAGGAGATAATCAAACAATACCAGATGAAAGAGCTCATCGACCATGGTACCAATGGCAAGTGAAGCTGGCCCATCCTTGCCTCACACACATGGAAGTGGCAGTTAAAATACTCCTGAAGGGAGAGTTCTCCAGTCATCAGATAAAGAATGAGATGGACATTTTTAATACGGTTTGGCATAGCACATCATCAGTTTGTACCAGGGGATGGAGAAGGAAGAGTATGTGTATCTCATCATGGAACTTGCTGGTAGGGGATACCTCCTGGGGTGGATCTGAATATCCTGCTGCCTATATGAGGATGAAACCAAGAAGCTTTTCACACAAATTGTAAGTGCTGTTCACTACCCACACCAGAACAGAATCACACACTGAGACCTTAAGTCCAACAACATCCTGTTGGATACCGAAGGCAATATGAAGGTCAGTGGTTTGTTCTGAGCATCTAGTTCACCCTGGGGCATTTGCTATTGAATGTATGTGCTGCTGTGCTTTTCCACCCCCCTAAATTTTCCTGGAAGAAAGAAATGATGGCTGGGTGTAAGTGGCTCACATCTTTAATCCTAGCTATTCAGGTGGCTGAGATATGAGGATCATGGTTCAAATCCAGCCCAGGCTGGTTCTACCCTCGAGCAGGCTCATACTAAAGACTAATTTGAGGAGCAGATGGCAGTTGATAGAGGTGACTAGCAAAATAGTTACCACTCTTCTCAGAACAAGCTGCTCAATGTCACCCAGGACCAGAGCAGTTCCAGACAAAGGGGAGGAGAGCCCTAATTGATATCAAAGATAACTTCACTTGAAAGCCAGAAGGCCCTCTTACTGAGATGGGAGATATTTCTAGGTAGTCTACTAAAAAAAAGTTGTAAGTGGGATCCTAGAATTAAGATCAAAACACTGTTTGCCCAGCAACACCCTTAGTCCAGCCAAGAAGACAGGTGAATCAACTGCCGTAGGTTTCCTCAGGAGAGATTCCAGCCAAGGGGCATCTTGCAGTGAAAACTGAACGTTGTAGTTATCAAAGCATGTAATTCTTGGGCATTGTATCAGTTCTTTGCACGTACAAAACTACTTGACTTACACTTGAGCTACACCCTAGTTATTACAAATATAGTTTTTTTTTATTCTATGTTATTCTTTAAGATGCAGTCTCATGTAGCCAAGTCTGATCTTAACTTCATAATTCTATTGCCTAGTCTCCCAAATGTTGGGATTACAGGTGTGTACCTCTATGTTATCCATCATACTATTATCTGCATGTTTCCTTAAGTTTTAATACTTTATTTTATCCCTTGGCAGTACTGTGGTTTTGATTAAGAGGCTGGTGCTGGGCAAGCAAGTACTCTACCCCTTGACTCCTGTCCCCAGCCATTGCTCTTCATTTTACTTTAGATGAGCTCTTAAAGTATTATTTTTTGTATTGTGTTTATTTTCTTGGGTCAGAATTAGACTGTGATTGTAATGTGTTTTCCTGATCAGAAGCCTTTTTTGTCTTTGTATATGATTTGTAAATATAATTTTTCTTATTAAAAAGAAGGTGGCCAGGAACAGGTGGCTCATGCCTGTAATCTTAGCTACTCAGGAGGCTGTGCTCTGAGGATCACGGTTCATAGCCAGCCCAGCAGGAAAGTCCGTGAGACTCCTATCTCCAATAAACCACTCAGAAAACCGGAAGTGGCTGTGGCTCAAGCAGGAGAGCGCTCGCCTTGAGATGAAGAGTGCAGGGACAGCACCCAAGTCCAGAATTCAAGCCCCACGACCGACCAAAATAAATAAATAAATAAATAGAAAATGCACAGAGGTGTTACACTATATGTCATTTTAAAATTCAAAACCTTATTTTAAAAGAATAAAAATGCATATAATCATTAAAATTTATCTGTAGAATAAAAATGACTACCAGATTACATGTTTTTGGAGGGTGTGTCAGTGGCACACTGTGTCAGCTCTAGACAATGCTACATAGTTCCTGGCCTGAATGGCCTAAATAAAAACAAGTAAAAAGTAAAATAAATGATACTTTAGGGCACAGCTGTGGAAGATTTGAAATATTCTTGTATATTTTATTGACCTTTTGTACATTTTTGTGCTGATGAAAAGTGATATATCAATTATGGTAGAATTTGACACAGTCTTCTAACATAACAGAGCATTACCTCATTACCGAGCAATTCCCTTGCTCATTGCATAACCAAAACAACTGAAGAGAAAAAACTAATAGCTCATATGCCAATGATAACAGCAAATTTCACAATAGAAGTTGGAAATACCTGGAGTGTCTATCAGATGAACAGGTTTATAAAATATGAGGTATGCATAAATGGATTATGACTTATCCACAAAAAGGCTGCAATTAATATATGTCTGTCACGGATGGACACAAAAAAGAATCAACTATTTATGTGAAACATATTGGCTAAACCATTTCATAAGAGAAAATGGAAGATTAAAATTTCTGGGACAGGTCATTGGGGTGATTGTTACTCAATGATTGTGTGGATTGCATCAGCATTGAAAACATAGTTCACAAAAGAGGTAATGGTTACAAAGCAGTGTGGATATAATTAATGTCACTGAATTTTATACTTGCCTAGCAAGCATGAGGCCAAGCGTTCAACCCCCAGCACATCCAAAATGCTAAATCTTCCTTCTGTTTCCTACCTTGAGTGGTAGATGCTTTTCTACTTTTGATTGTATTCCTCAGAGGATCTCTGGTGGCTCTCTGATGTTTAGTCATGCTTTACAGATAATCCATTATTTGAACATTATTTCTGAGTTTTAAAGGAAACCTCCTATATTAAAATGATCGCAATGCCTGCAGTTCTAATTCAAGAGGCTAAAACAAGAAGACCCTTACACAGTCTAGTCTGCATAGAGAGGTCATGTCTAAATCCCCACTGTAGCTGCTGAAACTGGAGGGACAATTATTTGTAAGCAATTACAAGTGAGAGATAAGTTTCTGATCACATTATATTTTGGTCATGTCAGCTTGTATTTAATATTTACATGAATTTAAAAAAAATTTCCATTTTACCTTACTCTTAGTATGTCATTTTGAAGCTTTGTACTATGTTCTTGTTTGCTACATTTAAAAAGAAACATAGTTTTCCTTTGTATCATATTAAACATTGTTTTTGATTTTTTCTATATTGCAACTATTTATTTTTCACAGTTTTTATGTTTTTTTCTGCATGTAGGGACTGCCAATTGAGCCACAGCTCAACTTCCAGCTTCATTCTTTTGAAAATTATCAGGTAAAGCCCAGCACAACTAAGGAGGCTGAAACCTGAGGATCTTGGTTTGAAGCCAGTCAGTCTGAACTTTAGCCTTGAGTAAAACAGGGAAAGTTCAAGCCATAGTACTGGTAATTACACAAACAAGTCTCATGGACTTTCTTGCTTGGGCTGGCTTTGAACTGCAGCCCTTAGATTTCAGCCTCCTGGGTAGTTGGGACTCACAGGCATGAGCAAACAACTGCTGACTTATTTTAATTTTTTGTTGTTGTTTTTCATGGGGCTTAAACTCTGGGCTTAGGTGCTGTCCTCGTGCTCTTCCCCTCAAGGCAAGAACTCTACAGCTTGAGCCATAGAACCACTTTCAGTTTTCTGGTGGTTTATTAGAGATAAGAGTCTCACAGACTTTCCTGCCCAGGCTGGCTTGGAACTGTGATGCTCAGACCTCAGCCTCCTGAGTAGCTAGGATTACAGGCATGAGCCACTGGTGCCTGGCTTATTTTAATATTTTTAACCAGCTATTTCTTGCTTTCAAATTCAATAATTTTATTTTGTCCAGTAGACCTGATCTTTGGGACACATTGCTGTTTCTTAGTAGTTTTGAAGGGGGGTAGGGGTTGAACTCTCGGCATGGGTGCTGTCTTTGTACACTTCAGCTTAAGGCAAATGCTATACCAGTTCACCCACAGAGCAACTTCAGGTTTTATGGCTGGTGGTTAATTGGAGCTAAGAGTTTCATGAACTTTCCTGACCAGGCTGGCTTTGAACCATGATCTTCATATCTCAGCCTCCTGAGTAGCTAAGATTACAGGATAGAGCCAGCAATGCCCTTCTGTTTCCTAGCTTTTTGACTCAAGTATCATGTTTTACAACTTCAACCACAGCTCCACTTGTAGCTTTTTTTGTTTATTGGACATAAGTTTCTAATGTACTTTTCTGGGCAGTCTGGCTTCAAACCATTATCCTCAGATTTCAGCTTCCTGAGGTGCTCCAATTATACACATGAACCACAAACCCATTGGTCATTTAAAAATATTAATATGTTTTTTCCACTTTTTAAAAATTTCCTTGCTTTTTATTTTTGAGTATGTTCTAGTCCTGGGGCTACAAATCAGGGCCTGGATACAATGCCAGAGCTTTTTCTTCGACTAGTGGCTTATCACATGAGCCAAAGTATAGCCTGTGGTTATAATGGTTTTGTCTTGGTGCTTGAACTAGAAAGTGGGTGCTGTACTAGAAAGTGATTGCCCAGTTTGCATCTTGGGTCACAGCTCAACTCTAGTTTTTGGTTTTTGTTTTAATTGTTGGTAGTTAATAGGAGATGAAACTTATGCAAAGCCCATCATGTATCAATTGGCTGAAATCTGAGGATCATGATTCAAAGCCAACCAGGGCAGGAAAGCCCATGAGAATCTTAGCTCCAATTAATCACTGGAACCTGGGAGGTGTAGAGTTCTATTCTTGAACAAAACAGCATAAGTTCAAGACACAAGATAGCACACAGATGCACACACAGAGAAAGTGTCATGGAATTTCTTGCGTGGGCTAGCTTTGAATCATGATTCTCAGATTTCAGCCTCTTACCATCCTCTCTCCTTTGAAAATTTTATTGGTCCTGTGGGTTGACCTCTGACTCTGGGGCCTATATCGTAGCTTTTACACTCAAGGATTTTTACAGCTCAAGGATTTGTGCTGTTTAGCTAGGGATAAGAATCTCAAGCACGTTCCTTCCTAGGTTGACTTGTCTCTGCAATCCTCAGTTGTCAGCCTCTTGTGTAGTAAGGATTACACATATGACCAGCAACATTTGGGTCATTTTAAAACTTTAATATGTGCTTGCTACTACCTTTTTTTCTTTTTTCTTTTTCATTTTTGCTTGTCCTGGGAGTAGAAATTGAAGGTCAGATGTTGTCTCACAGCATATATGGGACCAAACATAATATTTGGCTTTTAGGGGGAGGTTAATTGTAGAATTAAATGTAAGAATCATGTAAATGTAAGAATCATGTAGAGTTAGGCCAGAATCAGGAGGCTGAAAATTGAGGAAAGTCCATGACACTCTTTTCTCCAATTAACCACTAAAATCTGAGAGTAGTCAATCATTGAGCAAAATAGTGCGAGTTCAAGCACCAGGACTGGCACACACACACACACACACACACACACACACACACACACACACACACACACACACACACACACACACATCTTATGAACACCTGAGCTGAGCTTTAAACAGTATCCTCAAATTTCAGCCTTAGTATCTAGAATTACAAATATGAGCCACCAATGATTGGCTCAGCGAAACCTCTGTTACTTCATCTCTTCTACCCTTCTTTTCATTTATTTCGTTGTTTTTGTGTGTGTTGTTCCTGGAGCTTGAACTCATGCAAGGCCTGGCCTTATTCAGGAGGCTGAAATCTGTCCATCATGGTTTGAAAGCAGCCTCAGCAAGAAAATCCATGAAATTCTTATCTCTAATCAATCAACAAAAACCTATCCCTACTGTGGCCACCACACACAAAACAGTCTCCTGGAATTTTTTCATTGGGTTTGCCTTTACACAGGATCTTATATTTCAGCCTCCTGCATTTCTAGAATTACAGACCTGAGCCAACAGTCTTGGGTTCTTTACTTCCAACCATTTAATTTTATTATTGTGATCCTGAGGCTGGATCTCTGAGCCAGGGCATTGTTTCAATAGGTTTTTTGTTTAAGGCTGGTGCTTTACAACTACAACCACAGCTTGATTTCTGGCGTTTTTTGCTGGTTAGTTGCAGACTTATGTACTTCGCTGTCCACGCTGGCTATGAACAACTTTCAGATTTCAGCGTTCTGAGTCATAGGATTACACATATTGACCAAAAATTCACTCATGGCTCATTTTGAAATTGTAATTGGATTTTCTCAATTTTTCTTCTTTTTACTAATCCTGGGGCTTGAACTCAGGCATTGGACACTGCCCCTGAACTTCTGATACTCAAGGTGAGAACTCTACTACTTGACCACAATGCCACTTCCAGCCTTTTTTATTTATGAGGTACTGAGGAAACAAACCCAGGGATTCAAACATGATAGGCAAGCACTCTGTCACTAAGCCACATTTCCAGCCATTCTTTCACTTTTTTATTTGTAATTTTTATTTCCTTGTGTATGCTGGTCCTAGGTCTAAAAATCAGCCCATGTACAGTTCCAGAAGATTTTATTCAAGATTAGCACACCAAGGCATGAGCCACCGCACAACTTGTGGCTATTAGTTTTTGTTTTGTTTTAAGTAGCTACTTAGAGTTGAGTCAATGAATTCTCCTACCTGGGCTGGTTTTCTACTGTGATCCTCACATTTTAGCCTCCTGAGTGGCTACCATCATAGGTGTGTGCCACCTATGCTTGGATCATTTTAAACTCTGAAATTGGCTCTTCTAACTTCTCTACATTTATTTATTTTATTCCTTTTTGTGTGTTGGTCCTGAAGTTAATATCAAGGTCTGAATGCTGTCCCAGAAATTATTTTCTCATTTCTGCCATTGGAGCCACAGCTCAATCACCAGGTTTTATTTTTCATCCTTTTGGTGATTAATTGGAAATAAGAATCTCATGTAAAGCCCAGCAAGACACAGGAGGCTGAAATCTGAGGATTGAAGTTGAAGCCATCCTGGACAGGAAAGTGCATGAGACTCTTCTCATCAACTAACTACAAAGCCTCTAGGAGTGATAGAGCTGCTACACAAATTAAAGCCACAGTTTGGCATTCACAGTATAAAAGCTCCATGGACTTTCCTGTTTGGACTGGACTTAAAATGTATCTTCAGACTTCAGCTTTCTGAATAGTTAAAATAATAAGCAGGAACCACTAGCCCCAGGCTTATTTTTAAATCTCAAATGGTCATTTCTTCTCTCAGTTTTGTCTTTGGTCGACTTTGGGCTGAATTATGGACCAGGGAACTGTTTCCCAGGTTTTTCACCAAATTTCAGTAGTTTATAACTACTCTCACACCTTCATTTCCACCTTTTGCTGGGTAGTGGGGGAAAAGAATTTCAATGACTTTTCTGTCCAGGTTGGCTTTGAGCTGTGATCCACATATTTCATCTTTCTGAGTAGCTATGAATATACACATAAACCAACAACCCATGGCTCACTTTGAAACCAATACTTTCACTTTCTCCCATCTTTTATAATTTGTGCACTTTTTTCTTTATTTTTGTAAGTGTCTGTGCTAGGCCATAAGCACCAGGGCATGTGTGCTGTCCCAGAGCTTTCTGTTTAAGGCTAGAACTCTACCATATGTGCCAGAGCACAGCTAGTGGCATATTTTTGGAGACAAATGAGACATGAGAGTCTCATAGATTCTCCTACCTGGGCTTGCCTTCAACTGTGATCCTAAGATTTCATCCATCTGAGTAGCTGATAGATCATCAGTGAGCAACCAATGCTTGATTTATTTAAACCTCTGTCATTGGATCTTCCTTCTGCACTTCTCCCCTCTTTTCTTTAATTCTTCTGTGATTGTCCTGGGGATTGAACTCAGGGCCTGGTTGCTGTCCCAGAAACTGATTGCCCAGTTCTGCCACTTGTGCCATAACTCCATTCCCAGTTTCTTTTCTTTTTTTTTGACAATTAATTGGAGATAAGAGTCTGAGAAAAAGCCTAGTATAAATCAAGCCAGCCTGGGAAGGAAAGTTCATGAGACAATGACCTCCAATTAACCACTGATTAGCTGGGAATGGTAGAGCTCTATCCTTGAACAAAGCAGCACAAGTTCAAGGATGGCACACACAAGCCGCAAGATGGCACACAGATGCAAACACACAGAGAAAATCTCATGGATTTTCTTGCTTGTGTTAACTTTAAACTGTGATCCTCATATTTCAGTTTCTCTTCTTCCACTGTCCTTTTTATTTATTGTTTTTTTGTAATTTTTAGGGGTCATGCAGCTTGACCTCTGGCTCTGGGAATTATTTCTTAGCTTTTTAACTAAAAGCTGCTGCTTTACCACCTCAGTTGCAGTTCAGGGCTTTGTGCTAGTTAGCTGGGATAAGCATCTCAAGCACATTCCTGCCCATGCTGACTTGATACCACAATCCTCAGATGTCAGTTTCTTATGTAGTTAGGATTATACACAGGACCAACAACCCTTGTGTCATTTTAAAACTTTAATATATGCTTACCTCTACCTACTGTTGTTTACTTTTCATTTTTTACATGTGTGTGCTGTTCCTGGGCCTACAAATTGGGGCTCATATTCTGTCTCAGAAGTTTTTATTCAAGGTTATCCTCTATTACATGAGACATACCATAACTTTTGGGCCCTTTTTGGTGGGGGGAAGATTAATTACAGACAAGATTTTCGTGGACTCTTCTGCCAGAGCTGACCATGAACCATCATCCTCAGCTATAAGCCACTTGAATAACTAGTAAAACATGTATCAGCCACAAATGCTTGATTTATTTAAGACTTTGTCACTCACTCTTCCTTGGTTACTTCTACTCTTCTTTCTTTCTTCTGTGCATGTCCTGAGGCTTGAACTAAGGGTTTAGGTGCAATCCCAGAAAATATTTGCCCAGTTCTGCCACTTAAGCCAAAGCTCAACTTACAGCTGAATCAGGTGGCTGAAATCTGAGGACCATGTTTCAAAGCAGCCTGCACAGGAAATCCATGACACTCTTATCTCCAATGCACCACCCAAAATCTGGGAATGCTAGGACACAAACACACACACATCACACATACAAACACACACACACACAAACATACAACACACATGCACATACACATACACCCAAAGTCTCCTGGACTTTGCTTCTTGGGCTGGCCTTGAAACTTGATCCTCATATTTCTGCCTCATGAGAAGACCTAGAGCCATGATCAACAAGCACCAGGTTTATGTTTAAATTTACAATTGGCCTTTCTTCTCTTCTCCTACAATTTTTTAGCACCAGGAATTAATCTTTGGGTCAGCAAACAGGTTTTTTTTTTTTTTTTTTAGCTTTTCCGCCAAATACAGTGCTTTACAACTACAATCATATCTACACTGGGTAGATGGGGGTGAGAGTTGCATTTACATTCTTGCCCAGTCTAGCTTTGAACCTTGATCAACTAGGAATACACATATGAACAAAAACCCATGCTCATTTTGAAACTTTACTTTTCTCTTTTCCCATCATTTTTAGTTTGTGCTTTTTTGTTTTTTGAAATGTGTGTAGAGGACTTCAACTTAGGGCTTAGGTGCTGTTCCAAGATTTCTGTTTGAGACTACCACTCAATAGCATGAGCCAAAGTACATATTGTAGCTTATTTTTGGTGGCAAATTATATATATATGACTCTCCTGCCTGGGATGGTCATGAACCGTGATCCTTAGATATCATCCTCCTGAGTACCTCGTATAGCATGTGTTATACCAAAAGTACTTCTCAAAAATAAAAGAAAGGAAAAGGAAAAAGATGAAAGGGAGAATAAACCATTCCAACCAAATATTTCATGGGCAATTTTGTCAAAGAAAATACCTTCTTTTTTTTTTCCTTATTGGCAGGTGTCAAACCCGGAATATTGCCCATTGTAAACAAGTCCTTTACTACTTGAGTATGTCCCAAGCCTTTTTATTCACATGGTGTTTTTTAATTTGTTTGGTTGGTAGTTTTTATTTTGTTTTTTTTCTTTTTCTTTTTATTTTTTGCAAGGATAGACCATGTTTAGCTAAGGTTAGTCTTCTACTTGTGATCCTCCTGTTTTCATCTCCTGAGTAGCTGAAATAATTGGTATATACCACCTCACCCAATGTAGCTCTTATTTGACTAATAGAGAAATTTTAAAAAAGAAGAAGCACCTCCTAATTATCTTCATAATCCCCATGACAAAAATGAGAATGTATTTATAGTAATTTTATTCATGAAGAGAAAGGCAAAAAATCCTAAACAAAAGAGATTATGTATCAGAAATGTAGGACCATTTATATTTATCCTTTTTCCCTCTTTCCTATGTGTGTGTTTTCCTGAAGATATAACACCGGCTTCACCAATGATAATCAAGTTATTCTAACACCAAGCTGCAACCCCACTTACATAGATAAAATTTAGAAAACCTAATGTAATTTATCACACTGAGAAACGAAGAAATCCCATATATTCATCTGAACAGATGATGATACAAAAGTATTTAATATTTTTAATATTACTGAAAACTCTAAAACTGAAGGAAAATAGCTTTAGCGTATGTAGAATATCTATCAAACTCATACACTGTTTTCTTTATTTAGCTGACGTATTTTTGATGTAATCAAGAGATAAATTTGTTTTCAGTGATGAATAGGATGACACATTTGATGTTTTAACGAAGAAGAAGAAGAAGAAGAAGAAGAAGAAGAAGAAGAAGAAGAAGAAGAAGAAGAAGAAGAAGAAGAAGAAGAAGAAGAAGAAGAAGAAGAAGAAGAAGAAGAAGGAAAGAAAGAAAGAAAGAAAGAAAGAAAGAAAGAAAGAAAGAAAGAAAGAAAGAAAGAAAGAAAGAAGGAGGAGGAGGAGGAAGGAGGAGGAGGAGGAAGGGGGAGGAGGAGGAGGAGGAGAAGGAGGAGGAGGAGAAAGGAGGAGAAGGAGGAGGAGCTGGAGGAGGAGCTGGAGGAGGAGACTGAGGAGGAGGAGGAGGAGGAGGAGAAGAAGAAGAAGAAGAAGAAGAAGAAGAAGAAGAAGAAGAAGAAGAAGAAGAAGAAGAA
Source organism: Dipodomys merriami (assembly GCF_024711535.1). Classification (NCBI taxonomy): domain Eukaryota; kingdom Metazoa; phylum Chordata; class Mammalia; order Rodentia; family Heteromyidae; genus Dipodomys; species Dipodomys merriami. The sequence continues at coordinate 5,359,623 of NW_027206402.1, read as the reverse complement.
GAAGAAGAAGAAGAAGAAGAAGATCACAATGGAAGGAAAACACTAATTTGTAAGCAAGATGACATGGTAGTCTTCATAAAAATTCAAACATGTTTACAGGTATACACTAATAACTTTTCAGTAAGTTGGTTTAACATGAAGTCAACCAATGAAGAAATTAAAAAAAATCTCTGCAAGGAATTTGTAGCTCAGTGGTAGAATATTTGCCTATTATATGTGAAGGGACCTTGATAAATCTCATGCAAAATTCAAAACAGAACAAAAATTAAAAAAAATAATGAAGGAAGGACAATAACGCACAGGGTTTGGGGCAAGTAAGTGGTTTACTTCCAAAATAGAAGTAGCAGCAGATGATTTTGGTGGCACATACTTGGAATCCAAACTTCTATTTCTTTGGTGGTTCAAATGTTCAAGGCCAATCAGCTAAAAAGCACAACAAATAAACAGGAGGACGAGGAGGACCATGAGAGAAGAAAAAAATAGAGATCTGAAACAAATTAAACTTATCTGGATGGTGAAAAGAAGTCTGTCAACTATATTGTTTTCTTTAAAATAAGTTTCTACCTTTTACACCATATGAGGACACAGCAACAATTGAGCACATTAAAACTGGTGAAGCCGACCTTTCTGTACCTTGAATTTTCTAGGTTCTAGGTCTTGTCCTTCAGAGTATCTGTTGACTACAAATAACTTGCTCTAAGCTATTGGACCTGGTCTTAAGGAGTTTTGTTATAGCATCACAATGGAATTGAAACACCCAGATACACCTTTTTCCCTAAAGGAAATACTCTTCCTGTAGCTGTAGGAAAGACGGATGTATTTGATAGTCAGAGAGTTCAAGCTGAGGGCCTCCAATTTGCTAGGCAGTGGTTCAACCATATAAGTCCCCTACTCCAGCCCTTTTCCTTCACTTTGAACATATCAACAAACTGCCTTATGTATTTCAAGCTTTCTGCTGTTGACTATCTGATAAGAAACTATCATGGGTATGATGATGCTCTATTTTCTCTCACTCCTATAGATGTTAGTAACCCAATCCATGGTGCTGTATGGCATAGGGCATTTTGACATTATCAGAAGATTCTGAAGCGATACCATTATTCTTTTGACACCAGTCACTCCAGGTTTAAACAAAAAAGTTATTGAATATCTTGAGTAAATTGAAGAGGTCTTTAAAAGCCAAAAGTTAGAGCAGCTTTTCAGATTATTAATGATATGTAGCATCCTACTGGATTTAATTTCTAAGTGAGAAAACAGCAGCTTGCATGACCTAACCTAAGCCAAAAACATTCTTGGTCTTAGTTTCTTTGCATTTTAATGTAAATAACAAAAGTGCCAGTTTATTGATGTATAAGAGGACTCTTCATATTTAAATATTGTCAAAATTCACTGAGTTGAATAGAAAACATGCTTAATTTATATTAAAGTAGTAATGTGTTATCATTAATACATGGATGTATTGTATTAGTAAATACTGAAAAGGAAAAACTTATTTCTACAGAGGATTCATCTTGGCAATAGTCATTTTATAGGAGGCTAATACTACCTACCTTCTTTCAACCACATGCTATTGTTGAGTGTGATATTGTTTTAGCTCTACTCAAGAGCTATGGGGCTCATGTTGTATTTCATTAAGAAAACACCAAAAAAGCCGGAAGTGCAGATGTGACTCCAGTGCTTGAGCACTAGCCTTGAGCTGAAGAGCTGAGGGACAGCGCCCAGGCCCAGAATTCAGCCCCCACGACTGACCAAAAAGAAAAAGAAAACACCAAAGTGCATAACGATCTTATAACTTTTTAAAGACCAGAAATGACCTTTGTGTGGTCCTAACAATAACTCAAGTCCATAAGAAATAAGGACTTTAATATTATTTTAAGCTGGTGTGCAAGGGGGTTATAACTAAACAAATATGGACATCTCATATGCCTTAATTACTTCTTTGAATTATTGTCAAGTTAAAAAATATCTGGATCCACTTTACTGAACTTTTCCAATTGGACACTCTGTCATGTGCCCCTTTCTTCTAGAAATACGTAGGAATCTATTTTGTTTTTTGATTGTTGGAGCAAGCTCCAAAACCTACACATGTGGTGAATGGAAGCCACTGGTGGGTATATGTTTGGTTCCTGAACATGGCCAGGGATCTAGCAGGAGCAGGCCTAAGGACATGGATTGTACTCAAGGACAATGTCTAATGGCTGATGTCCCCCTGGGAGCAAACACTAGGACCTGGCAGCCACCAAGGACACAAGGCATTGGCTGATTCCCTTGCACTTCTTGCAACACTGCCATGGCAGCAGCAGTGACATCCTATTCTACCCTCGCATTCCTGTGGAAAGCTTGGCAATAGTCCTCCAGGCTCAACACTAAAAGAGCCAGTGGGCTCATGCCAAGCTGTGATTGGTCTATTTCAGCAAGTGTAAACAGTCTCGGCAGTGTATTACAGTGCTGGAAGTTCCTGGTTACCTGCTTGACTCAGTGCTACGTTGACAATTGTGTGTGTGTGTGTGTGTGTGTGTGTGTGTGTGTGTGTGTGTAGTTTTGGGGGGGGCAGTGGGAACTTTGTGTTGTTTGGGTTTGGGTATTTCCTTTTGGTTATTGTTCTGGGGTTTTTATTTTCTTAGTTAAGTTTAGGTAGATTTACTACTTACCATCCTAGCAGAAAGATGGGAGAACACAGTTAATTATTCTTAAACTCTTTAGAGGAGGAGACCTTAATTGAACAATACATTATGAAGAAGATCACTGGCTATGGCAGGAAGAGATTTTCATTGAATAATACAGTGTGAATGCGCTCGTTGGCTATGGAAGGAGGAGGTTTTCACTGAACAATACAGTATGAAGGAGATCATTTGCTATGGTAGCTATCCATATGTAAATTTGACCTAGCACTACCTCATAAACCTCAAAGTGGTAGTGATGGGAGAGTTCAACAATTGTCAGATCAAAATTGAGATGGATATTATTAAGACTTCCTATCACGCACACATGATTAGGTCATACCAAGTGAGGGAGAAGGATGAGCACCAATACTTGGTAATGGAACTGGCCACCCAGAGACCTCCTGAGATAAATGTGAAAATCATAAGTTGTTAAAGCAGACTGTGTGTATTGTGCATTACTTTAATGAAGATAGAAATGAACACGGAGACCTTAAACAAAATAACCTCCTGTTGGATGACAAATGCAATGTGAAGTCAATGACTTTGGCATGAGCACAAGGATTACCCAAGGGCAGTTGCTGAAGGACATATTTGGTACCTTGATTTTGTCCCTATAAAATATTCCTGCAGGGCTGGGAAGGTGGCTCAGTGGCAGAGCGCTTGACTTGCATGCATGAGGCCCTGGGTTCGATTTCTTAGCACCACATAAGCAGAAAAAAAGCCAGAAGTGGTGCTGTAACTCAAGTAGTAGAGTGCTAGCCTTGAGCTGAAGAGCTGAGGGACAGCTCTCAGGCCCAGAGGTCAGGCCCCACGACTGGAACCCCCCCAAAAAATATTCCTGTATGAAAACTACAATGTCTGCAAAGTAGACATCTGGTGCTTGGGAGTCATCTTTTGTATTTTATGGAGATGGTGAGTTTCCCATTTGAATACATGAATTTTAGCCAGATACAGGTAATTGTCTTGGAGGTCATGTACATTGCTCCATTTACCTGTATCCAAAAGGACAAAATAACATCTTGACACTGTAAACTGCAGACCCAAAGCAGAGGCACAGTATAGAACAAATAATGGAGACTAGCTCAACCAAGTTGAGGAATATTTCCTATGTCTTGATGAGCCACTATGTAATGAGCTGAACCCTATTATTCTTGCACTCATGTGTGACATGGGTTACAGCCTGTTTGATACCCACAAATCAATATTGGACAGGACGTTCAATGAAATCATGGCCATCTATTTTTTTTATTAAAAATGACTTAAAGTAGCATGCCAGCAGCAAAATTAAGTCAATGCCTTCAATTGTTCCAGTATGCCCGTCTCCTGTTCCTCTACAATGGAGAACCTGTTTTCCTGCCTGTCATCTGAATTTCAATTGTCCTATGATGACAAACCAACAATACTGAAGAGAATTGCCACTCTTCCATCCATTCTCCTCTGCTTCCTGCAGAAGAACTCCCGTTCCAGCATGATCACACACAATGAATCTATGGTTGCCTTTAGTTCCTCTTTCTTCCTGAGGAACAATGAGAGATGCTGGTAAGAGGAAAAAGCCCTTCCCTTTAGGTAGCTGGACAATAAGATCACAAATTCTATCTCAAATGAGAGACAGGATTGGAGGAGGGTTGCTATCAGGATAGGTACCACTATTTGCAGAACATAATGCCATGTGCAGGCCTAAAAATAACATTCACAGATTACAAAGAAGTTTTTATTTTCCAGAAAAAGTGTTCAGAGCCCTTTCATAACAAAACAACAGTACCAGTTCTTCAATTCAATTTCACGCTGGGGAATTCCACTTTGAATCCTTATCTACAAACTTGGACACTTCATCTAACAATCATTCATCATTTTGGATGACATTGACAATACCCATTGTTCATATAGGCATTTTAGTACTTTAAATTTTGGAGAAAAAAGGTCTAGGATGGGTCAAAAATTAAGGTTTTCCTTTTTGGTCAAAGATTTACCTTTTTAGACTACAACCCACATAGTATTTAAAGAAAGGATGGATATGGGAGGAAATCGTGCAGTTCTTAGTTGTTTTCAAGTATACTTATTGAATCTTTCAGCTACTGAACCTGCTTAATTTGTGAGGTATACACACACACAAAAACACACACACATACACACATATATATGCATAGTATGCATGTATTTCACAAATATATTACATATTAAATATATCATATAATATTTTATATGTAAAATATACACAATTTTGGAGATGGTATTTCATGGAATTCTCCGCCTTTGCTTTAAGACAATATTCTCCTCATCTCAGCTTCCTAAGAAGCTAGGATTATAGACCGGGGCTAGGTAAAAAGATTTCCTTTAAAATACTGCAGAGAACCTGTCTTTAACTACCAAGAAACAGCAAGATACCAAGATAATAGAATGACAAAGTGAAATAGAACACTTCATTCACTGGAAAACTTTCAAAATTTATTTTAGACAAAAATTAGAGTCAGTGTTAAGATCTATCCTTGAAAAACATTAATAAAAAATTAAAGACATATATAGATCCCAGTTGGAAGTGTGGAAGTAAGAGGAAGGCCCATCAGTTCAAGGCCTAGTACTGGTCCATAACCATACATTAAATGAAAATTAAATTTGTAAGCTAGAACTTGTTTTTTATCTTTTGTGTTCAGAGGAATGTCAGCATTATGTGTAAACAGACTGCTATACAAGGAATCCTTCTGGGTCATACAGTAGTTATTACATAGCTCTGTGTAGACATTCAGCTTTCTAATGATTTTCTTACATAAATCAACCAATATTAATTAAGTGCCATGAAGAATGCTAAACCTCAATTTTGTGCCCATCTCCATCCTTGTTCTCCCTATTGCCCAGCAGTTTCTGTCACAGTCAGCATAACTGTAGCTGGCACATGGAACAGACATGGACTCGATGGATCCTAACTGTGATATGATCCCAAATATAGCAAACACCAGAATCAATGAAATCCAAGCAGCTGTTCAAGGTGCCTAGTTGTATGAATGTCATCAGCTTCCAATGGTCTCACCTGTCTCTGCCAGAAGCCTGTTAATGGCCTGTTATCATCAAAGCTCACACTGAAGTTTAACTTCTCAATGTAGCAGTGTCACGAGGTGAAACCTTTAATAGAGGATTCTGTCATAAATGTATTAATGCCATCTCATTAACTCTCAAGGGACTAACATGATCACTGTTAGCAGTTGTAAAAAGCACTGTAAGCCCCTTACTCACTCTCATTCTAGAACATGCCATGATTCTGAGATCCTACATGATGTGATGCACCTAAGGGCCTTGTCCCATGCACTACCATGCTATTTAGAGTTTCCAGCCAACACTATTATGAATGATATAGACCTCTTATTCCTTATGAAGTAAGCTTCGGGTTTTTGTTAAATCATGACAAATGGGCTGAGATGCTATAGTTTAATGTCTTTTCCATAGAACTGAGTATAAAACTGAAGGCCTTTCACTTACTAGGCCGATATTTTACCACTTGAGCCCTCCAGGGTTCCAACCGTTTTTTCTTTTACAGTTTGCTTTCCATATAGGGTCTTGTGCTAACTTCACTCAAGCCAGCCGCAGAATCCAATCCTCCTATACCTCTGCCTCTCAGTAGCTGGGATTATGGGCCTGTAATAGCACACTTTGCCACTTAAGAAGGCACTATTCTTTTGGGGAAAGATGATACAGACCACTGAGTTGCATGTGTGTGTATGTATTCATGGAAATTGGTCATGGTGATTTATTTAGTACTGAGGGTGAATATTCCTGGATGATCTGTATTCTTAATTCCTTTCACACCAAAGAAATTGCTTCTCTGGATGCTAGTGAATCACAGCTGTCATCCTAGCTCCTCAGAATGCTGAGATTTGAGGATCATATTTTGAAGCCAGGTGAACCAGGAAAAGTCCATGACACGCTTATCTTCATTTAAACACCAAAAAATCACAAGTGAAGCTGTGGTTTAAGTAATAGAGTACTAGCCTTGAGGAAGAAAAATAGAAATAACAACTGTGCTCTGATCAAGTTTCAGGACCAGCACCCACACAAAATCTCCAGATAGCACTTGGGCTATTACAATGAGCTTTTGTGCTATTGCAAGACACAATGAGATGTACAAGTCGTTATGTTGAAAAATGAACTTCACAACTTAGGTGAGGGGAGGAGGGGGAGCAGAGGATTCGGTGGGGGGACAGGGGAAGGATGGGAAGAGGAAACAAAGGAGGAGGCTACAATGCTTGATAAGAAATGTACTCAATATCTTGCCCATGTAATTGTAACCCCTCTGTACAGTATTTTCACAATTGAAAAAAGAGAAAAAAGACACAATTATACATAATGAATTATCTCTACAGGACAGTTGCACTATAAAATTCTAGTATTACTTCATAACATATGTTCTTTCTGGATCATCTTTTTGCTCCATTGTTTCTCTGAGAATGATGTCTTGATTTGGAAATAGAGGTGAAAAATTCAGTGATGAATTTGGCCTCTGGATCCTACCCTCATCCATTATTGACATGTTCTCTCTTTTTATTTTTTGGCAGTCCTGGGGCATAAACTAAGGGTCTGGGGCATAAACTAAGAAGGCTGAGCTTCTTTTTTGCTCAAGGCTAGCACCATCCCACTTGAGCCACAACACCACTTCCAGCTTTTTCTCTTTATGTGGTACTGAGTAATTGAACACTGGGCTTCATGCATGCTAGGCAAGCACTCTACCACCAATCTACATTCCCAAATGTTCTCTTTAAAAATGTCTTACCTGTTTACCTCTGTCCCATCTCTGCAGCCACTGCCAGTGCTCTTGAACCTATTTGTTTAACTCTTAACTGCCTTTCATTCACTGTAACAGGCAAATTATTTTCTATTCCATTGAAAGAATTATCTTTCACTTTCTTAAACTGCACACTTGATCAGCTAAAATCAAACAACAACTCAATATTACCAGTGTTTGAAATTGAAGACACATAGAATAATCAACAGCTAATAATAAATAGCTAATAATCTACCGAAGTCAATGCACAACAACCCAGATGCTTGCCAAGTCTTTTATTTTTCGCAAACCCTACAATATGCTCTGGTAGATAACAAATTTAAAGTCTACAGATATAATTAGTTCCCATAAGAGTTGGTTATGAGTTACTTCCAAAGAGTGAGTGCAAATTAAGGACTTTCTAGAAGTCAGTAACAGAGTGAATGAAACACTAAGGAGGATATATTTGTCAAGAAATCATGGGAGTATTTAGGAGCTGACAACAGTGGCTGTATGATAGGTGACCAGACAGCAGAAACCACAATCTTACAGCTAGAGGACCTAAATCCTCCCAGGCATCCTTTAAGTTTGGAATAGGTCCACACATTTCATAAGAGACTATAGCCTGGTGGCCCCCTGCTAAAAACTGAGCAACTGCTACAGAAAAACCACACGCAAACTACTAGCCCAAACTTGTAGCCTACAAAAGTTGGTATTCAGTGAGTAAACATTAGATTTCTGGTATCTTGCCACACAACATGACAAAAACATCTCTCAGAATGCTGGTGGATGACATGTGTAATCCCAGCTACATAGGAATCTGAGATCTGAGGATCAAGATTCAAAGGGATCTCAAGCAGCAATGTCTATGATACTCATATTGACAATAAATAGAAAAAAATACTGGAAATGAGTATGGCACAATACCCTAAGTTGAAGCCCAAGTACCAACATACACACATACACACAAACACACATTGAAAAATGAAAACATTTGTTAAAAACAACCTGGTATTTTCTTTGCTGTGTGTAAAACTTTAACATGTCTTAAACTTTTCCTTGTGCTTGAAGAAATTTATTAAAATTCTATAACTACACAAGTACACAAATGTGTTGACCATACACTTTTTATATACTATATTGCAATTTTTACTGCAAACAGAGGACCTTTCCTACTAATTTAATCTAATTATTGGAGAAACAATCTCATATCTTGATATTTCTCACAATACCTTAGTTGGAATTAAACATAATGTTCTTAATTAATCAAAAGGAAAAACGTACACTATATCTAAAAGGACATTCAAGTGAAATCAATTGATTGCAGCACTTAAAAATATTTTATGCTGGGGCTGGGAAGGTGGCTCAGTGGTAGAGCACTTGCCTTGCATGCCTGAGGCCCTGGGTTCGATTCCTCAGCACCACATAAGCAAAAAGAAGAAAAAAGCCAGAAGTGGCGCTGTGGCTCAAGTGGTAGAACGCTAGCCTTGAGCTGAAGAGCTGAGGGACAGTGCCCAGGCCCAGAAGTTCAGGCTCCACGACTGGACCCCCCAAAAAAATATTTTATGCCAAATGACTACAAGATTCTGATTAAAACTGAAAATTTTGAAGTGTTCTCAATTTCTGCTTCATTTAGGCAAAGTACTTAAAGATGTCTTTGATTTTCCATAAAGATATCGTATCCAAAAATTTTCTATATTGTAGAAATTAGTTAACTATAGGCTACCTATAAATTCACATAGATGTTTCTCAATTCACTAGAGCAAAAGAACTATAAATTCTGACCTACATCTATAAATATCCCATGAAATTATCTAGAACATTCCACTTTTCTCAGAACAATGAAAGCTGCCAACAAAGTCGCTAATAGTGAGAGAAGAAAAAAGAGCATGTTTGTGATGGCTGAAATTTTACAAAAGACTTATTCGCATATGGGTACACACACAAAGCCATACAATGTTCAAGTTTACCTGGTAAGAAAAAGAACTCACCCCACAGAGAGAGAAAGACAATTGGCAGGAGGAAGATAGACTGAAGAATTACCTGAATGCATATCTTCTCACGTTTCCATCCATTTGCTTTGTGGAGTTTTCCTGGTGTCCCATTTCTCACTAAGTCAGACCTCAGGCATCCCAGCGGAATCACTGGCACCTAGGACTCAGGTAACACCATTACTCTGCTCTCCCTGTGCAAAAATCACCAACTAAATGAAAAAGAAAGCAAAGTGGATTTCAGGGTCACATAAAAAAGAACCACACACACACACACACACACACACACACACACACACACACACACACACACACAGAACCACCTGCTTGGGGAGAAAGAAAACGTGTGTGTGTGTTTGTGTGTGTGTGTGTGTGTGTGTGTGTGTGTGGTTTGTGTGTTGGTAGTGGTACTTAAACCCAGGACTTGGGAACTATCTTTTAGGTACTACCTTTAGTTTTTTGCTCAAGGCCAGTGCTCTACCACTTGAACCACACTTCACTTTTAGCGTTTTAGTCATGAAGACAAGAGTATCGTAATGTTTCCTACCCAGGCTGGCTTTGAACCTTGATTCTTATATCTCAGTCTCCTAATAGCCAGAATTACATTAATGAATGGCATCTGTGACAGACCAATGTATTGACTTCAAACCCCAATACCAGCCCAAAATCCAAAAGCAAAACCAAACTTTATAGCATATAAATATACTGATATCATATTAAACAAATAGAATGAAATGTGGAGATCTTGGTAAAGGATATCAGAGAATGATTATCATTATTAGTTTTTCTGGCTTAAAAAAACCTAAAATTACTTTTGTAAAAGTAAAATAACTACAGAAACCCCTGGTACCAAGGTATATGTTTCAAATAAAACACCTGTGGAGAACAAACTGAAAATCCAGAGGAAAACTAAGAATTTTAGAATTAAGTGATTGCTACACAGAAAGTATACATGATCATCTGTACCTTCAAACTCTTTCAAATAGGCTACATTACTGACACAAAAACTGTTCTTCTTCTCATTACTTCTCATTTAAAAAACAAGTCTACTTTATTATCTTTAGGAATGCTTTGAATATTTGATTCACTTTTCCCAAAATGTCACTAAAGAAACTCAGTCTTTCAACAACTCCAAATTTTTTATCTTAGCATTTAAATAATTATGTCATGTATCTTCTTTGGGTTGGGAGTATCAGAACAACTTTTAACTTGTTCTTTTACCTTTGCTGTTTGGAAGGTATATTTTCACAAAAGCGGACAGGGAAACACTTAGTAGATCACCTGATTTAAATGTAAGTGGCTAAAGCTACCAGGACAACTATGTTTATTGCAGCATTATTTACCATAGCTAAGATATGGAACCAACCCAGTTGCTCCTCAGTAGATGAATCTATGAAAACAATGTGATAGACATACATATATATATCTATATATAATGGAATTCTATGCCTCCATCAGAAATACTGATATTGTCCCATTTGTTAGAAAATAGAAAGACTTGGAAAAATTATATTAAGTGAAGTAAGCCAGGAGCTAAGTAACATAGGTCTCATGTTTTTCCTTATTTGCAATAGCTAGTATATATCTTGGACAAGCAGAAGTAGTCAAAAGCTATGTACATATGACCATATAAGATGATGTTAAGCAAAATTAACCCCAAGATAGGACACACGTGGTTTTTTTCTTTCTTGCTATAGTTTTAAAGGTATTTATAATATACTATGTGATTTTTTATTTCTTTGGTATGTTCTTCCCCCATGGTATAACCTCTGTTTTCACTCTGCTGATTCTGGTGCCCTGCATCTTATATATACATTTTTCTAATTTGGGGAGGGGAATGGAAAAAAAACTAAAATGCTTAAATATGGCTACCGATTAACCCATTGTAACAATAAGATGTACAAGACACTAAATCAAAAACGAACTTTACAACTTTGCGCGTGGGGGAGGGAATGGAAGAATTAGGAAGGTGGGTAGGGAAAGGATGGTAGGGGATAAACAATGGAGGGGATAAAAATGCTCCGTAGGAAATGTAGTCATTACCTTACTCATGTATCTGTAATCCCTCTGTACAGTATCTTTACAATAAAAATATATTTTACTAAAAGAAAAACAATAAATTTAAGTGCTAACTTACTCAAGCGGCTGAGATCTGAGGACAATGGTTTAAAACGAGCTCAGGCAGGAAAGATAGAGACTCTTATCTCTAACTGAAAACCAAAAAGCTGGAAGATGTGACTCAAGTGGGAAGGTGCTAACCTTGAATAAGCAAAAATCGGGGGTGGGGACAGAGGACACCACACAGGGCCTAACTTCAAACCCAGTGACCACCACACATATACACAAAATTCTAACTAACAGCAATTCATATATACATCATCTGAACTGCCTAATTGGAAATATGCATAAGAATCTAAAAATATTTCATTTTAAGAAATACATTTTAATACGTTTTTACTGTAAAAATACTGTATATAGGTGTTACAGTTACATGAGCAAGGAAATGAGTACATTTCCTATCAAGCGTTGTTGCTTCCTTCTTTGTTTTTCCCCTACCATCCCTTCCCTTCCACCTCTACAACTACACTCCTCCTCCCTCCCCCACCTAAATTGTAAAGTTCGTTTTTCTACATAGTGTCTTGTACATCTCATTGTTACAATGGATCAACCTGAATCACTATTTAAGCATTTTGTTTTTTTCCTCCCCTCCCAGGGCACTGGGATCAAATACAGTGAAAATAGGGGTAATACTGTAGGAAAGGAGCATACAAAGAAACAAAAAAATCACATGGTACATTATAAATATGTTAGAAAAAATCGCAAGGGAATAAAACAACCTTTGTCACTATCTTGGGGTCTTAACATGTCTTATCTGGTCATAAGAAATACATTAAAAAAAAGAAATACATCAACACAAACTTTTATATTTGCAAAATCCACTATTATTTGGGAACATGACATAATGTTTGAAAACTAAGCAAATAAAGGTTGATCCAAATATACATATACCTCTTTCAATTGCACACTTGTAATTTTCCCTTGGATTTTAAGAACAAGATAGTGTTGTTTACATCCTAATGAAAACCAGATGACCCAACTAGTCACAAACACATCAAGATAACAAACAAGGAATGTGTAAGAACTATTTTTTTGGAATCCTTGTTGAATGGTCTAATTTTCGATTTCATTGTAATTTCCCTTTCAGTACAATATGTAATTGGGAATTACAGAATTCCAACCTGTAAGTTTAATGTTCGGGATTTTGTGTTTCTCTCTCTCTCTCTCTCTGTCTCTCTCTCTCTCTCTGTCTCTCTCTCTCTCTCTCTCTCTCTCTCTCTCTCTCTCTCTCTCTTTAGGATTGTGCCCATAAATACTAAAGCATTATTTCTATAGTTTTGTAGTGTCATATATATTTTTCTGAATAGAAAAATTAATAAACTATGTTCAATAAGAGATCCAAATGAGTTTTGTTATGTATTTGATCACCAAGGACTTCAATTATGCAAAAATATTTGGTACATTACATATATTTATACCCATGTAACTGCTGCTGTTTACAAGTATTCTGTAGTTTTTCCCAACATTTTCAATCATGGTTAGAAATTGTACATAGTTGCCAAGCACCAGTGGGTCACGCCTATAATCCTAGCTACTCATGAGGCTGAGAGAAAAGATTGCGGTTCAAAACCAGCCCATGCAGTAAAGTCCATGAGACTCTTATCTGCAATTAACCACCTGAAAACCAGAAGTGGCACTGTGGCTCAAGTTGTAGAGCACCAGCCTTAAGCTGAATCGCTGAGGGACAGTGCCTTCATCCAGAGTTCAAGCCCCAAGACCATAAAAACAAAAACAAACACAAAATTTCTTTAATATGGTCAAAACAGAGATAATAATTCTGGGAATATATTGGCTGGCATAGTTAATTCTTCCTTAAGCAAAAGTACTTTGTGTTTGGATTTAGAAACCCTATTATTAGATCATTTTTCCATAATATCATTTTGGTGCAAGTTAAAGTGTTTGGGCTAAAAAAAGGAAGCTTTGTGATTGTTATGAAAATTTGTCATAAAGCATCACTGCAACTGAAGAGTGATCTCTTTTTTGGTGAAGTTCTTCACATGACTCAATGATTAAGTCATCTAAGATGACATACATTCACTCACAACCTTTCAACAAATCAAAGCAGTCAGACTGAGCATGGTGGTTATTACTAGTTTGGAATGTAGTATGCAAGATGGAATAGCAGGAACCTGAGGGGAGGCTTCAGACCACAGCAACTCACTTGGGTTGAACTCATGTCCCTGATGAATTGATGTTGAAGCCCTCACCACTAAGTTTCCAAGGTTATGCTGTAGGAAAATCCCTTCCCTGCAACAGCTGTATAGTGAGGGAAAGCCTGTCTTATCAAGTTCTACCAATATATTTGTTTCTAGACCATGACTTTATATAGCTAGATTAATCAAAACCTAAAAATCTGAAACATTCCAGTATGCTGGAATAAACTTTTCTTTCCATCCTACATTCAGATGTAGGGAGAATTTAAAAAGACGTTCTGGGGCTGGGTTATACTTAAGTGAGAGTATTTGCCTATCTAATTAAACATCCTAGGTTCAATCATCAATAACACAAAAGAAGAGACAATATCAGATAGGTGGCAAAGCCCAAAAAGTGGAAAGTAATTAAAGTAAAACTCCTGAAATACGGACAGATTCTCCTGGTATGTGTCAGGGAAGTTAGAAGAAGAAAGGCCACCCTCTTCACCTGCCATAGCTACCAAGTGTGTTAGAACTGGACCAATAAAACCTCAGGCAATCAACACTGAAGAAACAAAACCATAAAGGTTGTGGTTTGCTGCAGGGTATTGAGGGAGCCAGGAGGGAGAATTGGGAGAAGGAAGACTGGTAATGCCAGCAGCAACATAGGTAAAATCGTCAGAGGCATTATCTTGTGTAGAACTTGGAGAGATGTACATGGGACACAGGAGCAATTCCATTGACATACAGCTGCTGTATGTTAAAATGAACCTTTGTCAAACTCTACTATAAAGCCATAGTAATCAAAACAGCTTGGTATTGGCATAAGAACAGACCTCAGGACCAATGGAATAGAATTGAAAACCCAGAAAGGAACCTGCAGACCTATAGCCATCTAATCTTCAATAAGGAAGCTAAAACAATAGAATGGAAGAAAGACAGCCTCTTCAGTAAATGGTGCTGGCAAAATTGGTTAACTACATGTAGAAAACTAAAGCTAGATCCTTATATATCACCCTGCACCAGAATCAACTCCAAATGGATCAAAGACCTTGAACTCAAAGCAGACACTCTGAAAACATTACAGGATGGAATAGGAGAAACCCTAGGTGTCCTTGGCTCAGGCCGAAATTTTCTGAATAGAGACCCGGAAGCACAACAAATCAAAGAAAGGTTGGACAAATGGGATTGCATAAGGTTGCAGAGCTTCTGCAGGGCAAATGACATAGCTAGCAAGATCAATAGAAAGCCCACAGACTGGGAGAAGATCTTTACTAGCCATACAACGGACAAGGGTCTCATATCTAAAATATACTTGGAACTCAAAAGATTAAACCACCCAACAACAAATCCTCAAAGAAACAACTGCCCAATAAATAAGTGGGCGAAAGACTTAAAGAGAAGCTTCTCTGAAGAAGAAAGAAGGATGGCCAATAGACACATGAAGAAATGTTCAACATCCCTAGCCATAAAAGAAATGCAAATCAAAACAACATTGAGATATCACCTCACTCCAGTTAGAACAGCAAAAATCAAGAACTCTAACAACAACAGATGCTGGAGGGGGTGTGGACAGAAAGGAGCCTTACTTCACTGTTGGTGGGAATGTAAACTTGATCAACCACTTTGGAAAGCAGTATGGAGGTTCCTCAAAAGTCTTCACATAGATCTCCCCTATGATCCAGCAATCCCACTTTTGGGCATTTACCCAAATGTTTACAAACAAGACCACACTAAAGCTACCAGCACAACTATGTTTATTGCAGCATTATTTACCATAGCTAAGATATGGAACCAACCCAGATGCCCCTCAGTAGATGAATGGATCAAGAAAATGTGGTATATATACACAATGGAATTCTATGCCTCCATCACAAAGAATGACATTGCCCCATTTGTTAGGAAATGGAAAGGTTTGGCAAAAATTATATTAAGTGAAGTAAGCCAGGCCCAAAGAAGCATAGGTCTCATGGTTTCCCTTATTTGCAATATCTATTATAGGTATGAGTCAAGCAGAAAAGATCAGATAATGTGATGTTAGGAAAATGAACCCTTAAATATGTATTTTAATGTTTTCATTTCTTTCATGCATGTGTTTCTAATGCATTTATAAGATTATTTCTTTGTTGCTTTGTATGTCCCTCCCCCACAGTGTAACCCCCGCTTTCACTATATTTGATGTCAGTATAACATGTGGAGGAGATGGGGACAAACAAGTCGTTTAAGGATTCAGGTGGACCTGTTGCAACAATGAGAAGTACAAAATGTCATGTCAAAACCAACTTTACAATGTCGGTGTGGGGGGTGGAGGGGGGTATAATTGGGTGGGGGGGAGGGGGGAGGCTGGGAAGGGAGTTGAAGGGTAAACAAAGGAGGAGGCTGCAATGCTTGGTAAGAAATGTATGCATTATCCTGCCCATGTAATTGTGGTCCCTCTGTACAGTATGTTCTCAAATAAAATAAAATTAATTAAAAAAAAAACGAACCTTTGCAAGCTAACATCTCAATTGATAGACATATACCTTCAGTCAGAATATATGTATGGATATATCCAAAAATAGGAAGAAAGTAATACCACAGAGCATAAACAGTTCAACTTGAGCAAAGTATTGGTCCCAGCTAATACACCAGAATGCTGCTTCCTTACCTCCCTTCCGTGTATTCTCTGGACATGGTTATAATGTGTATGGCTTGGAAGTGAACTAAAGATAACTGGTGCTGGGTAGAAGAACCTTATTTTTTATTATGGAAGCTTGCCATTTTTATAACATGGTAATTGGATTTAACACAATCAAAGTACCATAGTAACTGATCTCCCCTTCCTGGATGAATGAGCAAATATTAATGATTAAATATTAATAACAGCATCCTTGTACATATCGAAATGACACTGCCTGGCTGCTTTGGCATCTCCCTCTATGGAGCTCTCACCATTCAAACGTAACAGATTTGGTAAAATATTGTTAGGTTGAGATTTACTTGCCTTCATTCAGTCATCCAGTGATTGTGGGGTATGTTTTTTGTTTTGTTGTTTTGATTTTTTTCCCTTCCTGCTCCCGTGCCTCCATTTTCAAATGATTTATAGCTGAAGATCAATAAGAGGATGAGTACTTAGAACTGTCCCACTGATGGAAGGAAATATTCATGTGAATGTACACACAAAAGCACAAAACCCTTAATACTCCTTTTGGTTCCTTCAGAGAGAACGCTGTTGGGAACATACTTGCCTTGAAAGGGGCCATCTTGTCATGGTACCTGGACTGACAGGGACCAAGAAGATGGAGGACTAGGAGGTGAAGAACAATAAGCCTTTGGGCAGGGAATTTTTGTAGCACCTAGAAGCTGTGTTCAAGCCCCAGCACTAGAAGAAGAAAGAGGTAAAGAAAAGGAAGAGGAAAAAACAAGGACCTAGTGTTTGAGTGCATTTACATATTACCTATGCCTCATGGGTAAAGGTGATATGAGTCTGTAACGCCAGATGTGGCCCATTCTAACTTCCTGTCTTCACAATAAACCTCTTCTCAGGTGCCAGAGAATTATGCCCCTTCCAGGTGAATAGTTAGAGTTCCTTTCTTCTAGTCTAAATTGTGGGGCATGGGAACTCTAACCTGCTAGGCTTAACCCCGACAGAGCACAGATGAGCATAGTACATGGAGAGAGACATACTTGACAGCCCTGTTTCCAGTTAAGTGTGCCCAACCCCTTTCCTTGATCCCCTCTGCTAGGCTCCTTGTCCCATACTTCCCCCTCATCAGCCCACCTCCCGCCCCCACCTGCTGGCCCATGGTCACCCCGTGTTTCCTAAGCCCACCACCATGCTATGTGCCCTACTACCACTTTTGGATTGGACTGCTTCTTGAGGCCAGATACCCCCTCATAGCTGCATCCATTCTCCTGACCCAATCATCTCACAGCCAAACTTTTACCTCCACCCCACCTTTCTGGCCCCACCCCTTCCGGCCCCACCCCTTCTGGCCCCACTGCTTTCTCTTCACTGCCTGGCCCCGTCCTTCCCGTGGAAACACTTGCGTGGGATGGGAAATGTGTACTTGCCCAGCACTCACTACACAATGCTAGTTGCCAGAATATTCTGAACATGAGCTATAGCTGCCACAGAGAAGGAAGGCCCAGGTCAGAGTCAGTCCCTCCTACCTGCCTGGCTAAGGCCTGGACAGCCCCAGGGCTCTCTGTTTTACCTGAGTTCACTGGCAGTTACAGGGATGGAGATGCAGACATTGCCTCAATATCCTCAACCAGTGCTGCATCTTCCTGAGGGATCTTCAGCTTCACTATCTGGATCTCCATCCTTCTACTGAGTGTGGGCCCAGCCACAGATAATATCCCATGAGGACTGTGATTTGATGTTACAGAGCCCCCTCTCCTAACCCACTCTCTTTTTCATTTTCTTCTCTGCTCCCCTGTGGGAGCCTCCCATCTAAGCTCAGTTTCAACTGAAGTTTGCCCATACACTCTTCCTGGGCCCCAATATCCCCTGCCAGGTTCCCCCTTCCACCACCACCAGGCCCACCCACATCCTATGCTCTTCATCACACTGCCCACCCATACCCCATTCTCTGGCCCTCCATTGTCCCACAAACTTTCGTTGGGTTAGAGATGTGTGGACCCAGTTGCCAAAGACAACCCTAGAAAACCCTGTTCCATGGTAATAGCGCCTCACTCCCACCAATCTCCTCTTCCCCACACCTGTTGTTCTGAACCTCACCCTAATCCCGGCCCTGCCCCTCTCAGAGTAAGAAGTTTCATGGGTGAGGGGATGTAGCTCCTCCATTGATGGAAGATAGGAGCTTAGAGTTCACCCCATCCCCTCATGGTCATGGTCTCAGTAGTCACCGTTTCTATGAAGCAACTGATGGAGGGATTGGAGCTGAGGAAGCTGCCACCTTTCCCACCTCTGCATCTGTTCAGGGACGTGGTCCTCCAGGGCCTCTTAGGCTTCACCAGCCAGCCAACTTCCAATTAAAAGGTCAGTGTGGAGTCAACTGCTGGAGCCATCACCAAAGACCCAGATTCAATGTAAGTGAGTGTTCTCCTCTCACCCCCCTCCATTGCCCTTTACTCCATTCTCTCCTGTGCCCCCCAGTAGGAGCCATCCCTGGGACAGGGTTCTTAAATGTTAAGTGGGCTGAACCCTTCTTCTTCTCTTCCTTTCTATTGCTAGGTTCTCCACCCATGTCCCTCTTCCTCACTACCCCCTACCACCCCCTTCCTCACCCCATGCTTCCCCTTCCCCCAACCAATTGTTTCCCCTGCCCACCCCAAACCATGCTTCCTCACCCTAGGGGCTCCCCTATCCTTTACTTTCCCCACACCATCCCCCATCCCTTGCTTCCCCTGCCACCCATTCCCACCTGACCCCATCCCTGCCCCTCCTGAGTGAAGGGATGTGTGTGGCACATAGGCAGGCGATGCAATTGGACTGAACCAAGGTAAAACAGTCATTGGAGAAGGAAATCAGGGAATCAGAGTCTTCCCTGTCCACCATTCCACCTTGTAGCATGCTTAGTTGCTCAGTTCCACCGCATCTGCTGGTACTGGAGTTAATGTTGCTGTCTTTTCAACAACACCATGGGGTACCACCACTTTATTGATCAGTGTGGGCCCATCTGCAGGAGCCATCACTGAACAGCCCTGGATCAAGGTAAATGGGGCCTAATTCATCCCAGCTTTTCCCTTCTCACTGCCCACCCTTATCTCCACTCACTTCAGACCCTGGTGTCCCGCCCACTCTTCCCCTCCCTGTCCACCTCCTGGCTCAACCCCTCCTGTGAGAACATGATTGGGTGAGGGGATATGTGTGTGTGTCAACTCACAACACACGGAAGTGGTACCAGACTGGTCTGAACCCAGTTGTGAAGGCCACAGACTCTGGATAAATTCATATTAATATTACTGAAATTTATATCACAATATAAGCAACATAGGTATTTTAAGGAATTGATCATTAAAGCCTTAGATACCTAATGGATGAAGAATGGAGTGTGCTCCACCTCCACTCCCAGCAATGGCTTGTAGAGCTCCAGGGTTCCTTGTTTTCTCCATTTCCACTGGCATTTATGGGACTGGAGATGCAGTCCTTGCCTCCCTCTCTCAACAGATTTTATGCCTGCCACAGCCACTTGGTAAGCCTCCGGGATCTTCAGCTATACTATATGAACTTCCTGCTCAGTGTGCACCCAGCTGTGACAGCCATCCTCAGAGGACCCCACGAGGTAAGTGAGACCCCTGTCCTTGATTCTTTGTTTTTCCATTTTTACCTCTGACCCTTGTGGCAGCCATTCCAGGACAGCCCTGTTTTGAGATGATTTGGTCCCACCCCCTCTCCCAAACTCCCATACCATCTGCCAAGCCTCCCTTCCACCAGTTTGAGCTGGACATATGCTATAGCAGGTGCCAGAGAAAGAAGGCTGAGGATGGGATCTTCCCCACCTCCTCTCTTGGCTATGGCCTGTTTAGCTGAAGGTTATGGGGGTTATGTATATTCACAATATGTTATTGGCTGCTTCATGCCAATTCACAATACCCTGAATACAGTATCCTCAAACTTGACATTCAAGTCAAACTCCATGAATTTATCCTACTATTCCAAATTACTAAAATTTACTGGACCTAGAAACCAAAAAAATAAAATCCACCTTGTTATTTTAGTAGCAATAGACATCATGAAAATAGATTTCCAGCTTTTGCTGGGTAGTTGGAGATAAGAATTTCAATCACTTTCCTACTCAGGCTAGCTTTGAGTTGTGATCCTCATATGTCAACTTTCTGATTAGCTAGTAATACACACATAAACCAATAACCAATGGCTCATTTGGAAACTATAATTTTCTCTTTCTCCCATCAATGATTTATTTATTTATTTATTTTATTATTGTGAAAATATCATACAGTGGGGTTACAATTACATGGGCAAGATAGTGAGTACGTTTCTTATCAAGCATTTCTGCCTCCTCCTGTGTTTCTCCATACCATCCCTTCCCCTCTCCACCGCCACACTCCCAAACCTCCACACCCCCCTACCACCAGTCCTCGACCTCTCATCCCCCACCGCACCAAAGTCATAAAGTTCATTTTTCAAAATAACGTGTTGTACATCTCATTGTTGTAATAGGTTCACCTGTAACCCTATTCAAACAATTTGTTTTTTCCCTTCACAAATTATATCAACATCAAATACAGAGATATCAGGGCTTATAACATGGGGGAGGTACATACAAAGCAACAAATAAATCATCTTATAAAAATGTTAGAAAAACTAGCAAGAAATAAAAATCATTTGCGTCCTTATCTTGGGGTTCATTTCACCTAACATCAACTTATCTGACCATTTCTGCTTGTCTCAGACATATACTAGTTATTGCAATTAAGGGAAACCATGGGACCTGTGTTTCTTTGGGCCTGGCTTACTTCACTTAATATAATTTATTCCAAGTCTTTCCATGTACTAACAAATGGGGCACTGCATTCTTTCTGATGGAGGCATAGAATTCCATTGTATAACGGGAAACAAAGGAGGAGGCAATAATGCTTGATAAGAAATGTACTCATTACCTTGCCCATGTACTTGTAACCCCTCTGTACGGTATTTTCACAATAAAAAAAATAAAAAGAATAAAAAAAGACTTACAGAGAAACTTGTCTGAAGAGGAAAGTAGGATGGCCAATAGACACATTTAGAAATGCTCAACATCCCTAGCCATAAAAGAAATGAAAATCAAAACAACATTGACAATCCACCTAACCCCAATCACAATGGCTATAATCAAGAACTCAAAAACAATAGATGCTGGAGGGGATTTGGACCAAAGAAACCCTACTGCATTGTTGGTGGGAGTGTAAACTTGTTCAACCACTTTGGAAAGCAGTATGGAGGTTCCTCCAAAGACTTCACATAGAGCTACCCTATGACCCAGCAATCCCACTTTTGGGCATTTACCCAAATGATCACATCCAAGACCATACTAAAGCTACCAGCACAGCTATGTTTATTGCACCATTATTTACCATATCTAAGATATGGAACCAACCTAGATGCCCTTCAGTAGATGAATGGATAAATCACACTTTTGCATGTAATTTATCATCTTAAGGAGAGTCTGCTTCTACATCTTTCATCCTATATGACAAACCCTTATTTTTTGTTTCTCTGTTTGCTGAATAAACGTATTCCTGGAAATAGGATACTCACAACAAATCTGGGTTTAAATTCCACTTTTTACATTTCAAATATAATAAAAACTTTGTTTTTACTAGTCGTTTTCTAAAACTGAGTGATGTTCGTGCACACTGATATTTTGGTGCCTTTAAGTAAATTGAGACTTGATGTGGTAGTTTTCGTGTCTAATTGACTTATCCATTAGATTATTCATTTATAAACATGTGCATTGCAGTTTTTATTCATTTATTTATTTATTTTGTTGGTCTTGGGGCTTGAACTATGGGCTTGGGTGCTATCCCTCACCTCTTCAGCTCAATGAGAACTCACTGCTGCTTGAGCCACAGCACGATTTCCGGCTTTCTAGTGGTTTATTGGAGATAAGCGTCTCACAGACTCTCCTACCCAGGATGGCTTTGATCTCAGCCTATTGAGTACCTAAGATTACAGGCGTGATCAACTTACACTCGGCTTTTTAAAATTTATTTGTATAAAATAGTCCCCAAGGATTTACTTCAAATTGATAATGGGAGAGTTTTTCTTCCTGTTCCAAACTTTATATTTATTTCAGGAAAAGCACTAGAAATACATGTTGTTTACTTGAGCAACATAAAAGATGGAAACATATTTCTAAAGAGAATGGATTTATTGATTAAAACATAGAAAAGAGTAAAATTATCAGGTTTCTAGCTTGGTACTACATAAATTTCATGAGAATGTAGCTCATGATGAGAATCAGAAATAAATTCATATTAATATTACAGAGATTTACATCACAATATGAGCAATATAGGTATATTAAGGAATTGGTCATTCAAAGCCCTAGATACCTAATGGATGAAGAATGGAATTCAAACAAGTAGAGGTAAGCAATTTAACATGCAGCTATTATGACTGTATAATACAAATATGAAAGAAATGGAGCTTTTTCCTTTCTGAAGAAGAAAGTTTAGCAAGTAAGTTCAATGTAAGGCATCAGTTGAAATGAATCTAAAGTCTTTTACTCCAAGATATCCAGAGTACTCTACTCATCTTCTGAAAAGTAAATAAGTAATTATATTAATTACCTTTGCTTAATATTAATTTACTTGTAGCAAATAGGTTAAAATGTCTGTTCTCTTTCTTTCAATGTAGTAACATACATTTCATATTCTTTCTCTCTTCATACAAGCCTGACATCACTATTTCAAAGTAACACAAACAGAAAAACAAAAATCACCTGGCACAATAATCACAAATCCTAAATTATGTGAAAAAACCTATAATATAAAAATTAAGGGGGTGGGAAGGTGGCTCAGTGGTAGAGTGCTTATCTTGCATTCCTGAGGCCCTGGGTTTGAATACTCAGCACCACGTAAGCAAAAAGAAAAAAGCCAGAAGTGGCAATGTGGCTCAAGTTATAGAGCACTAGCCTTGAGCTGAAGAGCTGATGGACAGTGTCCAGGCCTAGAGTTCAGGCCCCACGACTGGAATCCCCCCCCCCAAAAATGAAACCTGGTGGTTCCGCGAAGATGGACGAGAAGCTGGAGGCTAAACAAGCTCTCACATAGAAAGCAGTTTTAGTGTTCCCGTGAACAGTCCTAGGCCAAAGAATTACACTAAGTGTGCCACCATAGTACAGAGAGTTTGGCTAGAGAGGGAAAATGCAGGCAAGGAGACAGATCTGAGCACTTGCCAGCAGTCATGGGTGAAGCAGCAGTGGTGGCAACCATACTCGTCATACCTACAATACAGAAAGTCCGGGACAAAGGTGCCAGATAGAGCGAGCAAGTGCATTCTACACAATATCAGCAAGAACTGACAAGGAGCAGATATCTTCATCCTGCAGATAGCAGACCAGAGATTAGCCAGGAACCAAGACTCCGGCTGTGAGTAGAACCCTGACATCCTTACTCCTTCTCAGGGAGCAGAAGAGGTTAGGCCACTCCTCCAACGCCACAACTTAAGATCTCCATCTTTTTGTGTGTGTGAGAATACCATACAGAGGAGTTACAATTACATGGGCAAGATAATGAGTACATTTCTTATCAAGCATTGTTGTCTCTTTTTGTTTCCCCTTACCATCCCTTCCCATACTCTTCCCCCCCCAACGTTCCCCTTAACACCTACCGAAGTTGTTAAGTTCGTTTTTTGACATAACAACTTGTACATCTCATTGTTGCAATGGGTCCACCTGCATGCATAGCTAAACAATTTGTTTTTACCCTTCCCCTCCACAAATTATACCAACATCAAATACAGTGAAAGCATAGGTTATAGTATGGGGGAGGGACATACAAAACAACAAAGAAATCATCTTATAAATATGTTAGAAACATTTGCATGAAAGAAAAAAACATTTGAATAGTTATCTTGGGGTTCATTTCTGTAACATCAACTTATCTGAACTTTTCTGCTAGACTCAGACATATACTAGATATTGCAAATAAGGGAAACCATGGGACCTATGTTTCTTTGGGCCTGGCTTACTTCACATAATATAATTTTTTCCAAATCTTTCCATTTCCTAACAAATGGGGTAATATCATTCTTTCTGATGGAGGCATAGAATTCCATTATGGATATATAACACATTTTCTAGATCCATTCATCTACTGAGGTACATCTAGGTTGGTTTCATACCTTAGCTGTGGTAAATAATGCTGCAATAAACACAGTCATGCTGGTAGCTTTACTGTGGTCTTGTTTGTGATCATTTGGGTAAATGCCCAAAAGTGGGATTGCTGGATCATAGGGGAGCTCTATGTGGAGTCTTCTGAGGAACCTCAATACTACTTTCCAAAGTGGTTGACCAAGTTTACACTCCCACCCACAATGGAGTATGGTTCCCTTCTGTCCACATCCCCTTCAGCATCTGTTGTTATTAGAGTTCTTGATTATAGCCATTCTAACTGGGGTGAGGTGGTATCTAAATGTTGTTTTGATTTGCATTTCTTTTTTGGCTAGAGAGGTTGAATATTTCTTCATGTGTCTACTGGCCATCCTTCTTTCCTCTTCAGAGAAGTTTCTCTTTAAGTCTTTTCTGTATGCCAAAAATGAGAGAAGTGTTGCTGAAATCAGGAAAACAATTACATTCAGAATAGCAACAAAAAAATAAAATACAAGGAATTAACTTAACCAAAGAAGTGAAGGACCTCTATGATGAAAACTTTAAAAACCTGAAAAAGGAATTCAAAACAGAACTTAGGAAGTGGCAAAAACTCCCATGCTTGTTCCTGGATTGGAAAAATCAACATTGTGAAAATGGCAATACTTCCCAAGGCTATCTACAAATTCAGTGCAATACCTGCCAATATTCCAACCGCATTCTTCAAGGAAATAGAAGAAGCAATCCAAAAATTCATATGTTACAATAAAAGACCCTGAATAGCAAAAACAATCCTTAACAGAAAGAACAGTGCTGGAGGAATATCAATACCAAATATCAAACTCGAACAATGGAATAGAATTGAAAACCTAAAAATGAACCTAAAGACCTATAGCTATCTAATCTTCAATAAGGGAGCTAAAAAAATAGAATAGAAGAAAGACAGCCTCATCAGTAAATTGTGCTTGCAAAATTGGTTAACTACATTTAGAAAACTAAAGCTAGATCCTTATATATCACCCTGCACCAGAATCAACTCCAAATGGATCAATGTCAAAGCAGATACTCTGAAAACATTACAGAATGGAATTGGAGAAACCCTAGGTCTCCTTGGCACAGGCTGAAATTTTCTTAATAGAGACCCAGAAACACAACAAATCAAAGAAAGGTTGGACAAATGGGATTGTTTCATATGTAAAACATACCTGGAACTTAAAAACCTAAATCCCCCAAAAACAAATCTTCAAAGAAACAAGATCTCCATCTTGATGGAAATCTAGCTAGCTGTCCGGCTGAACAGCTAGCTTCAACTCAGGCCTTGGAAGAAAACAAAAGAGTCATTTAGCAAGTCACAGGAACCTGACCTGACCTGCCATAATCAGCTCCACCTAGGGGAAAGTAACCAAGCCCAGGCAGTAGAAGCTCCTCCCCCTCAGGAGTCGATTTCTTCACTGTGTAAACAGAGCCAGAGGCTGCCCCTCCCTACAGCATATTAGACAATTAAAGGAAATTCAGTAAACATAAACCCTGACAATGGCTCCAGGCTGGGCTCTGTGAGTGTCTCAGAAGCTAGCCCCCCAAGGAAAACCTATAGCTTGCTGAAAGGCCTCAACTCTACCCAGAACCAAGCCTAATCACAGCATCTCCCAACTAGAGGAGAGAGCCATCTTCCTGTTTTGTGATACTCAAAGCAGATCTCCCTCCCACTGAACTAGCCTGGGAGGAGGATTACAAAATCCTAGGTAAAGCAGAGCATTTTTCTGCCTGCTCAGACAAACTGACTTAAGAAACCAATCAAAGCACGTGAAAACCAAACACCATAGCAGACCAGAGACTCAACCAAGAGAGTTGATACAGACAAAAGTGAGAAACAGGATCTTCCCCTCCACCTCCCCTGATAAAAAAACAAATCAAAGAACTATTTTTTACCTATTTTTTAAAAATTGTTTTCTATTAATCTTTTATTTTTCCTCTTAAAATTTTTATTTAGGTGTATATGTATGTGTGCTGTTTTTGTCTCTACTGACCTTTCAGTCCTTTTTTTTCTTTCTCATTTTCTTCATTTTTCTTCTATTTTGTCTTTTTGTGCGCGACTTAATTGCTGTTCTGCTCATCCTCAGATATATCCGTCGTCAATTATTACACCTTATCTACCATACTGTACACACTTAATACAGAAATTTATTACTCAATTCAAATACTCTCAGGCTTAAATTCCTTAGTAGCAGTATTATATCTTTATGCCTATATAATTTTTTAAGAATGAGATGTACAAGTCATTATGTGGAAAAAGGAACTTTAGAATTTTGGTGGGTGGAAGGTTTGGGTGGGGGGGTGGGAGGAGGATGGGAAGGGATGGGAATGGGAAACAAAGGAGGAGGCTACAATGCTTGATAAGAAATGTACTCATTACCTTGCCCATGTAATTGTAACCCCTCTGTACAGTATTTTCACAATAAAAAAAATTAAAAAAAGAATTTTTATATTTTAGTTTTTCAAGTGTCCTTTTAATCCCACTCCTCCTCTCATCCTATCCTCATTCTCTCAATTTCACCTTTAAAATTAGATAATCTTCAAGTTTCAATTTTTAAATTAATTTTTTGTTTTTCCATTTTTTCTCGTCTCTTTTTTTTCCTCTCTCCTATCATTCTGTCCAGCATATTTCCCTCTTTGAGATTTGGACTTGGTTAATTTCACTCTCTTTGGCATTTCCCGATCCATTTAATCCTAATTTTCACCATATTTCTCCCTAAACATAATAATTTCTGGTTTGCCAAATTTTCCTTGCTGCTCTTAGCCCATTAATCCATAGTTGTTTGATGTTGAATAGATTTTATCTGTTAAACTAGATTGTATCTGCAGCCTTTTCACTGTGCAACTATAGGACTCTGGTTAATGCTTGCCTTAAAATAGTTTTCTAGCACAAAATTGGTGTTACTTTCATACCAAATGGGCAGAAAAATCCGGAAAAATGGCAAATCCGGGTATCTCCACTCCCACTCATGGTAATCAGGTGACAGAACAAATAATGAATAATCCAGAGGAGAGTTCCCAAAAAGCTGTACAAACAATACTGGTAAAGATGGTGAATGTAAAGATCGAAAACCTTCAAAGACTGAGTGTGAGCCTGATAGGGAGAGAGAGGATGCAAACCAAAGATCAAAACAGCAATCTCTTAAGTGTGAGGAAGCTACTCAATGAGTGATTCAGGAATTGCATGAGCAGGTTGAGAACACTCAAAGAGAAATAAATGAATTGTGTAAGCAGGCTGAGAACAGTCAAAGTGATAGATAAGGATTGCGTGAGCAGGCTGAGAACAGTCAAAAAGAACTATAGGAATTCCTTGAACATGAGGAAGCTAATCAAAGAGTAATACAGGAATTGTGAGAGCGGGATGAGAATAGACAAAGATGGATAGAGGAATTCATGTAATACATAAGCAGACAACTGAAAAAATTCAGGGAGACCACAAAAAGAATGGTTAATAGAACCACACAGAAGGAATAAAAGTCCAAGGAAACCATAAACAATCAACTAAGTGATTTGAGAATAAACACGGAACACCAAAGTAAAGAAGTAAAAAAATTATACAAGATCTAAAAAAAGCTCCAACAAAGAATTGGAAGCCATCAAAACTAAAGCCATTTCCTCTTAACTCTGGAACAAAACAAGGATGTCCACTCTCTCCACTTCTCTTCAATGAAGTATTAGAATGTCTAGCTACAACAATAAGACAAGCTGTAAACATAAAGGGTATCCAAATAGAGAAAGAAGAAGTAAAACTCTCCCTCTTTGCAGATGACATGATCTTGTATTTAAAAAATCCCATAGACTCCACTCCCAAATTACTCAAGCTGATTCAAAATTTGGCAAAGTAGCAGAGTGTAAAATTGACCTCCAAAAATCAATGGCTTTTCTGTATGCCAACAATGAGAAAAGTGGGGCTGAAATTAGGAAAACACCTCCATTTGTAATAGCCCCACAAAAAATGAAATACCTAGTAATTAACTTAACTAAAGAAGTGAAGGACCTCTATGATGAAAACTTTAAAAGCTTGAAAAAGGATATCAAACCTGAACTAAGAAAATGGCAAAAACTCCTATGCTCCTGGATTAGAAAGATCAACATCGTGAAAATGGAAATACTTCCCAAGGCTATCTACAAATTCAATGCGATACCTATCAAAATTCCAAACTCATTCTTCAAGGAAATAGAAGAGACAATCCAAAAATTCATATGGAACAATAAAAGACCCCGAATAGCAAAAATGCTCCTCAACGGAAAGAACACTGCTGGAGGAATATCAATACCAAATTTCAAACTCTACTATAAAGCCATAGAAACCAAAATAGCTTGGTACTGGCACAAGAACAGACCTCGGGACCAATGGAATAGAATTGAAAACCCAGAAATGAACCTACAGACATATAGCCATCTAATCTTCGATAAGGGAGCTCAAAAAAATAGAATGGAAGAAAGACAGACTGTTCAGTAAATGGTTCTGGCAAAATTGGTTAATTACTTGTAGAAAACTAAAGCTAGATACTTATATAGCACCCTGCACCAAAATCAACTCCAAAATGGATCAAAGACCTCAGAGTCAAAGCAGACACTCTGAGAACATTACAGGATGGAATAGGAGAAACCCTAGGTCTTGTTGGCACAGGCTGAAATTTTCTTAATAAAGACACGGAAACACGACAAATCAAAGAAAGGTTGGACAAATGGGATTGCTTGAAGTTGCAGAGTTTCTGCATGGCAAATGACATAGCTAGAAGATCAATAGAAAGCCCACGTAGAAAATCTTCACTAGCCATAAAACGGACTAGGGTCTCATATCTAAAATGTATTTGGAACTCATAATATTAAATTCCCCAATAGGAAATCCTCAAAGAAACAACTCCCCAATAAATAAGAGGTCTAAAGACTTAAAGAGTTCTTGTTTATAGCTATTCTAACTGGGGTGAGGTGGTATCTCAATGTTGTTTTGTTTTCCATTTCTTTTACAGCTAAGGAGGGTGAGCATTTCTTCATGTGTCTATTGGTCATCCTTCTTTCTTCTTCAGAGAAGTTTCTCTTCAAGTCTTTAGCCCACTTATTTACTGGGCAGCTGTTTCTTTGATGATTTGTTGTTGGGGGATTTAATTTTTTTAGTTGCAAGTATATTTTATATATGAGACCCTTGTCCGTTGTATGGCTAGTGAAGATCTTCTCCCTATCTGTGGGCTTTCTATTGATCTTGCTAGCTATGTCCTTTGCTATGCAGAAGCTCTGCAACTTCATGCAATCCCATTTGTCCAACCTTTCTTTGATTTGTTGTTTCCGGGACTCAATTAAGAAAATTTCGGATGTGGTTCCGGGAAGATGGCGGAGGAGAAGCTGGAATCTGAACAAGCATTCGCATAGAAAGCAGTTTGAGAGTTCCAGTGAACAGTCCTAAGCCAGAGAATCACACCAAGTGTGCCATCACAGGACAGAGAGTTAGTCAAGAGAGGGGAAGCCAAGGAGACACATCTGAGCGCCTGCAGGGTCGTGAGGGTGACCACCACCGCGGGGTCACACCTGAGACACAGAGAGTCCGGGATGAAGGAGCCAGACGCAGCGGACGAGCAGATTCTACTCAACACCACAAGAACCGACAAGGAGCGAACATCTTCACCCTGCAGTTTGCAGACCAGAGACGACCCAGGATCCAAGACTTGGCGGGAGTACAAGCCGGACGTCCTCACTCCTTCTCAGGGAGCAGAGGAGGGAAGGCCACCCCTCCCCCCCAGCACCGGTGATCTCCATCTTGGATACCGACAAAGCTTGGAGGAGCTGCTAGCTCCATCTCAGGCCTTGGAACAAAACGAGTCATTTAGCAGGTCACAAGAACTTAACGGTGAAGTGACCTGCCAGACTCAGCTCCATCCAGGGAAAAGTCACCCAGCTCAGGCGCCAGCCATTGGAGTGGCTTGCCTCACTGGGTAACCAGAGCCAGAGGCTGCCCCTCCCTCTAGCAGCCACCACACTCAATTGAAAAACAGAAACCCTGAGAATGGCTCCAGGCTGGGCGCTGTGAGCATTATCACAAAATAGCCCCAGGGAAAAGCTATTGTTTGTTGAAAGGCCTCACCTCTACTCAGAACCTAGCCTCATCACCGCATCCCCGTCTTTTGTGATTCTCAAAGCAGATCACCCTCCCAGAAAACTAACCTGGGAGGGGGATCTCAAAATCTTGGGTAAAGCAGAGCATTTTTCTGCCTCTTCCAACCAACCGACTTAAGAAACCAATCAAGCCACAGGACCTCAACCTGACCAGAGACTCCAACAATGGACTGGTTACAGACAAAAGGGAGATACAGGATTCTTCCCACCCCTCCCCCCCAAAAAAAATCAAAAGACTTTTTTTTCTTTTTTTTTCTTCTTCTTCTTTTCTTTTTTTGTTTGTTTTTTGTTTTTTGTTACCTTATATATATATATACATAAATTTTTTTCTCTTCTAAAACTTTTATTAATCTTTAATTTTTGCCTCTTCTGAAAAAATAATTGTTTTCCAGTAACGTTTTTTTTCTCTCCTCTTATAATTTTTATTTTAGGAATATGTGAATGAGCGTTTTCCTTTCTTTTCTTGTCTTCTTTCTTTCTTAATTATCTTTTTGTTTTTTGTCTAGCTCTACTGAACTTCTGATCTTTTCTTCTCCCCTTCCCATCTTTAAAGTTTTTCACATCTCCTCTATGTCCCTCCCTTTCTCTAAACATATTCACATTCCTCTCTAAATAGACGGTCTTTTAATCTCTATAATAACATTAACTTTTACGTTTCTATTTTTTTTTCTGGTCTATTTTCATTCCCCTTTCCGTCTCTTCTTTTTCTCTCTCTCTCTACTTGCATCCTACCCAACCCATTTCCTGCATTGTAATTAGGACATAGTTAACTCTCCCTGTGCCTCCCCACACCAATCTATTCCTATTTTTTACCCACATCTCTCCCTAATCCTAATAATTTCTGGTTTTCCAAATTTTTTACTGCGGTTCGAAGTCCTTTAACATATAGTTGTTTGATGTTGAATAGATGTATCTGTTGAACTAGATTGTATCTGTAGACTATTGACTGTACAAATGCAAACTTTGGTTGATGGTTGCCTTCAGATAGTGTTCTAGCAAAAAACTGGTGCTATCTTCATCTCAAATGGGCAGAGTAAGCCGGAAAAACAAAAGAAAAATGGCAAATTCGGGCATCTCAATTCCCAATCATGATAATCAGGGATTAGAACAGATAAAGAATAATCCAGAGGAGAGTTCCCAAATAGCTCTACAATCACTACTAGCAAACATGATAAATGAGAAGTTTGACAATGTACAAAGGACTCTGTCTGAGCGTGATAGGGAGAGAGAGGAGGCATCCCAGAAGTTTATAGAGGAATATCATAAGCGTGAGGAAGCTACTCCAAAACTGTTACAGGATTTGCGTGAACAACTTGAGAATACTCAAAGAGAAAGGGAGGAATGGCGTGAGCAGGCTGAGAACACTCAAAGAGAACTACAGGAATCCCACGAACGGGAAGAAAGAGAACTGCAGGAATCCCACAGACGGGAGGAAGCTAATCAAAGAGTAATTCAGGAATTGAGAGACCAGGTAGAGAATACACAAAGATGAAGTCAGGGAGACCACAAAAGGAATGCTGAATGGAACCCAACAGAAGGAATGGGAGTCCAAAGAAACCATAACCAATCAACTAAGTGATTTGAGAACAAACACTGAACACCAAATTAAGGAAGTAAAGAAATTCATACAAGACCTAAAACAAAGCTTCAACAAAGAACTTGAAGCCATCAAAGCTGACCAATAAGAAGGAAAAGAGATAAAAAACAAAGTAGAGAGTCTTGACAGCAGGTTAGACCATGCAGAAGATCGAATCTCAGGGATTGAAGAAAGCCTAGATATTATAGAGAAAGAACATACAACCATCCAAGACAAGTCCAAGAAATATGAGAGGTCTATCGAACACCTGGAAGACACCATCAGAAGGCCCAGTCGAAGGACAATGGGTGTAGAGGAGCACCTAGAAATAGAAGTTAATGGTCTAGGAAATTTGTTTAACACGATCCTAGCAGAGAACTTCCCAAACATACAAAAAGATAGGCCTATTCAGATACAAGAAGCTTTTAGAACCCCAAATAGACCAGACCAGAATAGGACATCCCACCGTCACATTATAATCCACACAGGATCAACCCAGACCAAGGAAAAGATCCTTAAAGCTGTCAGGGAGAAAAGGTTAATCACCTATAAAGGGAAACCAATTAGAATCACCTCAGATTTCTCAGCAGAGACAATCAAAGCAAGAAGAGCCTGGAATGACGTATGCCATGCCCTAAAAACAAACAACTATCAACCAAGAATACTGTACCCAGCTAAACTCTCCTTCATAACTGAAGGCCAAATAAAAACCTTCCATAGCAAAGAAAAATTGAAACAATTCATCTCCACCAAACCAGCCCTACAAAAGATTCTTAAAGATGTCCTACACATAGAAAACCAACAAGACCGCAACAAAGGCCAAGAAACTGCACCCAAACTGAGAATCCAAGAACCTTAGGAAGAACCCAGTTTTCGCAGCCCCCAAGAAGGTAGATAACATGGCAGGAACTCCCAAATACCTCTCAGTCCTGTCTCTTAACGTTCACGGACTGAACTCTCCAATTAAGCGACATAGACTCTCTAGTTGGATTAAAAAACAAGACCCTTCTATCTGCTGCCTGCAGGAGTGAAATCTTGCCCATAAAAACAAACACATTTTCAATGTTAAAGGCTGGAACAAAATCTACCAAGCAAACGGCCCTCATAAACAGGCGGGAGTTGCAATCCTAATATCAGATAAAATAGACTTCAAATTAAAATTTGTGAGAAGAAATACAGAAGGTCGCTACATACTAATTAAAGGATCTGTCCTTCAGGAGGTTATTACAATTCTAAATATCTATTCGACAAACAAAGGAGCACCCAAATTTATCAAAGAAACTCTACTTTCCCTCAAATCCCATATAGATCCAAAGGCATTAATTGTTGGGAATTTTAACACACCACTCTCCCCACTAGATAGATCAACTGGTCAAAAACTCAACAGAGAACCGCAGATCTAAACAGCTTCATAGATCAACTAGACTTAACAGACATTTACCGAACATTTCACCCAGCAGCCTCAGAATACACGTTCTTCTCAGCAGCACATGGAACGTTTTCTAAAATAGACCACATTTTAGGCCACAAAGCAAACTTGTCTAAATTCAGAAACATTGAAATTATACCTTGCATTCTCTCTGACCACAAGGGAATAAAATTAGAACTCAACACCAAAAGCCACCAAAGAAAGTCCGGTATCACATGGAGGCTGAACAACACACTGCTGAATCATGCGTGGGTCATGGAAGAGATTAGAAAGGAAATTCAAATGTTCATGCTATTCAACAAAAATGAACACACAAATTACCAGCTCCTCTGGGACACAGAAAAGGCAGTACTCAGAGGCAAGTTTATAGCTCTGAGCTCTTACATCAACAAATTGGAGAGATCTGAAACTAACAATTTAATGACACATCTAAACCTCCTTGAAAAAGAGCAGCATGATAAATCCCAATACAGTAGACGGAAAGAAATAATCAAAATTAAATCAGAATTAAATGAATTAGAATCCACAAAAGTTATAGAAAGTATCAACAAAACAAAGAGTTGGTTCTTCGAAAAACTTAACAAAATTGACAGACCCTTAGCAAACCTTATCAGAAAAAGGAGAGAACACACCCAAATTAATAAACTCAGAGATGAGAACGGAAACATCACCACAGAAACAACCAAGATTCAGAACATTATAAGGGAATACTTCTCAAAACTTTATGCTAATAAGTTCGACAACTTGACAGAAATGGACCTTTTCCTAGCAAATATTGACATGCCAAAACTAAACCAAGATGAGTTAAACCAGCTTAATAGGCCTATATCAAGCATTGAAATAGAAACAGCAATAAGAGACCTCCCAGCTAAGAAAAGTCCAGGACCAGATGGTTTTACAGCGGAATTTTACAAGGCCTTCAAAGCAGAGCTCACACCAATACTCCTCCAACTCTTCAATGAAATTGAAAGAGAAAGCTGACTACCGAACACATTCTAAGAAGCCATCATAACCCTCATCCCAAAACCAGGCAGGGACTCATCAAAGAAAGAGAACTATAGACCCATTTCTTTGATGAACATTGATGCAAAACTTCTCAACAAAATTTTGGCAAATCGACTTCAACAATTCATCCAAAAAATCATACACCATGATCAAACAGGATTCATTTCAGGGATGCAAAGCTGGTTCAATATATGCAAATCAACTAATATTATTCATCACATCAAAAGGAGCAATTAGAAGAACCACATGGTTATCTCAATTGATGCAGAAAAAGCATTCGACAAGATCCAACACCCCTTTATGATGAAGGTTTTGGAAAAATTAGGAATCCATGGAACATTCCTCAATACAATAAAGGCTGTATATGACAAACCTACATCCAGCATTATACTCAGTGGTGAAAAACTAAAGCCATTTCCTCTTAACTCAGGAACAAGACAAGGATGCCCACTCTCTCCACTTCTCTTCAATCTAGTATTAGAATGCCTAGCTACAGCAATAAGACAAGATGCAGACATAAAGGGGATCCAAATAGGGAAAGAAGAAATAAAACTCTCCCTCTTTGCAGATGACATGATCTTGTATTTAAAGAATCCCATAGACTCCACTCCCAAATTACTCAAGCTGATTCAAAACTTTGGCAAAGTAGCAGGTTATAAAATTAACCCCCAAAAATCAATGGCTTTTCTGTATGCCAACAATGAGAAAAGTGTGGCTGAAATTAGGAAAGCAACTCCATTTGTAATAGCCCCACAAAAAATAAAATACCTTGGAATTAACTTAACTAAAGAAGTGAAGGACCTCTACGATGAAAATTTAAAATCTTGAAAAAGGAAATCAACACAGAACTTAAAAAATGACAAAACCTCCCATGCTCCTGGATTGGCAAGATCAACATCGTGAAAATGGCAAAACTTCCCAAGGCTATCTACAAATTCAACGTGATACCTATCAAAATTCCACCCTCATTCTTCAAGGAAATAGAAGAGGCAATCCAAAAATTCATATGGAACAATAAAAGACCCCGAATAGCAAAAACGCTCCTCAACGGAAAGAACACTGCTGGAGGAATATCAATACCAAATTTCAAACTCTACTATAAAGCCATAGTAATCAAAACAGCTTGGTATTGGCATAAGAACAGACCTCAGGACCAATGGAATAGAATTGAAAACCCAGAAATGAACCTACAGACCTATAGCCATCTAATCTTCGATAAGGGAGCTAAAACAATAGAATGGAAGAAAGACAGCCTCTTCAGTAAATGGTGCTGGCAAAATTGGTTAACTACATGTAGAAAACTAAAGCTAGATCCTTATATATCACCCTGCACCAGAATCAACTCCAAATGGATCAAAGACCTTGAACTCAAAGCAGACACTCTGAAAACATTACAGGATTGAATAGGAGAAACCCTAGGTGTCCTTGGCTCAGGCCGAAATTTTCTGAATAGAGACCCGGAAGCACAACAAATCAAAGAAAGGTTGGACAAATGGGATTGCATAAGGTTGCAGAGCTTCTGCAGGGCAAATGACATAGCTAGCAAGATCAATAGAAAGCCCACCGATTGGGAGAAGATCTTTACTAGCCATACAACGGACAAGGGTCTCATATCTAAAATATACTTGGAACTCAAAAAATTAAACCCCCCAACAACAAATCCTCAAAGAAACAACTGCCCAATAAATAAGTGGGCGAAAGACTTAAAGAGAAGCTTCTCTGAAGAAGAAAGAAGGATGGCCAATAGACACATGAAGAAATGTTCAACATCCCTAGCCATAAAAGAAATGCAAATCAAAACAACATTGAGATATCACCTCACTCCAGTTAGAACAGCAAAAATCAAGAACTCTAACAACAACAGATGCTGGAGGGGATGTGGACAGAAAGGAACCTTACTTCATTGCTGGTGGGAATGTAAACTTGTTCAACCACTTTGGAAAGCAGTATGGAGGTTCCTCAAAAGACTTCACATAGATATCCCCTATGATCCAGCAATCCCACTTTTGGGCATTTACCCAAATGTATACAAACAAGACCACACTAAAGCTACCAGCACAACTATGTTTATTGCAGCATTATTTACCATAGCTAAGATATGGAACCAACCCAGATGCCCCTCAGTAGATGAATGGATCAAGAAAATGTGGTATATATACACAATGGAATTCTATGCCTCCATCAGAAAGAATGACATTTCCCCATTTGTTAGGAAATGGAAAGGTTTGGAAAAAATTATATTAAGTGAAGTAAGCCAGGCCCAAAGAAACATAGGTCCCATGGTTTCCCTTATTTGCAATATCTAGTATAGGTATGAGTCAAGCAGAAAAGGTCAGATAATGTGATGTTAGGAAAATGAACCCCTAAATACGTATTTTAATGTTTTCGTTTCTTTCATGCATGTGTTTCTAATGCATTTATAAGATTATTTCTTTGTTGCTTTGTATGTCCCTCCCCCACAGTGTAACCCCCGCTTTCACTATATTTGATGTCAGTATAGCATGTGGAGGAGATGGGGACATACAAGTCGTTTAAGGATTCAGGTGGACCTGTTGCAACAATGAGTACAAAATGTCATGTCAAAACCAGGTTTACAATGTCGGTGTGTGGGGGGGAGGGGGTATGATTGCGTGGGGGGGGAGGGGGGAGGCTGGGAAGGGAGGTGAAGGGTAAACAAAGGGGGAGGCTGCAATGCTTGGTAAGAAATGTATGCATTATCCTGCCCATGTAATTGTAACCCCTCTGTACAGTATGTTCACAAATAAAATAAAATTAAATT
The DNA here is from genome assembly GCF_024711535.1 of Dipodomys merriami. Classification (NCBI taxonomy): domain Eukaryota; kingdom Metazoa; phylum Chordata; class Mammalia; order Rodentia; family Heteromyidae; genus Dipodomys; species Dipodomys merriami. The sequence goes on along the minus strand of NW_027206402.1, from coordinate 5,322,273 downwards.
AAAAAAAAAAAAAAAGAAAATTTCGGCCTGAGCCAAGGAGACCTATGGTTTCTCCTTTTCCATCCTGTAATGTTTTCAGAGTGTCTGCTTTGACTCCGAGGTCTTTGATCCATTTGGAGTTGATTCTAGTACAGGGTGATATATAAGGATCTAGCTTTAGTTTTCTACAAGTAGTTTACCAATTTTGCCAATACCATTTACTGAACAGACTGTCTTTCTTCCATTCTATTATTTTAGCTCCCTTATCGAAGACTACTTGGTTATTTGTCTGTAGGTTCATTTCTTTCTTTCTTTAATTTTATTTTATTTGTGAATATACTGTACAGAGTGGTTACAATTACATGGGCAAGATAATGCATACATTTCTTACCAAGCATTGCAGACTCCTCCTTTGTTTACCCTTCACCTCCCTTCCCAGCCTCCTCCCTCCCTCCAATCCTTCCCTCCCCCCGCTTCCCCCCACCATCATTGTAAAGCTCCTTTTTGACATGACAATTTGTACTTCTCATTGTTGCAACAGGTCCACCTGAATCCTTAAATGACTGTTTTTCCCCATCTCCTCCATAAGTTATACTGACATCAAATATATTGAAAGCAGGGGTTATACTGTGGTGGAGGGACATACAAAGCAACAAAGAAATAAACTTATAAATGCGTTAGAAACACATGCATGAAAGAAAAAAAAGATTAAAATACCTAAGGATTCATTTTCCTAACATCACATTATCTGACTTTTTCCGCTTGACTCATACATATACTAGATATTGCAAATAAGGGAAACCATGGGACCTGTGTTTCTTTGTGCCTGGCTTACTTCACTTAATGTAATTTTTTTCCAAGTTTTTCCATTTCCTAACAAATGGGGCAATGTCATTCTTTCTGATGGAGGCATAGAATTCCATTGTGTATATATACCACATTTTCTTGATCCTTTCATCTACTGAGGGGCATCTGGGTTGGTTCTAGATCTTAGCTATGGTAAATAATGCTGCAATAAACATAGTTGTGCTGGTAGCTTTAGTGTGGTTTTGTTTGTAAACATTTGGGTAAATGCCCAAAAGTGGGATTGCTTGGTCTTGTAATTTTCTAAATAAAAAATAATATGAGATTTGGGAGCCAGTGGCTGCTGCCTCTAATCCTCGCTACTCAGGAGGCTGATTTCTGAGGATTGCAGTTGGAAGCTAGACTGGACAAAGAAGTATGTGAGACTCTTGACATTCTTATTTCCAATTAACCGTTAAAAAACCAGAGGTGGAGTTGCAGTTCAAGGGGTAGAACTCTAGCTTTGAGTAAAAAGCTCAGGGACAAAACACAATCGCTGAGTTCTAGGCTCAGGATGGAACAAAAAAAGATAATATTATCTGCAAAAAAGATAATTACACTCCTTCCTATCAACACAGATATTGACATTTCTATTGTCAAATTGATTTTCCTTGCAAATCTAGTTCCTGCAACTTACAAGTGGTGACAGTAGATATGGTACCCTTGTTGCTGATTTTAGGAGAAAAGTATATGTGGTTTCACCATTAAGTAGGACACACACACACACACACACACACACACACACACACACACACACACACACACACACACACACACACACTAGCCTAAATGTGAAAAAAATAAGAATGATAAATGATTGGTGAGTTGAGAGATAACAAGGAATGTAAATTTGGAGGCAAATGAAATTGATATCTGTGATGGTTAATCTTGAGGATGAGCTTCAATGGGATTGATTTGATTTGGTTTAGATGCGCCCAGCTAATAATTAAAGCATAACTCTGGGTGTGTTTGGTGGGTTTCCATAACAGATTAACCGAAGCAGATATCCCTCCTGCACATGGGTGGCACCAGCCGGTATGCTGGCTTTCCATACGGAGTTAATGAAGAGAAAAGGGAATCTTCCCATCGAAGCACTCCCTTTCCCTCTCTTACCCCTCCCCATGCTCCATGTCCTCCATGTTCTTCTCTGCCATTAATGCCTGAAATCTATGACACTGAGAAAAATAACTTCCTAGGATATTTCTGTCAAATATTTTGTCATAGCAAGAAAAAAAATACATGGCTAACACACAACCGAATCTTCCACTTTTACTCCTTGTTTTATTGATTGACTGATTGATTTAGCCATACCTGGAACTGGAACTCATTGGTTGAGCACTGTCCCTGAGCCAAATTGTGCTCAATCAAGGGTAGTATTCTACCCCTTGAGCACCAATGCCATTTCCAGCTTTTTTTGAGTACTTTATTAGACTTGAGAGTCTCAGAGACTTCTCTGCCCAGGCTGGGTTGAACCACCATCCACAGATCTTAGCCTTCTAAGTAGCTAGGATTACAGGCTTGAGCTGCTGGTGCCTGGCCACATTCTACCATTTCTTCTTCCTTCTTCTTGATTCTTCCTCCTGTCCCCTCCCAAACTTCCTCCTCCACACCATGCTAAATAAGTATAGGCTTTACTATTGAGCTGGACACCCAGCCATTGGCTGCCATCTTTACTCAATGAAATAAACAGCTGACATCAATGGGTTGCTGAGTATATGCTAGGCACCAACCCACCTTTTTCTTTGTGAACTTGGTAATAAACCTATGAGATAGGTAATCATTATCTTAGTCTTACAGACCAGGCTACTGGAACAAAACCAATGATTTGCCAGGGCCAAAAACACAAACCTTTAATCCCGGCCCAACAAACCTCTCAATCCAACTTCAGTAGTGAAGATGAGACTCAAACCCAGGCACTCTCTTCATTAGACAGAGCCTGTACTTAATCACACCTTGTTTTTGATTCCTTGCTACAGGAATGTGAGGGTAGGGGATAACAAAGGCAACACACTAATGGAGTATTATTTGAGGGTGAGATTTGCCATTGGAAAGACCAGGATAAAAGACCCAGCTCCAGCATTTACTAACGTGTGACATCATAGACAAGTCATTTTAATTTGTTTGCCTCTGTTTCTATATCTGGAAAATGGAGATAATCAGAATGCCTTCCTTCATAAAGGAGCAGGTTCCCAGCAAGGTGTAATTGGCTCACACCTGAAATCCTAACTACTAAAGAGATTGAGATCAGAGGATCAAGGTTCATGGCCAGTCTGAGCAGTATAGTCTGTGATTCTTTATTTCCAATTAATCACCAGAAAACTAAAAGTAGTGAAGTAATGAAAACTGGTAGAATGCTACCTTAAATAGAAGAACTCAGGTACAGAGCCTGGGACCCAAGTGCAAGCCTGACAACCAAAACCAACAACAACAAAAGAGCAAGTTCCAATCATTTCTTTAAGATAGTATAATAAGCTTTAAATCTGATGATTGAAGTTCAAATCCAGCCCAGGCAGCTAAATCTGAGAGTTTTATCTCCAATTAACTTAAAAAGAGCCAGAAGTACAGATGTGGCTCAAATGATAGAGGGCCAATTACAGGTAGCCACCCACTGCCTTTGCTCCAACCTGTCATAAGCCCAGCACAAGTGGCTCAACAGCAGATATTTGTTGGTGGGAAACTGAAGGAGTGAACACTATAAGGGCCCTCGCCTCCTGCTATCTTTTCTTGTCCAGGCCCTCCCTGGCTGTATTGTTATCTATTCTCTCATCCTGGGAAAATAACCATAGCATAAAATGTGTCATCTCAACCAGTTACAATTGTACACTTCAGTGGCTTTAAGTACATTCAAATTTTCATGCACCCTCTCTGATACCAACTTCTAGAACTTTCTCAGAATCCAACCTGAAATTAAGCACTTATTAAAGAGCACCTTCCATCCATCCCTTTCCACAGTCTCAGGAAACCCACCATTCTACTTCCTGTCTCACAATTTGACTGTGGCAGATCTCCTGTGACTAGAGTCATGATATTCTAATGATAGTGGTAGTAATGGTGTGTATGTGCATGTGCTTATATGTGTGCATGTGTGTGTGTGTTTGTGTGTTCATGCTCATGCACACACAATTTTATTGCTTGTACTAGGTCCTGGGCACCATCCGTGGGTTTTTTTGCTTAAGGCTAGCACTCTGCCACTGGTACCATAATTCCACATCAGTTTTTTGAGATAGTTAATTGGAGATGAGTCTCATAAAGCTTCAGTCCTCAGCTCTAAGCTTCCTGAATAGCTAGAATTACAGCCATGAGCGAACAACTCACGGCTAGAGATGGTGAATTTTAACACATTAATTCTGCTAGCATGTAGTGCCTCATGTTTTAGTCAAACATCAATGTAAATGTTGCTGTGAAAAGACTTTTGGAAGCAGGGGTTATACTGTGGGGAAGGGACATACAAAGCAACAAAGTAATCATCTTATAAAGCTGTTAGAAATAATCGCAAGGAAGAAAAAACATTTGAATCTTTATCTTGGGGTTCATTTCGCCTAACATCAATTTATCTGACTGTTTCTGCTTATGTCAGACATATACTATTTGTTGCATATAAGGGAACCCTTGGGACCTATGTTTCTTTGGGTCTGGCTTACTTCACTTAATATAATTTTTTCCAAGTCTTTCCATTTCCTAACAAATAAAAAACAAATTGTTTAAATAGGGATACAGGTGGACCCATTGCAATAATGAGATATAAAAGTCGTTATGGAGAAAAACAAACTTTACATCTTTGGAGGGAGGGGGGATTAAGGGTGGGTGGGTGGGAGATGGGAAGGGATGGTAAGGGGAAACAAAGGAAGAGGCAACAATGTTTGATAAGAAATGTATTCATTACCTAGCCCAAGTAATTGTAACCCCTCTGTACAGTATTTTCGCAATAAAAAAGGAAAGAAATTAAAAAATTTTTGGATGTGATTACCATTTTAATCACATGGGTAAATTTCAATAGATAAATTTAAATAATTTTAAACTTGGAGTAAAGAAGATTTATTATGGCCTGGGAATGTGGCTTAGTGTTAGAGTGCTAGCCTAGCATGCATGAATCTCTGGGTTTGATTCCTCAATACCGCATGAACAAAACCTAGAAGTTACTCTGTGGCTCAAGTGGTAGAGCACTGTCCTTGAGCAAAAGCAGCTCACTGACAGTGCGCAGGACCTGAGGTCAAGCCCCAGAACTGGCAAAAAACAAAAACATAACAAAACAAATCAAAAAAAGATGATTACCCTTCCTAAATAGAATGGGCTTTGTCCAATGATTTGATGAATTTCAAAATTTGAGTATCCTCACTTAACTGCAGTATAGAAATTCTGAGTCTCCATCTACAGGCTGAATGATGCAAAAATTTTCTCTTGCTTGAGATATCAGGCCTGATATCCCCCAATCAACACATACACATATGTGTATACATACATGCATGTGTACATATGTGTGGACACATTTTATATATGTGTATATAGATATACACACATATACATATACACACAAGTTTATAGTGGGGAGGCTTGAACTCAGGGTTTAGACACTCCCTTAGCTTATTCTGCTTGAGACTAGTACTTACCTCTTGAGCCACACACACCTTCAGGTCCAGGTTTTTGTTGGTGTGTGGGAGATAGTCTTGGGTGAAGGTTATGAGCCTTTTTTTTGTTTTTATTTTTTGGTGCCAGTACCAGAGCTTGAACTCAAGATCTGGGCACTGTCCTTTAGATATTTCACTCAAAACTAACACTCTATAACTTGGGCTACAGCTCCATTGCAGGCATTTTAGTGGTTAATCGGAGATCATGGCTGTAAACCATGATCCTCAGACCTCAGCCTCCTGAGTAACTAAGATTACAAGCATGAGATACCAGCACCTGCCTCAGACAGTATTCTTATGTTTACTATTTGCATTTTGAGCTGTGTGGCTCTAGTCAGTGGCTTAATCTCTCTGAATACCATTTTCTGATATGTGAATGAAGTTTAAGAAAGAACATCAATAATAATAAATACTCCATGGGGTGGGTATGGACATTTGATGGGGTAAAAATAAAATAAATGAAACCTAAAATAAAATAAATGAAACCTTCATGTCTCAATACAGGAGTTGTTAGTAATCAATATTTATTATTTGTCATTATTATTTGGCCTGACCTTGATTTGAGAAGCCTTATAAGGTGCAGGGCAGAGAAGAGAAGTCCCACTGCAGCCTCTTCCCTGCCCCATCTCACTGGCTTTCTTTGAGGTCACTAGAGGCCCCCAGCCTTGATAAATGTCCTAGCCCTATATGTTATGACTTGCTGGCAGATTTGAATTTGACTTTAATCACTCGTGCTCTGGCTGTGATTTTGAAGAAAATGGCTAAATACTGTTGGTGCCAATGGGGAGATAGCAGCCCATTCTATACTCTGGTCATTGAAGACTCCCCAAAACAATAGAGAGAGGGAGGGAGAGAGAAGGAGAGGGCTGGCAGAATCTGTGCTGGACCAGGACTGTCAAATGGGATAGAGAGACCCACCCTATAGCCATTGAGGGGGCTCCCTTTCTTTTCCTGGAGTGCTGGTGATGTAGGTATTTTTTAGATGATAGGATAGAAGGATCAGAGTAGGCATGTCACTGAAAGGATCTGATTTCAAGGAATGGATACCCATGTCTTACTCTTCTTGCCATGAGAGGTCCTTGGTGTCCTCAGGTTCCTAGTCTTTATAAATGAAGCTAAGGCTAGATCTTCAGTCCCAAGGCCCAGGGAGGATTCAATAGGCCTGAACTCAAGCACAGCATGGACTCTGTAGGGGGAATCTGACTGTCAGCACCAGCCAAGGATGTGTGGTTAAAAAACTATGCCTCCTGGTTGTCTGTAGGTTCCCGGATACCCAGAAGTTTCTATTTCACTCAACTCTTGAACTAGATCATTCCTTCCTTCCCTTTCTCCTTCTATCCCCTCCCTCTCTTTTTTGTCTTCTTTGGACTTGATCACAGGGCCTGTGTCTGAGCTTTTTCGCTCAAAGCTAACTCTCTACCACTTTGCGACACAGTTCCACTACTGGTTTGCTTTTACATATCTGAGCCACTAATGCCATAATTCTTCTCTCCCTCTTTCCTTCTCCTCCTGCCCCTACTCCCTTTCTTTCTTTCTCTTTCTTTCATTTTGTGTTTGTCCTATGGTCTGAAAAGAGGGCTTGGGCACTGTTTCTGAGCTCTTCATTCAACGCTAAAATTCTACCACTTGGGCCACAGCCCCACTTCCAGATTCTTACAGTCTTTCCTTCCCAGGCTGGCTTTGAATAGCAATCCTCAGATCTCAGCCTCTTCACCAGCTAGAATTAAAGGTGTGAGTCACCATCACCTGGCTTACTTTTTCTTTTCAAAAACTTTCATCACAGGCAGAGTAGTTAGTGCTGTAATGAAGCACGAGCCAGACTCTGTAATAAGGACATACAAGTCTCAACTGGCCTAGGGTCAAACATTATTAAAACCAATTCACACTGAGGAAACCAGGTAAGACAGATTTACCCAGAAGGGTGAAGAATCTATGCCTGATGCCAATAGTTACATCTAGACTCCTAGTTACTGAGGAGGCTGAGATCTGAGAACCATGCATGATTCAAAGTCAGCCTGGGCAGAAAAGTCTGTGAGAGTCATCTCCAATGAAGAACTAAAGACCAAGAAGTGGAGCTTTGGCTCAAGTGGTACAGTGTGCCAACCTTGAGAATAAAAGCTAAGGGACAGAACCCAGACTCGAAGTTCAAACCCTAGGATTGGTGCACACACACACACACACACACACACACACACACACACACACACACACACACACACACACACACACACACACCACAGAATGCCTGTAACCTGTTTGTCTCTTGGTCCACAGGTTTATTCCCAAAAAAAGTACTGGGACAGGGGCATGGATTTGAGGTCTGAGTCCACTGACACACCAGGAATTTTCCTCCTCTGTAATATGGAAATAAGCATACCTGACTTATATGGTTGTTGGGAGCATTAGATGAGCTAACAAAAAGGGGCGTATGTGTGTTTGAGTGTGTGTGTATGTGTGTGTATTTGTTTGTTTGTGTGTGTGTGTGTGTGTGTGTGTGTGTGTGTGCCATTCCTAGGGCTGTCCCTGAGCTTTTTTGCTCAAGGCTAGCACTCTACCACTTGGGACACTGGTCCACTTCAAGTTTTTTTGATGTTTAATTGGAGATAAAAGTGTCATGGACTTTTCTACCCAGTGCTGGCATTGAACCACAACCATATATTGCTAGCCTCCTGAGTAGTTAGGATTACACATGTGAACCACTGGCTTCAACTATAATGAGGTTTTAATGAAGGGGAGCTGGTGATATTCTTCAGTTCCTATTTGATGGTGACCTCCCCTGAGATCCCTAACATGGAATCAAAAGATGGGGCTCTGTCTTCAAGGAACCAGGATGAGTCAAAAACAGCCAAGCAATGTTGCATTGACATACAGCCCGGTCTTATTTCTACTCACAACATGAGATTAAGGTGAGTCATTAGGAGCTTCTTTTCTTCCTGTGAGGGACACTGCTCAGACACACTTACAAGAGCACTGACAAAGAAAATGAACGTAGACTTCAAACTGATTGCAGCTTCTACATATATTGTAATCATGTGATTGTACCTAGCCTTGAAATGAACAGAAATGTATAAGTCTATCATGTTGCATGTGCCGATATTGTAGGTTGGCAGACATGTATGTCAGCAACTGCTCACAAGTGTTTTAGACCCATGAATGATGACTTGCTTTATCATTAAAAAAAGTTTTAAACTGGTAGTGCAGAGTAGGACTTGAATTCAGGGGCTGGGCCCTGTCCCTTTGCTATTTTTACTCAAGGCTAGTGTGTAGCGACCGTCTACTCGACCAGCGAGGAAAAACGACCACCACACCAGGAGTCTTCTCAGATCACGCTTTATTGGAGAGCCTTTTAGTTGTAGGAGAGCTTGGGCGCAAGAGAGCGTGCACCCGAAACACAGCCGCTTATATAGGAGAATCGGAACGCGGGTCTTTCTATTGTTGGTCGCCTGCCTTTCACCGTCACCAGGTGTCATGGGATTGGCTGGGGACTCTACCTGGCTCGTGCACGCGCACAGCCCAGGCGTCCCGCCAAGCACCGTCTGGGGTGGTTACCTCAAAGCTGCAAGGGAGTGGGCGGAGTCTCGCCTCGGCTCCCTACAGTTCCCCCTTCTTTGTTTTATGGCAACAGGTAAGAGTAGAGGTTGGGCCTCTGTCTAAGACATTAATGAGAGGACCTTGCACTGGTCTTCGCCTGAGGGGCGCCTTCCCCAGTGATGACCAGGCCCGTCCGATGCCTTTTTTGCAGAGGTGGGATCTTGGGCATCAACCCACTTGCAACCCAGCATGCTCTTCTTGAGGAGATGAGAACCATCTCCTCAAGTGCAGTGCACTTGCCTTGCACCCTGTCCCAAATTGCAAATTGCATACCTGTCCCGGTGCAATGGGATCCCCTGATCCCTCGGGGTGCTAAGGCTATGCAGAATGGTAAGGCTTAACTGCCTCTCAGGGCCGACAGCCAAATCTGGGGTGAGGATCCACACTCCAAAGCGGCTAATGCTTGCAAGATAACAACCTTGTCCCTTCTGGTTTGGGCTCGAAGGCGACAGACCAACCATAGGCAGACCACGCATCCTCCCAAGCAGCAGGCTAAAAACATTCTGACTCCCACCCGCTCTTTGAAAAAGGACACCGCAGAGGCAATCCAGTCAGTAAATTGTAACAGCCCACAGCATCATTGGTTTAGCTATCACAGGGATTGCTATTAGCACTGTTGCTAACAGCAGGAAGATCAGCTGCATCTTCAAGAGGGGGTTCTGTTGCAGTCTCCACCGGCCTGGTCAGTCTCATTGGCACCCAGTGAGGTACTTCTTGACTCTGTGGAAAAACACAAACAGCTCCCCTGGATCTCGTTATTACCGGATCCGGTCCATACCATTTATTATTAATAACATCCTTCCACATAACCATGTCTTTAGTATCCATGGAGTCTCTTGTCATATGCCAATCTGCGGCAGACTGATCGTTGTCATTTAGAATTAAAAAATTAAGGGTAAAGAGCGCAAGAGAAAGTCTTTCCCTGGGGGACGCGGACTCAGCAACTCCCCCTTTTTGTTTTTGAAGCATTTCTTTTATGCTTCTATTAGCTCTTTCCACTATACCTTGTCCTTGAGGATTGTAGGGCAATCCGGTGGTGTGGGCAACCTGCATTTGTGCGCAAAAGGCGCGAAAACCATGGGAAGTATAAGCAGGGCCATTATCCGTCTTGAGTCTAAGGGGCTTTCCCCAAGCTGCCCAAGCTTCTAAGCAGTGTATTCTGACGTGAGACACCTTTTCTCCTGCCAGAGGTGTGGCATGAATGACACCAGAAAAGGTGTCCACAGACACATGTAAATATTTCAACTTACCAAATTCCGTCAGATGAGTAACATCCATTTGCCATAGGGCGTTTGGTCTCAACCCCCTGGGGTTTACCCCCACATGGGGAGGATGAAGAAAGGTAACACAAGATTTACAGGCTTTAACAATATCTCTTGCCACATGCCTGGACAAATTATATCTTTTCCTAAGGGTATTAGCAGGTACATGATACAATCTATGAAAGTCTTTTGCCAATTCTACAGGATCAGCAGCAACCAGAGCCATAGCCCGAGTTGCCTGGTCCACCAAATCATTACACTTTGCCATCGGGCCCGGCAACATAGAGTGGGCACGAATATGTCCAATATAAAAAGTATGTTTTCTGTTTAAGATAAGGGATTGAATCTGTAACAAAACATTAGAAATTGTACTGGCCTGCTTAACTGAAGCAGCAACTTCAAGAGAAGCAACGGCATTTACAACATATAATGAATCAGAAAATAAGTTAAAAGGTTGATCAAATCTTTTAAAAACTTCAAGCACAATTAAACATTCAACAGCCTGTGGGACATTCGGCCGAAAAATAAAGACTACCGGCTGTTTGTGTCCTTGAACAAAAAAGGCACCTTGTCCAGATTTTGATCCATCCGTAAAGATGGTTAGAGCATCAGCCAAGGGCTCCTTTGAAGTGACAACAGGAAAATACACTAAATTTTTGTTAACTATGGCAAGCAGAGGATGCTTAGGATAATGATTATCAATTACATTTGGAAATGAGCAAACAAGAATTGCCCACATATCCATTGTGGCTGCTAAAATTTCAACTTGCTCACGGGTGTATGGAATAATTAATTTATCTGGAATTTTTGCAAAGTGCATTAAACAATACTTTATACCCAAAATTGCCTGCTTAGCCACTAATTCAGGAAAATATTGAACAGTTTTTGCTCCCACAGAATTGCCGTGGAGCCACAATAAGGGGCCATTTTGCCAAAGAACCCCCGTGGGATAATTTTTTGTTTTTAATATACATAAATCAATAGGTAATTTCAAATCAACCCGTGAAAGTTGAGCCCTAGACAAAGCTGCCTCAACCTTTTGTAGGGAATTTAGTGCTAAAGGTGTCAGGGATCTAGAGGAGGTGACTTCAGGGTCGCCCTCCAAAATAGCAAATAAAGGTAACAACTCTGACCGAGGGAGATTAAGAAACCCCCTTATCCAATTAATATCTCCTGCCAATTGCTGAAAATCATTAAGTGTTTTAAGATGACCAGTTCGAATGGAAAGTTTTTGTGGTTTAATCTCAGTAGGAGAAACAATGGTTCCCAGAAATTGAACAACACTAGTCTGCTGAACCTTCTCAGGGGCAATAATTAATCCTTTATTAGCTAAGGTCTCCGTTACCTGCCCAAACACCTTATGAAGAGTCTCTACCGAGGGAGCAGCCAACAAGATATCATCCATATAATGGACAATCTGTACTTTTGGAAATTTTTCCCTAACAGGGGTTAATGCAGCCCCCACGAACAATTGACAAATTGTTGGGCTATTAGCCATCCCTTGGGGGAGAACTTTCCACTGATAGCGAGCATCTGGGGTTTCATGATTAACCGAGGGCAAAGTAAAGGCAAAGCGCTCCCTATCCTTTTCATAAAGAGGTATGGAAAAAAAGCAATCCTTAATGTCTAAAGCCAAAATAGGCCACTCTCTAGGTAAAGCAGAGAGCAGTGGAAGTCCCCTTTGGATGGGTCCCATAATTTGCATCTGGGCATTTACTGCTCTAAGGTCATGTAATAATCTCCATTTTCCGGAGGCCTTTTTGATCACAAAAATTGGGGTATTCCAAGATGACACTGAAGGCTCAACATGCCCCAGCTGCAGCTGTTCCTGGACAAGAGTTTGAGCCGCTTCCAATTTTTCTCCAGAGAGGGGCCACTGAGGAACCCACACCGCCTTTTGCGTTAACCAAGGTATGGGTACCGCACCTTCAGTGGAAGCTTTGTTTTCAGAGGCCCCTAAGAAAAACCCAAACCCTTCCTGTCCTGTTTAGGAAGTGGCTCTATCAGCTCCTTGCGTCCTTGGAGACGCCAACCAAGCCCCAAGGCTGGCACAAATCCTTGCTGTTTCATCATATTCTGACTGGCCTCAGAATAATCATTAGTTAAAGTTAGCTTTAGCTGTTGCTGCACATCTCTTCCCCAAAGATTGACAGGGACGTCTACCACAAATGGCTGCATTTTTCCAACCTGGCCTTCGTCTGTTCTCCAAGTCAATTCTTTTGCACTTAACTGTGGGGCATCGGCATAGCCCAGCCCTTGTAAGGTCTGGGAGGATTTCTGAGTTGGCCATTGCTTTGGCCACTCCCCTCTTTGGATGATGCTTCGATCTGCCCTTGTATCCACCAATCCCTCAAATCTTCTCCCTTCCACTTGGAGAGTTAGCATGGGTCTTTGGTCTAAAGTTATGGACAGGCATGTAAGGTCGACTCCAGTGGAGCCTAGCCCTTTATCTCCTCTCTCTATCTCCTTAGCAGGGAAATTGCCATGAAGAGAAGCAGAAGCTGTGCAATTCTATCCCCGGGAGAAATGGACACCACTCCATGGGGGACATGACAGAGGACCTTGATAGTCGCCGTATAGTCAGGGTCAATCACTCCTGGGAAAATTATTAATCCTCTCATTGTGGAGGAGGAGCGTCCTAAAACTATTCCTACAGTGCCTTCATCTAGGGGTCCTGTCATGTCTGTCTCCACAATCTGGACTCCCATCTGCTGTGTTAATACCCGTCCGGAGGTGGCACAGTGGTCCAACCCTGCGGAGCCTGAGGTTGCTCTTCTTGGCTGGGGAGTTGTTGCGGGTGCTGTCTGGGAGCCAGAGTCTGAAATGCCCCATAAACTTTCGGGCCCTTGGGACGAGGGCCCTTCTCTCCGTTTTTTGGCTCCTGTTCCGAATTAGTGTTAGTAATTTGGGGGATAAAATGTCCATTGATGTCTCTAACTGACCTGCATTCGTTGACCCAATGCTTTCCCTTTTTACAACGAGGACACACTCCTGGAGTCCTTGGCGGCCTGGGTATATTTTGAACAGGACCACCATTTTGTGGGCATTGCTGTCTAAAATGTCCCAACTGACCACACTGGAAACACCCTTTTCCTTTACTATCTTTTGCGGCCCCGGCAGCCGACAAGACAGCAGCTGCCAGCCCCGCATTGGTCAGGGGGCCACCTACTTCTCTGCAGGCTTTTAACCAAGCTTCTAGGCTTTGGGTTCTTACTGGGGTAATTGCCCTCTGACATTCCTTGGTGCTTTGTTCAAAAATGATTTGTTGTACAAATGGCATGGCTGTTTCAAGATTTCCTAATACCCGCTCGGCTGTCTCTAGCATACGGGCAACAAAATCAGAAAATGGCTCATTAGGGGCCTGCATGATTTTTGTTAGATTGCCAGCCACCTCTCCCTTGTTTGGGAGGGCTCGCCAGGACCTGTAAAAAACCTCGTTTACCTGGCGGTATACTTCAAAGGGATATCCTGTCTGGTCTACCGAGTAGATTCCCTGCCCGAGAAGCATGTCTACGGTCCAGTCTGGGTGCCCGTCACGGACATTTTGTCTGTATTGGGCTTGAGCCTTGTCTTGTACAATTGACCGAAAATCAAGGAACTGCCCGTGATTAAGGCAAGTACGGGCCACTTCAAACCAATCCATAGGTGTCATAGCATTAATAGTTAGCCTTCGAAGCAAGGCAGTGGTATAATTGGCCGTCACTCCATAAGTCCTGACTGCCTCAACTAAATCTTTTAACTGGGAGTAGGAAACCGGCTCAAAATTTCTTTCAGCAGTAATGGGATTCTCAAAGACTGGGAAAGCGGCTGCTAATCGCGACCAGGTTTTTTCTTTTATAAAGTGACTCTTCCCTGCCGGCGGGCACGGCGGGGGGGCCGACGGGTGAGGGGCAACTCCGTTTCCTCTCCCTGGCTGCTGCAGTACTCCCACCCCTAGGGGGCGCCACCCTCCATATCTGTCTGCCTCGTGCTCCGCCGCAGCCTCTTCTAACTCTTCACTATCAGCTGGATCGAGCTGCTCTCCCTCCTCCTCTAATATTTCTTCCTCTGAGTCACTCACAAGATTACTATATTCTTGGTCCTGCCCTTCCACATGTAGGGCTGAGAACCGGTTTGCTTTTAAAGAAGGGCACGGGGGTCTCCTTGAGACCCGCTCCTCTCTGAAACCCTTCTCCTTTTGTGAGGGCTGCAGCCCCTCTTGCTTTAATTCTTTAGGATCCTTTTGTCTTTTTTCCCTTTTTCTTTTAGGCCTATTTTCCTCCCCCTTACTGTATGCTGACTCTGATAGACTATCCTGATGCTGCGTTAGTACTTTGCGTCCTTCCTGGATTAAATCAAACCCTCCCTCCTCGAGGCAAGTGCGCACCATCAAAAAGACAAGCCACAAGGGAAGAAGCAATGCAAGCAACCAATAAATATCTAAATCTACAGTGAACAGCATACCGGGGGATTTTTACCGACGTCTCCTCTCCGCGTGTTGAGTTCTGGCTCCAATTCGGCCTCTCGCGCGGGTCCCGTCCCAGGTTCGTTCCCGGGTTTCGGCACCAGTTGTAGCGACCGTCTACTCGACCAGCGAGGTAAAACGACCACCACACCAGGGGTCTTCTCAGATCACGCTTTATTGGAGAGCCTTTTAGTTGTAGGAGAGCTTGGGCGCAAGAGAGCGTGCACCCGAAACACAGCCGCTTATATAGGAGAATCGGAATGCGGGTCTTTCTATTGTTGGTCGCCTGCCTTTCACCGTCACCAGGTGTCATGGGATTGGCTGGGGACTCTACCTGGCTCGTTCACGCGCACAGCCCAGGCGTCCCGCCAAGCACCGTCTGGGGTGGTTACCTCAAAGCTGCAAGGGAGTGGGCCGAGTCTCGCCTCGGCTCCCTACACTAGTGCTTTACCACTTGAGTCACAGCTCCATTTACCTGCTCAGGCTGGCTTTGAACCGCAATCCCCACCTCTTAGCCTCCTGAGTAGCTAGTATTACAAGTGTCAGCCAACAGTGCCCAGCTGACACATAAATGTCTTTTGTTTAGTGACCTAGGAAGATGGCTCAGTGATAGAGTATTTGCTTCTCATGCATGAAGCCCTGGGTTTGATTCCTCAACACCACATGAACAGACAAAGATAGAAATGGTGCTGTGGCACAAGTGGTGGAGCATTCACCTTGAGCTTAAAGAGCTGAAGGACAGTGCCAGAGTTCAATCCCCATCACTAACAAAAAATATTTTGTTTACATATGGTGGAGTTCCTTTCAATGTATATACTATTTTAGATAAATATGAAGAAGCACTTAAGCACCTTACATTGTATAAAGATAAGAGTTATGCATTTCTGGGAAGAAAGTCATTAACTTACATTATGTAATGGTGTGTGTGAGGCACCAAACGGTCTCTACATCTTTGTCATTCTCCTGAAATTTGCCTTGGGTGCAGTGCAATGTTCAATGCTCAGACCATCTCAATAGACACATTTGGCATTTGTCAAAAATGACAAATCCCAGAGTGGTACTGGTGGCTCACAGTTATAATCCAATCATGAGGTTTGCAATGCGAGGATTGCGTTTAAAAGCCAGCCTGGGCAGGCAAATCTGAGTCTCTTACGATTAATTAACAATGAAAAACTTGAAAAACAAAAAATGGAAGGAGCCAAATCACCAGTGGCTCACGCCTGTAATCCTAACTACTCAAGTGGGAGATCTAAGGACCACAGTTCAAAGCCAGACCAGGCAGGAAAGTCCATGAGACTCTTTTGTTATTGTTGTTGTTGGGTCTGGTCCTGGGGCCTGAACTCTGGGTCTGAGCACTGTTCCTTATCTCTTCAGCTCAAGGCTATCTCTCTATCACTTGAGCCACATTGCCACTTCTGGCTTTTTTCTTTTTGCTTATGTGGTACTGAGGAATAGAATCCAGGGCCTCTTGCATGCAAGGCAAGCCCTCTACCACTGAGCCACTTTCCAAGCCCTCCATGAGACTCTTATCTCGAATAAATCACTAGAAAACCAGAAATGGCACTGTGGCTCAAGCAGTAAAGTGCTGTCTTTGAACTGAAGACCTCAGGGACAGCGCCCAAGCTCAGAGTTCAAGTCCCATGACCGACCAAAAACAAACAAACAAATAAAGGATCCCTTGTAGGAAAGTCTGTAAGACTCTTATCTCCAATGAATCACCAAAATGCCAGAAGTAGAGATGTGGATCAGGTGGTAGAGCACTGGTCATGAGTGATAAAAACTAAGAGACAGAACCCAGGCCCTGAGTTTAAGACTGAAGATCTGAAAACACACACACACACACACACACACACACACACACACACACACACACACACACACACACACACACACACAGGAAGAAAATTGCTATTTTAGTCCAAATGCACGTACAGATGTGCAGGTACATAAGTTTCAAAGAGGCAGAATCAAATATGATCACAGTTTGGAATACCAAAAAATACCATGTCCCATCAGTTCCTGGCAGAGAAGGAAGGCATGTGGCATTCCACCCTCAGGGAACTGCTCTTGGGGACATTCTGGGAAATCCCTCCACAGGAACACATCTGGACTACTGGAGAGTCAAAGGTGGCAAATTCCTCAAGAACCAGAAATTCACATTTCACTCCCTCCAAGGGGCCTACAGCTCCAAGAGGGTCTTTGCACTCACTCCCCAATCAACAATACCTAAAATACAGATAGGATGGGGAAGAGTGAATAGGGAGAATTAGTGGGGAGGCCTAGCGTCCCTGTGCAAGTGGTTAAATGGGAAAAGGACTGACCTGAGTAGAGACACAGGATATGCAGGTGGAAGTTAGGGAGGGGAACAAAGATGATGAGGGCATCAGTCCTACAGGATACAGACATGTGCAGACAGGGTACACTCCAGAAAGAGAATGCTGGAGGAGGTCAGGGGACAGGAGAGGGCAATAGAAAGAACTGATTGTAAAGTATGGTAAGTAGAAATAAGACTTCTATACTGGGGCCCAAGGGCCCTGGGTTCTATTTCTGACTCTACTGAGTGGACAAATCCCTATCCTCGCAGCCTCAATTTACCCCACCTGGGAGAAAAGTAGGAAGAAGCACAGACTGTTCTGGTGCTGCCACTGAGGTCACAGAGGAGGAGAAAGGAGAAGCTGCAGGTTTGAAGTAAACCCAGACAGGGGTGGGAGACTGGGGAGCAGCATTCTCTCAGCACCATACTGAGGCACTCAGTTATCTGCCTCCTAACCCCTCGGGGTGCCATCAGGCTGCCGATTATGGTGCAGAGCCCCAGCCCCACGTTGAGCAGGAAGCATAGGGCTGCCAGTAATAGAGTCACTCCCTGCAGAAGTGACACCTTCTGCTTCTGCACAGCCAGTCAGCCCCACCGGCCCTGTAACCTTGCTCCAAGCCTAGGCACATCCACATGGTGGCAACAGTAACAACTCAGCAAAAGAGTGTGGCCCAGGCACCAGGCCACTCCACAGCCCACCTTCACTTCTTCTGTTTACAGGCTAGCAACCCAGATGCTACCACTTAGTCACCACCTCAGGGGGGAGTCGCAGCCACCAACCCACAAGTTGGGGACTATGGAGTCCTCACAGTCAAGATTCCCACTTCCACACTTGTTAGACAACGAATATATCTGTTACCTTGGCCTTCTGGAGAGTTCCAGTCTATCTAGGTGTGATATGTGGGTCTGATATCAGATATATCCCTCCTCAACTGAAATGGTGCATCTTGCTCCTCCATGGCTCCCCCTCTTGCCAAGTGAGGTGAGAAAGAGCAAGAATTGGATTGTTGGGCTATAAGCCGTACGTGCTTGGTGCTAGTGAGCAGGGTGCGTTTTGGTGGTTCAAGTGTACCCCAGGGATCTATCCCTCTTCACAGCCTCCTCTGCGTCTGTGAGCTATCCTTGAGGAGTCGAGCTTCTCAGGCTTTGCAGATACTGCTGGAGCCCTGCCATTGCCCTGCCTCCAAGGTCTCAGACTCCCCACTGCTGTTGGCCAAGGCCTGAGGACACCAAGACCCCAGGATTTCAGTGTCCGCAGCCATGAAATGGGGTCCATGCTGTGATCAGTGTGTACTGTTCCACTAATGGGCCACAGATGTTGGGTGTGCATGCACATATATAAACCAGAGAGCATTGCCTGCTGCCTGTGACATCTGTCTGCCATTTCTACCAAAGTGTTAGGGAGGCAACATGAGACTGTCCTCTGGCCTCTTCCTCATGAAGGTACAGTCCCATGCATGTCCTCTGGACACTAAGTGCACGCCGATCCCTTCCAGAAACCTCCAGTTTAGTGTTTGTCTCTATCCAGCCCCATTAGGCAACCATCAGCCAGCACCAATGTGGGCTAGACCCTGTGCCAGGCTCCAGGAGGATGTACAGGAAGCCCCAAGCCCTAAGAGTTCAAATGACTGAGGGCTGAAACACCAAACAAACATGGAGTGACCCAAGACAGGCTAATGTGGTGAGGGCTCTGAAGAAAGACTTTCTGCACCACAGAGAATCTGGTCCTCCTGATCCACTGCTCATCCCGAAACTGCTTCTTCCCTGATGCCTTCCTGTCTGCCATGTTCCACATGTGCCCTCTTGATTCTCTTCTTTCCAGCCTGCCACTAATCCTGGTGATTTACAAGCCACAAACATAGATAACTCTCACCTCCCGTTTCTTTTGGTTCCAGGCTGAACAGTAAGGTCAGTATTTCTGACATCATAGCTTGAGTCAATATCTGTAACAAAACTTGGCTTGAATCCACATTCCTGGGGATGACACACAAGAATTAATCAAAATAGGCAGTTTTGGCTCAAACTTGTAATCCTAGCTACTCAGTGTGATATCTGATTTGCTATTCACTGGAAGAAAGTTTATTCTAGCCTCAATCCTTCCTGCGGTAGCTAATTTTCTCTCCTGAGCCCCTTTCCCTTGGTAAAGAAGGATATCCATGGGAACAAAAATGTAAATTCAGAAACATTTTTGCTAAAAGTAAACTTCTCTCTCTCCCTCAAGCTTCCCAGACTGGCAGCTTTGCAGTTTATCACAAATTTTGCTGAATGCCACTAACAATTATGATGCTTATCACCAGCTGTACTGAGTTCTTTATTACTCAGGAAGTTGTAATAAACATCATTCCTGTTCAGAAAATTTCAGCGCACTGTCAGAAGCATTGACTCGTGTGTCCCCATTTGAGCTTCTGTGTGGTGTGAGGGTGCATGCTGACATGCATTCTCTCTGGGAAAAGGATTCCCCTTCTTCAACATCAGGGCAAAGGTCCAATGTCCCAAGGCATGTTTGACTCAAGGCTATGATTTGCTTCTGTAACCTTGCTTGCTTGCTTTGGTAAACATCACCTATGTGAAAGCACTTCCTATAAAAATCCCCCCTGAACAACAAACAGGGCTGTTCTCTAGCTCTGTGAGCTGAGGACAGATGGAATATGGCTAAATAAAGAACTTCCAGCCAAATTGCCTGAGTGCTGTCATATCTTCCTGGGAAATTGGAATACTACAATTTAAATTGGAATACAACACAAGTGGCTAAAATCTGAAGACTAATCTCCATTTGAAGCCAGCCTTACAAGAAGGCCCATGACATGACACTTTTATCTCCAATAAACTACTCAGAAAAAGAAGAAGTTCTGTGACTCAAGTGATAGAGCACTAGCCCAAAGCATAAAGAGGCTCAGGAACAGCACCCAGGCCCTGAGTCCAGGTGCCAGTACTGGGAAAAACAAATACAACAACAACAAAAAAAACGGGTAATCAACTCTCCTGTCTTCCTTGTCCTTACTTCTCAGCCTAGTACTGTCTTTGTGTGTTCTGTCACAGTGCTGTTGACCAAGAAGTCCTTTGCACACAGAAAGCCTGCTCTTTCTTACCTGCACTGGCCACATCATTCATTCTCTATTCTCCATTCGATGTTAAACATTTTTTTGGGGCGGAGGTCCGGTCGTGGGGCCTGAACTCTGGGCCTGGGAGCTGTCCCTCAGCTCTTCAGTTCAAGGCTAGCACTCTACCACTTGAGCCATAGCGCCACTTCCGGCTTTTTTCTTTTTTTTTTTTTTAATATTTTATTTTATTTGAGAACATACTTACAGAGGGGTTACAATTACATGGGCAGGATAATGCATACATTTCTTACCAAGCATTGCAGCCTCCTCCTTTGTTTACCCTTAAATGGCTTTTTTCTTTTTGCTTATGTGGTGCTGAGCAATCGAACCCAGGGCCTCAGGCATGCAAGGCAAGCTCTCTACCACTGAGCCACTTTCCCAGCCCCTCTATGTTAAACTTATTTGTTCAAGGCTGATGTTCTATGTTGGGTCTTCGTCCGTCCCACGAAAGATGGATGGGGTCTGAGGAAAGGTAAGTGTGGCGCTCGCCTGTTCCCCAGCCCAGGAGACAATCAGACGCAGCAGGGAGCCAAATCCAGCAGGTAGAAAACTCATTTATTAACAGAGAGCAGCCCTTATTAAATACAAAAAGGGCGGGTGGCATGGCAAGGGAGGAAGAGGAACCAATCACTGTCAAGGTCACACCCTATCATGCACCTGAGCCTTCATGGGCTGGTTAGGCACTGATAGGAAGATCAATTGGGCTCTGCCCACTCTACTCTCTCCCAGCGCCATCTTGGCTGCCCATGTGCTCTATAGTAAATTGGGCTCTGCTCACTCAACCCCCTCCCAACGCCATCTTTGCTGCCCATGTGCTCCACAGTTCTATTGTTGAGTCTCACCTCTACTGTATCTCACTTTTTGGAGATAAGAGTTTCAGCAACATTTCTTTCTAGTCTGGCTTCAAGCCTCCATCCTCAGTTCTCAGCCCTATAAGTAGCTAGTTTTATAAGTGTGGGCCACTGGTAGCCAGCAAATTTGACTATGTTTTGGTACCTTATATATGTAGAATCATAAATATAGTTTTTATTTTTAATATGGTTTATTTCACAGTATTTTAAAGATTCATTCTTGTTGTAGCATGGTCAGAATGTCATTCCTTTTTAAGATTGAATAATATTCCCTTGGCTGGTTATACCACATTTTGTTTACCCATCAAGAGACATTTGGTTTTCTACCTTTCTACTACTGTGTATAATGTCATGAATAACATTATTATCTTTTACATTGTGCACACTGTTGTAAAAACACGCCAGAGACATCCTTTTATAATAAACTGAGGTGAATCCCCCTGTGGCTTTCCTTCATATTAACTATCAAAGAGAAAACTTAAAGCCAGTGAGGCTCATATGGAGTGACCAACTTAAATATTTTTCATCCTATTTACAAGGATATTGCTGTATTCCTATATAAATAAATATCCAGCCAGGTACTGGTGGCTCATGCCTGTAATCCTAGCTACTCAGGAAGCTGAGATCTGAGGATTGCCAGGTTGGGCAGGAAAGACTGTGAAACTCTTATCTCAAATTATCCACCAGAAAATCCAAAGTGGTTCTGTGGCTCTAGTGGTAGAGTGCTAGACTTGAGCTGAAGAGCTGAAAGAAAGTGCCCCGGCCCAGTGTTCAAGCCCCATGTTCAAAAATAAATCAATAAACAATATCCAACAAGTTGACAAATCAGGCAAGGCCTTTGCAAATTTGTTCTTCTCTTCTCTGGAAACTTCTTCTACACCTTTGTGTGGACCTGAATGCTTAATAGTTCCTGTCTTTGATCCTAGCTTATCAGGAGGCTGAGATCTAAGGATCCATGTTCAAACCCAGTCTGGAAAGCCAATTCTGACAGACTCCTATCTCCAATACACTAGCAAAAAACTTCAAAGTAGAAGTTTAGCTAAAGTGGTAGAGCATCTGCCTTGCAGGAAAAAGCTAAGCAAGTGTATGGGACCCTGAGTTCAAGCCCCAGTACTTGTACACACACACAAAAGGAAAATAAACTTTGTTTAATTCGTTCATCTTTTCAGCAGCTAGATCAGAAGTTCTGCCACAGAAAGGCCTTCTCTGGCCATATGACCTAAAATATTAACTTCCTCTCAGTTCCTTGATTTTCTCTCAGAGCAGGTCTCAGTTTGGGCCTCCCTCTGAAGGGTGTGAGCTCCAAACTCACTCTATTTTATAACATCCTTTTCTCTAGCAGCACCTAGTCCCCATTATTGAAAATCAGAAAATTGGACCTCCTTCTGAGCAGAGCAGTTTGCAAAAAGGGTCGCCCTCTTCTCTGGGTCAAGTAGCCCTAATAGAGCTGACAGCTGAGGATTTTATCTCATACAACTCTCAACCACGGGAAGGTAAACTGAGGACCTTCCCAGGATAAGAAGTAATTCCTGCTTGAGCAAAATGTATCAATCAATGTCACAACAGGAAGGAAACTATTCAGAATATATCTTCCCTTCCCCTCTCCTCTTCTAGCTCTCAAGAGGATTTTGAAAAAAATTGGATTTAAGTGTGGTTATTTTTCATATCTTCCCAGAGTCACTTGTTCAAAGCTGCACACCAGCCCAGGTTGCCCACAATAGGAACTCCACCTTAGGAGCCCAGCTTTAATCTTGGACCTCTTTCATCACTCTTACAATATAGGATGCTCCCAACAAGGGAAGGCGCTTCAGGGGCTTTATCCTCCTCCCACAGACAAGTTAGTTCCAGAGGGGAAACTGACCTGGCCATCGACTGAAAGTGAACCAGAATAGGATGAGCTCAGAGTGAGCCCTCCTAATGGGAAAGTCACAACCATTAAGTTAGATAATATATAATAAAGGGTTGCCTGTCTGTGGTGGCTCACACATGTAATCCTAGCTATTCAGAAAGCTGAAGTATGAGGACTGGGGCTTGAACTCAGAGCCTGAGCCCAAGGCTAGTGCTCTACCACTTGAACCACAGTACCACTTCCAGCTTTTTCAGAGTTGGTTATTGA
Organism: Dipodomys merriami; assembly: GCF_024711535.1. Classification (NCBI taxonomy): domain Eukaryota; kingdom Metazoa; phylum Chordata; class Mammalia; order Rodentia; family Heteromyidae; genus Dipodomys; species Dipodomys merriami. The sequence goes on along the minus strand of NW_027206402.1, from coordinate 5,299,147 downwards.
GATAAGATTCTCATGGACTTTCCTGGTCAGGCTACCTTTGAACCACAATCCTCAATCCTCAGCCTCCTGAGTAGCTTAGATTACAGGTGTGAACCACCAGTGCCCACCTGGCCCCCATTTTTCAGATGTACCTCACCTCATTCTCTTTCTCACTCAGAACCAGCCACACACCACTTCCTCCTGATATGGGGTTTATTCCAGCCCTGAGACTTTCACCCTAGCTATTGCCTCTGTCACATGCCCCCAAAGCTGGCTCCCTCTCAATCTACAGGTCTTGGCTTCAGTGCTACCTCTTCACAGAAACCTTTTCTCTATGTATGTGGATTCTGGGTTTTGAACGGGTTTGAAATCAGGACCTGGTCACTGTTGCTTATCTTTTTAAAATCTTAAATATAGTATTCTACCATTTGAGCCACAGTTCCCAATTATGCTTTATTGCTAGTTCATGGGAGATAAGAATTTCAGAGACATTTTTTGTTGAGACTGACTTTGAAACATGATCGTCAGATCTTAGCTTCCTGAGTAGTTTAGATTACAGGTGTTAGCCACCAGCACTTGACTCACAAGGACTCTTTCTGGCACTCTCACCTGCACTATTTATCTTTATATAGTTGTTTCATATATTGGTTTATTGACTTTTCACTTGGCTTCCACAAATAAATGATCAGTTGTGTCTTGGGTAGGTTCCCTGTCTGCTCCTAGCCTACATTTTGGATCATTCACACCTGACATGCATCTGATGAATGGTGAATCTCTCCACCCACTGTCCCCTTTTACTTTCTTTTTTTATTATTTGTTGTATGGTCTTTGGCCTTGAAATTAGGGTCTGGGCATTGTTCCTGAGTGTAATCCTAGGTTGTTAATGTTAGCTTCTTGGGAGGCTGAGATCTGAAGACCGTAGGTCAAAGCCAGTCCAGATAGAAAAGTCCCTGAAACTCATCCCCATTTAACCACCAGAAAACTGGAAGTGGCATTGTTGTTCAAGTGGTAGAACACTATCTCCTACTTGTAATTGCTTGCAAACATTAGTTCCTCTGGCTTCAGTAGCCAGCCTTTGGATTGAGACTTGATCTCTCTATGCAGCCTTGGCTGTATAGGGATTATCCCTCCTATAATTCGTTTTTGAGTATACTTCTTGCAATCTTTCACATCCCAATAACAGGTCCCTGTGCTCTCAACTGCTATTATCTTTGATGTCTTATAATACTCTCCACCACTTTCTCGAGAATTGCTCTGCTCCTGGGCCTGAATACTGCAGCATATTCTGAGAAGAGTGGTAGCTATTCGCTAGCCACACCCATCCTGCCAAATCTCCGCCTTAAATTATATTTAGTCTAATTATGAGACTACCCAGAAGGAAGGGAATATTCTGCTAACCGCCCTCCTCCAACCCTGCTTCTTAGTAGACAGTTTATGATCTCAAATTGTGGCTCCCCAGAGAGGAATCTTTCACTGCTGCTTAAAAAGAAAGACCAGGCAAGGGAAACAACACAGAATCCTGGCCTGGAACTGTGCTAGGACTGGGGTTCTTCTGCAAGAAACAGAAGGGAATGGCAGGCAGAGTGGTACCTAAGCCTCTCTTCAGAGGTGACTGCTTGACATTATAAAGCAATTGAAACTCAGATGACAAGATGTAATGGTTAAGCCAGGTAAGTAAACTGGCTCTCCTTCTATAGGGAGAGGTAAGTTGGAAAGATCTGCAAGAGTTGGGCACGGTGGCACTGTTGAAGGTACTCTTTTTACTTGGACAGCCTAAGTTTTCTTTAATTAAAAGGTACATGCCCATGGCATAATTGAATGTTCTGTCCTGTATAGATCCCTGGATCTCATATGGTAGTACCTCATGTCACACTTTAAGAATGGTGGGTTCCAGCTTGTTGAGTCTTGGCTCATCAGAACACAGGGAATATTATGCAACTTGTTTAAGCTATGGGTGCTCCATTATTTGTTCAATATTTGTCTCTCCCTCAGGTCCTCAATTACCAGTTGGCAGTTTACATTTTGTCCTCAAACAGACAGTTTATATGGACCAACATATTTGGCCCTCAGAACTAGTGACTCTACCTGGATAACATCCTCCCCTCAAAGGGAAATCTTCCTGTTATAACAAAATATAAAAAGACACCTAAGCTCCAGATTTCCACCTTGTAGGCATATTTTCTTTTTCCAATTGTGGGGCTTGAACAGTGTCCTTGAGCAATTCAACTCAAGGCTAGAACTCTACCAATTGAGCCACTGTGCCACTCCCAGTTTTCTAGTGGATAATTGGAGATGAATATCACAGACTTTTCTGACCGGGCTGGCAATGAACCATGATCCTCAGATCTCAGCCTCCTGAGTAGGTAGGATTACAGGTGTGAAGCCAGTTCCAGCCATCATTTCTTTCTTGCAGGAACATTTCAGGGGTATGGAATAGCACAACACCACATAAATTTGTCAGCAGCTGCCCCGGGGAGAACCAGATGATTAGACCAAAATAACTAACCTTGATATTGCCTTTGCTGTCCAAAAGGATATTGTTGGGCTTAAGATCTCAATGTGCGATTGTGTTCTGCTGTAATTAGTACAATTTGTTTGAAGAATCTCCTGGCTTCAACTTTATATAAGTGGTGGGATTTTCAGATAGACTTCAGAAGGTAGCCCCTAGTGGCCAATTCCATGATGAGATATACATACTCTTTTTTCTCCATCACCAGGTACAACTTGATGATGTGTCTGGGCCATCCAGCCTTAAAAATGTCCATCTTATTCTCTATTCAATGCCTGGAGGACTCTCCCATATGACGTATTTTAAACTGCCATCTCGGTGTCTGTGAAGTGGTGATGGGACAGTTTCACTCAGGTAACTTGGTCAAGGAGTTCTTTTGTCTGGTATTGTTTGATGATCTCCTCGTCAAGCAGCTCGGGGATGATTCTTTGTATTCTGTGATCCTCCTGCTATGAAAGCAGGTAGCAAGTCTCCGAAAAATTAACTCAATAAAATAATGGGAAACCCGGCAAAAAGTAAAAAAGAAATACCAAAATCCAACCAACAAAACCTGCAACCAAACAGATCATCAATCTAGCTTTGAGTTAATCCAGCAGCTTACCAAGCGAGAGCTCCCAGCACTGTTAACTGACAAATGTTGGGGCACAGTGGCTTCCTATATACCCTACATGACCTATCACAATGGAGCAATCACAACTGTGCATAGTGACATCATGGGGGAAATGGACAAATCAGATTCAGACCAAGTGAGGTCAGAGAAAAAGTGGACCAATTACAGCCTGCCACCATTGACACTGTAGCTCTTAGGCCTCCAAGACTGTTGCTAGAGATTCCAGGAGGACTTGAGGTTGCTATGGTTATTTTCATGGAATTTTTGAAACCACTAAGACAGTGGTCAATGTCCTCTGACCTATGAGAGCACTCCTGCATTATATAAATTGCTTCTGTGGAGACACTAGCCAATAGCCTCCATTCTTGATGGCCACCTTATCCTATGACTTGTTCCAGGAATGACACAGCACAAAGTCCTCCATCCTTCTTAAGGACACCTGTCTCCCACAATTTACTCCTGAAGGGACAAGGTCCAGGCTGGTTCTGAGCCACAATCCTCACAATTCAGCTTCCAGAGTAGTTAGGATTATAGGCCTGAGCCTTCAGTATTTAGCATCTCTCACTTTTAGAAGAAATATATTTTTTGTTTTGTTTTGTTTTAGAAAGGGTAGTTGTAAGGTTGGGGATTTTGCTCAATGGAAGATTGCCTGCCTGGTGAGTACAAGGCCCTGAGTTCGGCCCCTATCTCTGGGGTGGGGGGAATGTTATAAAAGAAAGGCTGGTGTTAGATATGTCCTTTTCTTTTAGCACTTTGAATTTGTTGCCCTTGCTGCCTAATACTCTTTTTTCTAATGAAAAATTGGTCATAATATCATTGAAGATCACTTGTGTGTGAGGAGTTGTGTCTCTGTGCTTTGGGAGGACTGCTGTCTTTGAGTATTTAATTAGAATGTGTTTTAGTGTGGATCTATGGGATTATGCTAATTTTTTGTTGAGCTGCTAGATTCCTGCATATAAGGGTTCATGCTTTTAATGAAAATTGGGAAGATTTTGGTAATTATTCCTCCAAATACTATGCAGTTTTTCTCTCCTGTACATTATATATATAGATATATACACATAAATATACATTATACATTATACATACATACATTATATACATATTCACATTGTATATGTGAATACGCTAATATAAATATATATTCCTACATATTTGTATTATATATATATTTACATAAATATATTTATTTTTCACATAGCTTCTACTTTTGTGATTGTTTATGGAAGTCTAGATTCGTACAAGATACTTTGTCAGAGATAGAGTTAGAAGTTTCCTCTTTATATCTTGGTGAAAATAAACATTTCTTGGCAAGGATATTGAAGCAGGTACAATCTAGCCTTACTCTCTCTCTGATTTACTGTCTCTGTCAGGTTTCTGAGCACAGGACCATTGCTTGTCAGGTTCTTCTATTGTGCACTGTGATCTTTTGCAGTGTCATGTTCTGCTTCAATGGACACCAGGCCTGCAATTGGAAGAGGAGCTGCTCCAAAATCAACCTGCTTGGTGCAAAAGTTCTTCTGGAGTGGCCTTAGTAGATGCCCCTGTTCCAGGACTACCGACTGCTGACTGTGGACTGCACAAGCACAGGAACTTTTTTGACCCAAGTCAGAGGTCTGCAGTGGAGCCCGGGAGTGCTGCCCTGATTGTGGTTGTGCTAGGAGCCAGGCTGGGGGCAGAGAGACCTCACTGTGGCCTGACCTCTGGGGCGCAACAGGTTCAAGGGCTCTTTCCAGGAGACATGTGTAGTTGTAGGGAGCAGAAGCCGAGCTCCGAAGGCCCCTAAGCACATGCTGGAAAATGGAGCTGGGAGGGCCAGGCTGTCCAGGTTGTCAGGGGGCAGGCGATGAGCCTATATTAGTAGTCTTCAGGGTTCCAAATGAAGATCTAGACTTGCTTGCTATCTGGAAATGTCCCATACTGTTGAGGGTAAAACTGCCAAGGCCCACAGTTAAAGGACAGGCTCGTGGCTGGCAATGGAATGTTGAAACTGGAGTGCGAAGACATCACAGTGGGCTCTGTGGGTTCCCTAACATTGCAGAGTAGGGATGCTGGAACCCAAGGAGATACCAGGCTCTGCTGGCTGGGCACTAGATAGACTTCTGGATGAAGCCTTGCTGGATGGACTAGCAGAATCCATGGTTCCACTCACCCACAGGCACATGAAGCTGCCTAGCATCTCCCCAGCAGATATCATGGGGACAGCAGCTCTCCCAACTTGGACAAGGAGGTTCTGCTTGCTAGAGGATGTGGCCTATGCTGGTCATAGACAGGAAATAAGCCTGCTGCTGGAGGAAGCTTTTGCCCCTTCCAAGGCTCCTGGATCAAGAGGAGCCCTCAGGAATACGCTCATAGAAAGGCTAGTCCCCACACACAATGAGAACATCTCTAGTTGGTTTGAATCTTTGGGGGGGTCACGTCTTGGAATGCAGTGGTATTGTAAGAGGAGTGTTATTGACTTGTTCAACCTGAATTGAACCTTGATTCTTACAACAAAGCCTCCTTAGTAGCTAAGATTATACATGTGATCTACTGGTGCCTAACTCCATCAAAGTTTTTAAGCCCATGGCTCTTCAGGGAAATCATAGCCCTGGGTTTCTAGGAATCAAGATGCATGCTAGGTACGAAAGACCTTTGAGCCTGGCATAAGTGGAGGAGTAGAGAGGGCCCCCATGTCACTGGGTGTTGAATCAGTACAATTGTTGGCATGAACATCTGGCAAACTTGCTAGATAGGCAAAGATCCAGAAGAAGGAAGCATCAGAATGCAGGGTTTTAAGCACAATTTCTGTGAAATGAAGATTCAAAAGGGAGAAGTGACTTCTGAAAGTCCCATTTATGGCAGCGGAATGAAGGAGAAACCTTAGTGCCCTGCAACCCAGGTCATGACATGCCTGCAGTCAGATCGTAAGGAAGCTAGGAGGCCTCCAAGAAGGCAGTGGCATTAAATGAGTCCTGGGATCATTCGCCCAGTGACAGATGTAAGAAGCCGCAGGCTTGGACACCACGCTGTTTATCCCAGGCTTATTGCCTTATGGTTAGTCTAGATGTCATAACAGCCTTGCTATAGATTCCTGGAACCAGAGACTGAATGACGCAGGACACTAAGCTCAATTGAAATCTGAAACGAGGACACCACCAATAATATCAAGGGAGTGAAGAGCAGGGGCCTGAAGCTAGGGACCAAGTGTAGAACCAGGCAGTGGTGGCTCACACTAGCTACTCAGGAGGCTAAGATTTTAGAATCGAGGTAAAATACCACCCAGGTATTAAATTTCATGAGATTTTTCTCGCTAATTAACCAGGGAAAAAAGCCAGGAGTGGAAGTGTGGCTCAAGTGGTAGAGCACTAGTCTTGAACCAAATGGTCAGACACAAACTCTATCTGACCCTGAGTAGTAAGGACTACATAGGAGGCTAAGATTTGAGGATTAAGGTTTGCAGCCATCCTGTGCGAAAAATCCATGACACATCTCTAATAAAAAGCCAGAAATGGAACTGTGGCTCAACCGGTAGAGCACTAGTCTTGAAAACAAACTCTAAACTCGATTCTCACTCTGAGTGGTAAAGATTACTTAGGAAGATGAGATGTGAGGATTAATTTTTTGTTTGGTTTTTTTTTAACTGTATTTTTTTGTCTTTTCTTTTTTGGTTCTGGGGATCAAACTCAGGACGTTGCACTTGCTAGGCTAGCGCTTTGCCACTGAGCTACATCCCAGCCCCGTGAGGATTAATTTTTGCACCCAGCCAGGGCAAAAGAATCCATGACACTTATCCCTAGTAAAAACCAGATGTGGTACTACCTCTGTTATTGAAAATCTTGCAATTTCTCAGTGACTTTTATCTAGAACTTCTCTGTTATTTTCAAAGTTGAATGCTTCTTTTTCCTAATTCTGCATTCTGATGAATGTAAAATACACAAGATTTCAATGTCAGGTTTGAAATAACTCTCACATACTTGACTAACATGAAGTGCCAATGAAAGCATTTGAGCTTCATCTTCAATGGGGAAGCAACAGCCTCTGAATCATTTTTATTGATAGACAATTGAAACAGAAAAGGTTGACTTCTTAAAATATGCTTTTTATTGTAAAAATTCTGTACAGAGGGGTTACAGTTACATGAGCAAGGTAATGAGTATATTTCCTATCAAGCATTGTTGCCTCCTCCTTTGTTTTTCCCCTACCATCCCTCCCCTCCCACCTCCACAACTACAATTCCCCACACCCCCCATAAATGGTAAAGTTCAGTTTTCAACATAGTGTCTTGTACATCTCATTGTTACAATGGATCAACCTATATGCCTATTTAAGCATTTTCCCTTCCCAAATTATAGAACTATATATACAAGATGCAGAGTATCGACAAGAAAAACAGTGAATACATGGGTTATACCATGGAGGAGGAACAGACAAAGAAAAAATCACATGGTACAGAAAGGCTTGGAAAAATTTATACTAAGGGAAGTAAACCAGCCACAAAGAAACATAGGGTCCACTGTTTCCCTTATTTGCAATGACTAGTATATATCTGGGACAACCAAAAAAGGTCAAAAGCTATGTACATACAACCAGATAAGATGATGTTAAGCAAAATAAATCCCAAGATAGGGACACAAGTATTTTTTTTACTTTCTTGTTATTGTTTCTAACGTATTTATAAGAGGTTAACATTTTAATGAACAGTGATATTCTGCAACTTTATCAATCAACTTCATTTCTTTCACATGTGCCCAAATTGGAGGGCTTTTTCAAGAAGATAAAAACAGAAAGAATAGGAAAATTATCGGTAGACTTCTATCTGGAGAATGGACTCATTTTATAATCAAGGAACAAAAGAATATTTCAGTGAGGAGGATATTTTTCAAAAAATCAGGGAAAGCATGAATAAAGGAAAAATGTAACAGAAGACATGTATTCTTTGCATTCTAATGCTAGGTTTATTCAATAGAATATCTTTATTGTACCCAGCAAAGCATAAACACAACCTTACTTAAAATGCTACAAAGTTACAAAACACAAAATTTATAATAGTATATGTACACTGCTATGTATATAGTATATATATAGCATATATATAGTATATATATATATAGCATGTACTATATATACTATATACAAGTATATACTATATCTATACTATACAGATATAGTATATACATAGTAGTGTAAATAAAATAAAGGCAAAAGAGAAATGGAGAGATGCAGAGTGAGTGAGCAAGAGAGAGAGAGAGAGAGAGAGAGAGAGAGAGAGAGAGAGAGAGAGAGAGAGAGAGAGAGAGAGAGAGAGAGAGGCAATATACATATTGCCAAGGCAAACCTGCAATACCATGAATGGCAGGCAAAATGGGGTGGGGGCAAGCTTTGATAGGGGCAGCTTTGGCTCAACTTCTCTCCAATTTCAGAGTAAACACAAGGTAAAGGACCTGGTTAACAGACCCATTCATAGCAACAAACACGGTGTGGGATTCTCTCAGGGTAGAAGGGGGTCAAGCAGGGACAAGGGCCAGGCATAACAGGAAGAGCAGCTTTGTCCTTTTTCCCTGAAAGCCTCTGCCTTGAACCACCAGCAAGGGCATCCCTAGATTGCCAGTCTATACCCAGTAATCAGTGGCAAGTTGGGAATCACCAAACACTTTATGAATGGAGAAGGAATGAACTTTCTAGCCAGAAAATTACAGGCCACCTTTTTCAACAGACCCCCAAATCCACAAAAATTTTGGAGCCAGAACTGGGCTGCAGATGAACTGTCTCATCTGCTGCCTTCCCCAATATGGGATCTTTTCTTACAGCCCCTCCTGGGCTAGTGAAGTGACAAATCTGACCTGAGTTATAGGGGGAGCATCAGGTCCCTTCTTATCCGGTGGAGTTGGAGCTGAAGCTGGGGCTGTAGCCCAGGGAATAGGGGCTTTGTCTGGGGAATACTGGGCTTCAAGGGTATGATCTCCTGCATGTTGTATTTGTAGCGGTGCATGGTCTGCTCTGGTGCCTTAGCAAAGAAGGACTGGGGAGCTGGGGCACTGCTGGAAGCAGACATGCAGCTGCTGGGCTACACTGGAGCTTCATGAGAAATAGCTGGAGTAGCTACAGCTACTTGGTCTGGCTGCGCCAGACCAAGACCCAGGGTCATGGCTCCCGCTAGAATCACTCCTTCACTCAGCCCTGCTGAGGTACTTCCTGCTTGGCTAATTGTGGACATTTAATCTGTAGAGGGATCCTCTGACTTCTTTTCAGAGCAGCCTTGCCTGTATTAGAAGAAGGAGTCATCTCCCTGCCATCCCCACCTCCTCCCACTCTCCTCAGCCTATGGGGCTGAGACAGTGCTCAATGGAACAGAATTTTGACCCCATTCCAAAACAGTCCCTCAGAGCACTATTACAAAGTAGGAGCATAGATCTGCTGGAAGTGGACAAGCTCCTCATCCAGGAAGAGAACTGGTATTCAAAGAAAATAAGAAGATATTTGAAGTCACAATTGCCATCAGTCACGAATTTCCCTTAGGTAGTGAATTATTGAATGTTACAGAAGTGATAGCTCCCTTCAAGCCCTTTATCGAGCTTAGAGAATGTGTTCAAATGAAGATTTCTCCAGGCTTTCCTGTAAACTTAGATAGACCTGTGCTTCCCAGGATCACAGCCACTGTGACTTTCAACAGTTTTGAGATGATGTAGTTGATGGCTCTATCTTTACCATATCAGATAACTACAAAGACCCCCCCAACCATTGTCCTGACCTTTAACATAAAAAAAGATGCTATTCACCAAGAACAAGGAACGTAGAGACTCCTAGAATTAAATTCAAAAAGAAGGGACAAGTGCTTTCAATAAATGGATTCACATATTGAAGTGACACATCAGTAATAGAATTGGAAGAAATGGGCCTCTAATATGAATTTTATCAAGTATTCTGATGAGCCATTTTCAGTGTTTTAAAAAAGAATTCTTTATGTGTAATTGTTTGATCTGCAGCTACCAGTGGCGTGATTTGTTTTTAAAGATTTTTATTGTACTTGTTGAAATATACATGCATATGTGTGTATGTATGTATGTGTGTGTATGTATGTAATCTACTTATCCATTTATCTTAAATACTCCCAGACCATTCATGTAAGTCAAATGTCTTAAGATATATGAAACCCTTTAAAACTCATCATCTCACATTCATTGGGCACCAATATTGTTTCACTTCATTTTCATAAAATGTAAACTTTGAAACATTGTGTATAGTTTAGTAATTTGAATGTTTGTTCAATATAAAGAACTAGACGGAATGAGATTTCCTGTAGATGAATAAACCAAATGGTAATCATTAATAATAGTATTTATCTGTCGCTATACATTTCAGAATGCTTGTTCACAATCCAGGGAATGAGGTACCTTTTTTAGCCCCTAAGAGCACTCAATTGGGGTGCTATTTGTGTTTACCTGAATTATTTTTTCAATGGTAAATATTACTAATCTTCCTTTCAGAGAACCACTAATTTTGCTTTCTACATTAAGTGTTCCTGTTCATAATAAGGTATATTGAGAATGTAGAAAATCCTCCAAGTCTCAGTTCTTCAAATAATTTCCAAGTTTTAAATTTGCTTCTTCAAAGGTGCATATAAGTTTGATTAGTATGTTATTCAAAGAATATGGGTTCATTGGTATCAATTATATTTTAAAACACATATATTAGATAGCATGTAATATAGGTTTTCAATTTTTAAACAAATCTAATTTGCTAAAATTATATTTTACAAGTTATAAAGTTCAGAAGTGCATACAAGATTAAGAGTTCCCATTTTATTCTAGTCCTGTTTGTTTTTGCCAGTCCAAGGGCTTGACCTTAGATCATGGGCACTGCTCCTGAGCTTCTTTTGCTCAAGGCTAGTGCTCTACCACTTGAGGCACAGCACCATTTCTGGCTTTTTTGTGGTACTGAGGAATCAAATTCAAGGCTTCATGCATACTAAGCAAGCACTCTATCACTAAGCCACATTCCCAACCCAAGGTTCTATTTTCTTAAGTCACAGGTCAAAATCATGCACTCGCTTTTACACATACAAATGTTCATATTTATTAGAAGTTGGTTTGAAGATCCAAGAATGAGATAAATTGGGAGTATTATATGTAAGAGTTATACAATGTTGCGTCATATTATGGAGATTAGCTCAATGATTTCTTTTGTAGTAATGAGTGTGTCAAGAATTATTTTCTTAGTGATTAGTAGTTAACATTGGTCTGGTCAGAACATGCTAGAAAATCTTTCCAAAGATAGGTGGAGGTATATAATGGATACTCCCATTATTTAGTTTCTAGCTGTGCACTGGTGTCTCATGCCTGTGAACCTAGGTACTCAGGAGTTGAAATCTATGGATTGCAGTTCAAGGCCAACACAGGCAGATTCTTATGTCTAGTTAATCCCAGAAAAAGCCAGCAGTGGCACTTTGGCTCAAGTGGTAGAGTGCTAGCCTTAAGCAAAATGTAGGTCAGGGACAGTGCCCTGGTGAGAATTAGAGATGCAGGACTATAAAAATAAAATAAAATAAAATAGTTTCTTTGAATCTTTAGCTGGATTACTACAATAGAAGACCCGTGGTTAGAGAAAGCTGAGCTCAATATCTACCTTAAAGTTGATGGTGAGAGAAACATCCTCTTTCTATGCCTCATAGCCTATCAGCTGTTGTCACCTCAGGCCATGCACAAGGGTAACAAGACTCAAGACTGTTGATAAGGCTCATGTCTCTCACTTTCCAATACCCAGATAACACTTAAATGTAGTATATATGTATAAGTTTAGATCTGCACACACATGCACACACAAACACAGATATCCCACTCATCCATCACAGAGCACGATAGACTACAGTTTGTAACAACATGGAAAGACTGGGAAAACATTACATTAAGGGAAGTAATCCAGACCCAGAGAACACTGGCTGCATATTTTCCCTTGTTTGTGGCAGCTAGAATGCTCCAATAAATCCAGAAGCAAGTATACTGGATTGTGTGCTAAAGGTTACAGATGAATTACCTGAAGCATAGTGGACTCTATGAAGATAAGATAGTGTGATTTTTATTTTCTCTAAAGAAAGTTTTAATGGTCTGCCAAGAAAACAAAAACAAAATCTCCAAATTTTGTCAGGCAATCCATTCACTTGTTAATAACTTAGTAAAGAAGGATGCTCTCACTGGAGTGGACCAGACTGAACACAATCACACACATTTTAGTGACTAAAAATCCAAAGCCTACTGACATCACAAATAAATGAATTTTGTTTAAAGTTTTAGTCTATTTCTATTTCCTAACTTTCCAAAAACCAAGAATTATTGTCTTACAAGGGAATATGAAAAGGAAAACATCCATTTGTGGAAATGCACATGAGGTTAGTTGTTTTTTTCTTAGAACTTTGTCTCAAAGAAAACGAAGAACTAAACTTAAATGCTGAGGAAAATAAATGTTATTACTTCATCATACTATTAAAATAATGTAAACTCTGAGCAAGGTAAACATGACAAGCAAAAATATGGCAAATAACAGAAGTTTCAGTGAAGTAAATTTCTTCATTCACATTTCCATCTTAAACCCTCCACCTCCGTGTTCCTCTAGTACACAGCTGAGAATCTGGCAGGCCTCTTAAGGAGCAGAGCAAATTGACAGTCTCCACAGAAGCCAGATGAGCAAAGTGAGTTAACAGTACCCAAGGTAGGTGTTTCAGTATGGGAAGTTGTTGGAATTATGTTCCTTTCCTTATATCCAAAGAGAGACATGTTTATACCAAGGTCAAGAAACATAGATGGAGGCTAGGAAGTAGCCTCAGTGGTAGAGTGCTTGCCTCTCATTCATGAGGCCCTGGGTTCGATTCCTCAGCACCACATAAGCAGAAAAGAAGCCGGAAGTGGTGCTGTGGCTCAAGTGGTAGAGTGCTAGCCTTGAACTGAAAACTGAGGGACAACGCTCAGGCCCAGAGTTCAGACCCCATGACCAGACCCCCCCCTCCCCTCCATAAAAAAAGAAATGTAGATGCAAGACTATCAAAGTCAAAGGTGGAAAATCAATAATTATCATGAAAGATAATGTTTCAAAGAGGAATGTGGTAGTGCATGACAGTGATACCACAACTTAGGAAACTGAGGCAGGAGATTCTTCCCTTTCAGTGCAGATAGGCAATAAAGCCAGGTCTTGCCTTAGGAAGCTGAGGTTTCCTATCATCACTTGCCAAAGACTAACTACTTGCACAAGAAGCACCATCTGTGATTTCCATGACACACTCTCCATCTTCACATTCATTGTCTTTACTAGCTTCTTCTCTGTCACTGCCCATTTCCCAATCAACTGTAATTCATCTCTTTTGTCCCCCTCTTTTGCACACAAAGTATTTCTGCCTATTCCAGTGTCATTCCCATTCTTTCTTGGTATTTTAGACAGTGTCATTTCTTCATTTTAAAGATCATTTTCACTGGAACTCCATGCTATCCTTGTGAGCTCAATGTACTAGATGTGGTTGTTTCTTTGGTGGTGGAGCTAATTCAATATACTGTTCGGTAATAGCTGCCTTTAGGCAACTAATGGCAAGGTTTTAGAGGTGTTCTGAAATCCTCTCCAGATGTGAGCCATACTTTAGAGAGGGAGGCAGCCGCTGTGCCCACTCTCCTAAGATTTGCATTTCTGACCTGCGGTGGACTCTTCTGGTAAGGAGGGATTATCTAGGTCCCATATCCTTTACCTCTTGGTTCTTCTCACCAGAGACATGGCACCAGTCTGTGATAGCATAATTCTTTGGAAATAGTAAGACAAAACCCAATAAAGGAAGCAGAAGGAAAATATATTGGGTTCTGTGGGAAAATAAAAAATTCATAGTGATGCAAAACTTATGGGGATAAAGCTTCCATTATCAGAGGCCATGAAGGTCAATCCATCATAGTAGTTCTTCATGTTTCTGTGTAACATTTATCTTTATGTCATTCTAATGGACATGTGGTCCTACTGACTACCAGGAGTCACTGGAAGTCCAGAGGACATTTGGTGCATGGGTGGAGGGGTGATCATGGAGGCCCTTATTGGCACTGACAGGCGAGGAATGAGGGCAAGTGGCCAAAAAGGAGGCAGCAGTAGGTGCAGGGGAAGCTTCAGTAGTGGCTACAGTTGCAGAATGAAATCTGAGGGGCTGTAGCATGGTCACTGCAATCTTTGGAACTCATGTTCTCATGGGGAGCTCCATGAGAATGCACAGAGCAGGGAAAAGTGGGGCCTCCTGAGGCCAACCTCCAGACAGCTGTGGCCCTGCAAACTGAGGGCTGAGGGTGGTAAGTGCAGAGCCCAGTTGATTCTTTTCCCCATCTGAGCTGCCTTCCTACCATCACCCACACACCTCACTTCCTCTATAGCAAGATCACAGGTAAGAAGAACCCCACTCAGTTTAGACGAGATTTTGCAGTGGGCCCTTATTTACCTCTCCCTCTTCAAGAGGCTATAGCTGGAGCAGTCCTTGGAAAGTCACATGCAAAACCAATAGGCACACGAAAGGACACAAGTGCTGCTAGAGAGAAGCATGAGAGTCTGATACCATTAGAATGTGGTGATGGAGGTGTGGTCCTGTTGGTAGACAGATAGCCAATGAACCAAAGTGTCAGGTCTTGAGTTCGAGTCCCCGTCTAGCAAGAAGAAAGAGAAAGAAAGATACCTTTATGGCATTTTTTACATTTGACATTCCTTCTGTATTCTCACTAAATAAATTTCTATATACCAGTGTGTAATAAATTTATTCTTTTTTGTTTGGATTAGGCTACATTTTTACATTACTGGATTTAGTAACCTAGGACCTCATCAGTTCTATTCCCACCCATTTTTCTGTTGTTTTTTTCTTCGTTCGTTTTTGTTTTTGTCTATTCTGAGAGCTTAAAGTCCAGACTAGAGTTCTGTCCATGGTCTCTTTTGCCCACATCTTTACTTTTTGCATTTGTGGCTTTATTGTAGTCTTAGAACCTCATGCACTTTCCTGCCAGGACTGACCTCAAAAGGTGGTCCTCAGATCTCACCCTACAGACTTGCTTGAATTATAGCGATGAGCCAGCAGCATTTGAATTCTACTAAAATTTATGTTGGTGATCTTCATATTATTTCCCCAAAACTTGGCTGCTCCTGCTGCCTTGTAAGCAATGTCCTTCTGTTCTCACCTTAAAAACAGGGGTTTTAGGTTCCAGCCACCAGCCTGCTGCTTAAGATATGTTTCATTTTCTTTTCCTTTTTCCTTGTTTGTTGTTGATTTGTTAGAAATTAAACTTATTCTTTGCTTAGTTTTAAAGTACCTTAATTGACCTTTATTATTATATGATATAATGCTATAAATTATATGTAATTTTAATATGTTGATGAATTCCCATAGATTCACAGGCATCAAAAACCAGATACAAAGTATTTCCTTCACCCTTAAAAAAGAAGGCAGCCTCTGTTTCCTTAGAAGTTGTGCAGAGACTCTTTCTGGAGAATATCCTGTACTTGTATCCAATATCATGCGACAGAACAGACAAGAGCAATGTCTTGTTACTCTGTTATTCTCAGAGAATAAAATGCTATTCAAAAAGCTTTGAAAATTTGTTTCCTCATGTTATTTATAATGTGTGGGAGCTTAATGACAGATATTACTATTTCCTGTAGACAATTATATGCTATAGCTTGTTTTATTTTTGTTGTGGGGCGTCCTTGTACTAGGGTTTCAACTCAGGACCTGGTAATGTCCCTTATGTTTATTGCTCAGGGCTAGGACTCTTCCACTTGTGCTACCTCTCTTGTTTCTAGCTGTTTAGTGGTTAACTGGAAATAAGACTGGGTAGGTGATGGAGGAGGATATGACTATGATACATTGTATCCATGTGTGGATATATAATAATTAATATTTTTATAATTTATATAATTAATATTTGCTAATAAAAAGAAAGATAATTGGAGGTCTAATTACTCAAAGGAATCCTCTTGCATTTGACTTCCTAGAAAAAAAATATCATTTTCCTTGCTTTGCCTTTCTCTTTGTTTTTGTTGCTAGCATTGGGGGATTGAACAAAGGGCTTTGGTGCTGACCCTTATCTCTTTGCTTTATGGACAGTGCTCTACCACTTCAGCCACAGCTCTAGTCCCAGACTTCTGCTAGCTAATTGGAAGAAAAGGGTCTCTCAGATTTTTCTGCCTAGTCTTGCTCTGAACCCCAATACTCAGATCACAGCATCCTGAGTGGCTAGGTTTACAGGTGAGAACTCCTACTCGGAAGTCTTGGTGTAACATTTCATTTTTATTTTTGAGAATGTGAAGGTCTCTTACTTACTAGTTTGTTATTCAAAAACTTGTTTTGTGCAAGATATTATGGTGCACGCTTGTAATCACAACATGCAGAAAATGAAGCCAGGGAGATTTAGTTTGAAGCCAGCCTAAGGGAAAGTGTGAGAGACACTTTTTTCCAAAAATAAAATAAAAAACAAATAATTTTGCAATTAGGCAAATTTTCTC
Source organism: Dipodomys merriami (assembly GCF_024711535.1). Lineage (NCBI taxonomy): Eukaryota > Metazoa > Chordata > Mammalia > Rodentia > Heteromyidae > Dipodomys > Dipodomys merriami. Next base: position 5,282,570 of record NW_027206402.1, on the reverse strand, counting down.
CATTTAAGGATCACAACTTCTAAGTTTCATTTCATGCCTACAATACTAGATACTCAGGAAGTTGAGATCTGTTGATCCCTCAATATTCAAAGCCATCTGGGGCAGAAAAGCCAAGCAGATTCTTTCTCCAAATAACAACTAAAAGCCTCAAGTGGTAGAATGCCAGTGTTGTGGGGATAGGCAATGAGAGCTTGAAGTCAAGTGGCTAAGCACTACTAATAAACACAGAAAAATTAAATAAATGAGAGAAATTCACAAGAATTCTCTCCAGCTCCTCAGAGAAAAACAGAATGAAATTTGTAAAAACAAGAGACGTCTCTAGAGAAGAAATAAGAATGGCCAATAGACAGTTGAAGAAATGTTCAACATTGCTGGTCATAAAAGAAATGCAAATCAACAGAATAAGCTTTCTGATGGTGTCTTCTAAATGTTGAATAAATCTATCACATTTCTTGGATTTGTCTTGAAAAGTTGTCTGTTCTTTCTCTATAATATCTAGGCTGTCTTCAATCCCAGGGTTCTATCTTCTGTATGCTCTAACCTATTGTCAAGACTTTCTACTTTGTTTACTTTTTTATTTCTTATCCTTCTAATTGGTCGGCTTTGGTGGCTTCAAATTCTTTGTTGGAGTTTTGTTTTAGATCTTGTACAAACTTCTTTACTTCCTTAATTTGGCTTTCAGAGTTCATTCTCAAATCCCTTACTTGATTAACTATGATTTCATTGGACTCCCTTTCCTTCTGTTGAGTTTCATGCAGCATTTCCTTTGTGGCCTCCCTAGATTCCTTTTCCTGTCTGTTTATGGATTCTATGAATTTCAATTGATCTTTGTCTATTCCCATCCCACTCATGCAATTCCTGCATTAATGTTTTATTAGTTTCCTCATGCTCATGAAATTCCTGTATTAATCTTTGTTTATTCTCAGTGTGCACTGGCAATTCCTGTCAGAAATGACACCATCCCTTTGTTAGGAAATGGAAAGACATGGAAAAAATTAATTAAGTGAAGTAAGACAAAGAAACATAGGTCCCATGGTTTTCTTAATTTGTAATAACTAGTATAAGTCTAGGGCAAGTAGAAAAGTTCAAAAGCTATGTACATATGACAATAAAAGATGATATTAAACGAAATGAAGCCAAAGACAGGGACACAAGTGGTTTATTTTTTCTTGCTATGGTTTTAACGTATTTATAATGTACTATGTGATTTTTTTTTCTTTGATGACTTCCTTCCCCACTGTTTAACCCCTGTTTTCATTGTGTTTTATTTCAGTGCCCTGTGTCTTGTATATACATTTTTGTAATTTGAGGAAGGGAAGGGAAAAAATAAAATGTTTAAATAGGGATACCAATTGACCCATTGTAAAAATGAGATGGTGATAACGAACTTTACAACTTTGGCAAGGGGGAGGAGGGGAGTAGTATGGGAAGTGAGGAAGGAAGGGATGGTAGGACAAAAACAAAGGAGGCAACAATGCTCAATAGGAAATGTGCTCATGACCTTAATCATGTAACTGTTACTCCCTGTACAATATTTTTACAATAAAAAGCGTATTTTTTAAAAAAGAAACGCAAATCAAAACCAAAACCACCTTTAGATTCCACCTCATCTCAGTTAGAATGACCATTATCCAGAGAATAATAATAATAACAGATGCTGACAGAGTTGTGGCTAGATGGGAACACTACTATACTGTTGGTGGGAATGTAAGCTGTTTCAACCATTCTGGAAGACTGTATGGAGGTTCCTAAAAAGACTAAATATAGAACTCCCCTAAGATGCAATAATCCCACTCCTCAGTATTTATCCCAATGATCTCAAACTAGGCCACACTAATGCTACGAGCACAACTATGTTCGTAGCAGAATTGTTTACCAAAGCTAAGATAGGGAACCAACTCACATGCCCCTCAACAGATGAATGAGAGCTGGAAAGGTGGCTCAGTGGTAGGGCGTTTGCCTTGCATGCATGAGGCCCTGGGTGTGATTCCTCAGCACCACATAAGCAAAAAGAAAAAAGCTTGAAGTGGCTCTGTGGCTCAAGTGGTAGAGTGCTAGCCTTGAGCTGAAGAGCTGAGGGACAGCACCCAGGCCCAGAGTTCAGGCCCCATGACCGGACCCCCCCCAAAAAAAATAGATGAATGATAGAGAAAATATGATCTATTTACACAATGGAATTTTATGCTTCTATCAGAAAGAATGGCATTGTCCCTTTTGTAAGGAAATGGAAAGTCTTGGAAAAAAATCATATTAAGTGAAGTAAGCCAGGCCCAAAGAAACCTAGGCTCTGTGATTTCTCTCATTTGCAATGATTAGTGTTAGCCTAAGTTAGTCCTAACAGAGGATCATAATAGCCCAAGAAGTATGAACATATGACCACATAAAATGATGCTAAATTAAATGAATGCCAACACTTTGAAACAGTAGTTCTTTATTTGTCAATCTTGATGTAGCCAATGTACTACAGCTAGTTCTTTCTTCTTTTATTATTTCCTTTTTCTTTTTCCATTGGCTGTATCCCTGCAATTTCTGTCTTTGAATCTGGTACTCTCCATCTTGTACATGTATTTGTCTGATTTGGGGAACAGAAGGGAAATAACAAAATGCTGAAAGAAGTACAAAAGATGTCATATTACAGCAATGATACTCACAAGACACTATATTGGAAATGAACTTAATAAGTTTGTGGCGGCGGGCAAGGATGGGGGCTGGAGTGGGAGGAGGGAAGGCATAGAGGGAGAAAATCAATGAATTACTGTCATCTTATATGGTCATATGTACATAGCTTTTGAATTTTTATGCTTGTCTTAAACATACACTAGTTATTTAGCTAGAGTTTTCATATATTTTTTAATTTTTATATTTTTTAAAATTGTTTTATTGTAAAGATGCTGTACAGAGGGGTTAATATACAAGAACACGTATTTTTTGTTGCTTGCTACAGTTTTTTTAAATGTATTTATAATGTATTATGTGATTTTTTTTTCCTTTGGTATGTTCCTCCCCCACGGAATAATACATGTTTTCACTGGGTTTGATTCTCGTGCCCTGCATCTTGTATATACATTTTTCTATTTGGGGGAGGGGAAAGGAAAAAAAATGTTTGAATAGGGATATGAGGTTGACCCATTGTAACAATGAGATGTACAAGACACTATGTTGAAAAGGAACTTTACAACTTGTGGAGGGAAAGGAGAGAGTATTTGGGGAGGTGGAGAGGGAAAGGATGGTAGGGGAAAAACAAAGGATGAGGTAACAGTTCCTGAGAGTATATGTACACATTACCTCACTCATGTAACTGAAACCCCTCTCTACAGATTTTTTCAAATGAAAATGTATTTAAAAAAACTCAAGCTTGGACTTCATTTCACCTAATATCAACTTATCTGACCGTTTCTGCTTGTCTCAGACATATACTAGTTATTGCAAATAAGGGAAACCCTGGGACCTATGTTTCTTTGGGCCTGTCTTACTTCACTTAATATCATTTTTTCCAAGATGATTTCTTTGTTGCTTTGTATGTCCCTCCCCCATGGTACAACCCCTGTTTTCACTGTGTTTGATGTTGGTATAATTTTTGGAGGGGAAAGAAAAAACACATTGTTTAAATAGGGATACAGGACCCATTGCAACAATGAGATGTAAAAGACATTATGTTGAAAAATGAACTTTACAATTTTGGCCGGGGGGGGGGGTCGCGGTGGTGATGGGAAGGGATGGAAAGGGGAAACAAAGGAGGAAGAAACATTGCTTGATAAGAAATGTACTCATGCCGGGTGCCAGTAGCACAAGTCTGTAATCCTAGTTACTCAGGAGGCTGTGAACTGAGGAAGTCCGTGAGACTCTTATCTCCAAAAAGTCACCAGGAAACCGGAAGTGGTGTTGTGGCTCAAGCAGTAGAGAGCTTGCCTTGAGCTGAAGATCTGAGGGATAGGGTCAAAGCCCAGAGTTCAAGGCCCACGATTGAAAAAAAAAAAGAAAAAAAAAAAAGAAATGTACTGATTACCATGCCCATGTAATTGTAACCCATCTGTATGGTATTTTCACAATAAAAAACAACAACAAAAAACAACAACAACAGCAACAAAAAATTATCAAGATGAGTTCATGTGAAAGAGTTCTTTAGGACTTTCAAGAAGCTAGTACCAAATACATATAACCACAATTAAGTGATAAAGAGAAATGTAACTTTTTATTTGTATATATTTTTATTGTAAAAATACTGTACAGAGGGATTACAGTTACTTCAGTAATGTAATGAGTACATTTCCCATCAAGTGCTATTACCTCCTCCTTTGTTTTTCTCCTGCCACCTTCCTTCCACACTTCCCAACTCCTCTCCCACCACCCCTAAAGATGTAAAGTTCGTTTTCAACATAGTGTTGAGTACATTTAATTGTTACAGTGGGTCAACCTATATCCTTTGCTCATCATTTTGTTATTTCCCTTCCCCTCCCCAAATTTGAAAAAAATGTATATACAAGATGCCCACATAAAAATGTAGGACTTGGAGTCTTAATATCTGATGAAATAGATTTTAAATTAAAATTATGTAGGAGAGTTAAAGAAGGTCAATACATACTAATAAAATGATCTCTCCTTCAGGAAGATATTACAATTCAAAATATTCACCACACAATGCAGCACCCAAATTTACCCAAGTATCTTTTTTATATGAATAAACAAAAATTTCTTTTTGTTTCTGTTAACTTAGAACTCATCTTTTTTTTTTTAATCTGTGTTGTTCGTTCCCAAGTCAGACTAATCTCTTGTCCTTAGATTTCTTTGGTATAGTTTGGGTGGGTAATCTGAGATATAAGCAGTATTCTTTGTTCAATTTGGAGGTCTAGCACACTGGCACTACTTCCTGAATAAGAGATCGAACTGAATTGCCCCTGAGAGTTTCTGTGGCTTCTCTTAGCTCATTGAGGAAGTTAGGAATTTGAGAAAGTGACTGTTAAATAAATGTCTCTTAATAATAAGCATTATTGGTAGAATTTGCAAACATATTTGGGTAATAATAGAATAGAAAAAATGTTAAGTTTCTTATCACTACATATCTTTTTGTCTAAGTATAAAGCCCAGACTTACCCTAAGGGTCTAGAATAAGCAAAATGGCTTCTAGAGCCCAGATCATTTATTTCAACAGAAGATGACAGCAGCAGAAGAAAAACGTGCATAACTGGCAGAAAGAAGACTGAATTTGATATCTCCTTAATTCTTATGTTCAAATGCTCAATGAGGAACCCGTAGGACTGTGGACAGCTTAGGGACCAAACAGTTCCTGTTTCATGCAATCATAGAAAGCAAACACCGGTCTCGCATCCCGATGTGAGTGCCATGCCTGACTGGTGACCTTGGCTGTGTGTACTGAGAAGGTCCATCAGGGCTCTGTCATGGTCACTGGAGACTCAGGATTGCTAAGAGAAGGACATAGAGGGAGGTGGTAGAAAAGGCCTGAGTCAAGGTTTTGTCACATCTAAATGATTTGTAACAGGCACTACTGTCTTCTGGGTAAGAATGTGGGTATATCATCAGGGTGTGGCACACAAATTTATCATGACAAGTTTTAGCTTGCACCATTTCCTATGAAAGCCAACAAGATATCATTAATGCACTCAGGACATATTCCTATCAATATTTCGTATGTAAAAGCTATAAAATCAAGTTCATCATGAGGAAAAACCAAGATGAAAACCAAATTGCAGGAACATCTACAAAAAAAATGTTGTTCTGTACACATTAAGTGTGACAAAGTATTAAAACTTAATGAAGCTGGGAAAGTTAATTTCATTTGAACTACTGTTGCAACTTTCTTTTAAATTTCATCTACTTAACATAAAGAAGGTAGGCCAAGCACCACCAGTGGCTTACACCTGTATCTCTAGCTATTTAGAAGGCTGAAATTTGTGGAAAGAGGATTGAAGTAAGGCCAACTAGGAAAATATGTGAAAACTTTATCTCCAATTAACTATTCAAAAATCCAGAAGTGCAAATTTGGTTCAAGTCATAGACTGTTAGCTTTGAGTAAAAAAGCTAGTCAGCTTCTTAGGTTCAAGCTCCAGTATTGACACATACAAACTTACACACACACACACACACACACACACACACACACACACACAGAGAGAGAGAGAGAGAGAGAGAGAGAGAGAGAGAGAGAGAGAGAGAGAGAGAGAGAGAGAGAGAGAGAGAGAGAGAGAGAGAGAGAGAAAATTCTTCAAAAATAACCAGTGACCAGGAACAGAATCAAGATGATTTTTTTCTTTACTTTCTTTCATTTTTGTAATTTTTTTTCATTTATCTCTTTGGAAAGGTAAAGGGGACCTATAAATGAGGGACAAAGGATGAACGTATGCGTAGTGGTACTCAGTTGATATTATGTTCAAAATGAACTATGGAACTTATTGGTAGGGATGGAGGAGAACACTGGAAAAGATGAAGGGAAGGGTGACATTGTTCAAAAAGAAATGTACTTGTGGAAGTACAGCTGTCACTCAATGTGAGTGCCATTCTTCAGTAAAAGAGCTCAGAGACAGTTCCCAGGCCTGAGGTTCAAGCCACAAAGACAAAAGAAATGTAGTCATAACCACACGAATGTAACTAACCCCTCTACATCACCATAATAATAATATTAATAATAATGATAATAAAAACTAAACCAGTGAGTGAGAAAAACAGAGAGCAAGGGAAATGGTGACACTTCCAAAAAGAAATATATTCAGAGTTCTGGGAAGTTGGTGGAGGAAAAGCTGGAGGCTAAACAAGCTCTCGCATAGAAAGCAGTTTTAGAGTTCCAGTGAACAGTCCTAAGCCAGAGAATCACACCAAGTGTACCATCACAGTACAGAGAGTTAGGCCAGAGAGGGAAAATTCAGGCAAGGAGACAGATCTGAGCACTTGCCAGCAGCTGCCGCTGTGGCAGCAGCGGTGGCAGTGGTGGCTGTAGCCGCCATACCTGCAAAACAGAGTCCGGGACGAAGGAGCCACACATGGTGGGCGAGCAAATTCTACTCAACACAGAAAGAACAGACAAGGAGCAGGCATCTTCATCCTGCAGTTCGCAGACCACAGATGACACAGGAACCAAGACTCAGAGTGAGTAGAAGCTTAACAGTCCTCACTCCTTCTCAGGGAGCAGAGGAGGGAAGGCCACCCCCCCCCCAGTACCAGAGATCTCCATCTTGGATACTGACAAAGCTCAGTGGAGCTGCTAGCTCCAACTCAGGCCTTGAAAGAAAACTAGAGTCATTTAGCAGGTCACAAGAACCTAACTTGACCTGCCAGACTCAGCTCCACCCAGGGAAAAGTCACCCAGCAAGGGCACCAGCCCCAGGAGTGGATTTCTTCACTGGGTTATCAGAGCCAGAGGCTGCACCTCCCTTTAGCAGCCTTGACAATCAATTGAAATTCAGTAACATAAACCCTGAGAGTGGCTCCAGGCTGGGCTCTGTGAGTTTCTCACAAACCAGCCCCCAGGAAAAGCTACTGTTTGCTGAAAGGCCTCAACTCTACCCAGAACCTAGCCTCATCACAGGATCTACAAACGTGAGGAAAAACCCATCTCCATCTTTTGTGATACTCAAAGCAGATCTCCCTCCCATTGAACTAACCTGGGAGGAGGATGGCAAAACATTGGAGAAAGCAGAGCATTTTTCTGCCTGTTCAAACAAACTGACTTAAGAAACCAAGCAAGCCACAGGAAAATCAATCACCACAAGCAGACCAGAGACTCCAACAAGAGGCTGGTTATGGACACAAGGGAGATACAGAATTTTTCCCACCCCTCCAAAAAAAATCAAATAACTTTTTTCTTTTTTTTGTACATTTTATAAAAATTTTTGTTTCTAAAACTTTTTTCAAAATTTTTAATTTTTACCTTTTTTGAAAAAATTTTTTTCTAGTAACTTTTTTTCCTCTTATAATTTTTATTTTAGGGGTATATGAGTGTGTGCGTTTTTCTTTCTTTCTTTTTTTTTCTTTAATTTTTTTTTGTTTAGCTCTACTAAACTTCAGATCTTTTTTCTTTCTTTCTTATCCTTTTCACCTTTTCTTCTCCTTCATTCTTTTTTATGTGACTTAATTGTTGTTCTGCGCATCCTCAGATAAACCCGTAGTCGATGATTAGGCCTTATCCCCCATTGTGTACACATTTAATCCACAAATTTATTACTCAATTCAAAACCTCTTAGGCTTAAATTCCTTAATAGCAGTACTACCTCATTAAACCTATATGATATTTTACGTATTTCTATTTTTAAGTTTTTCACATCTCCTTTATATACCTCCTCTTCTCTCATTATATGCACATTCTTCTCTGAATAGTTTGTTTTCAATCCTGCATATTTTTAATTTTTACTTTTCTATTTTGTCGGGTCTCTTTTTTTCCTTTCTCTTTCTTCTTTATTTTCTCTCTCTCCTTTCATACTATCCAACCTATTTCCTGTTTGAGTATAGGACTTAGTTAAGTTAACTCTCCCTGTGCCTTGCCACATCACTTTATTCCTATTTTTTACTCACATCTCTCCCTAAACCTAATAATTTCTGGTTTACCAAATTCTTCTTTGCAGTTCGTAGCCCATTAATATATAGTTGTTTGATGTTGAATAGATTTATCTGTTGAATTACATTGTATCTGCAGACTATAGACTGTGCAAATAGAGACTTTGGTTGATGCTTGCCTTAAGATAGTGTTCTAGCACAAAACTGGTGTTATTTTCATCCCAAATGGGCAGAGTAAGCCAGAGAAACACAAGAAACATGGCAACTCTGGGTATTGAACTCCCACTCATGATAATCAGGGACAGAATAAATAATGAATAATCCAGAGTAGAGTTCCCAAATACCTCTACAAACACTGCTGGCAAACATGATAAATGAAAAGATTGAAAACAAAAAAAGGACTCTGTATGAGCATGATAGTGAGAGAGAGGAGGCAATCCAAAGGTTTATACAAGAATATCATGAGCGTGAGGAACCTACTCAAAAACTGATACAGGATTTGTGTGAGCAGTTTGAGAATACTCAAAAAGAAAGGCAGGAATGGTGTGAGCAGGCTGTGAACACTCAAAGAGAACTACAGGAATGGTGTGAACATGAGGAAGGTAAGCAAAGAGTAATATAGGAATTGAGAGAGCAAGATGAGAATACTCAAAGATCACTAAAGGCATTCATGGAATCCATTAATAAAAAGCTGAAGGAAGTCAGGGAGACCACAAAGGGAATGCTGAATGGAACCAAACAGAAGGAATGGGAGTCCAAGGAAACCATAACCAATCAACTAAGTGATTTGAGAATAAACACTGAACACCAAATTAAGGAAGTAAAGAAGTTCATACAAGATCTAAAACAAAGCTTCAACAAAGAATTTGAAACCACTAAAGCTGACCAACTAGAAGGAAAAGAAATAAAAAACAAAGTAGAATGTCTCGACAGCAGGTTAGACCATGCAGAATATCAAATCTCAGGGATTGAAGATAGCTTAGATATTATAGGGAAAGAACATACACCATCCAAGTCAAGTCCAGGAAATATGATAGATCTATCCAACACTTGGAAGACACGATCAGAAGGCCTAATCTAAGGATAATGGGTGTAGAGGAGCACTGAGAAACAGAAGTTAATGGTCTAGGAAACTTGTTTAACAGGATCCTAGCAGATAACTTCCCAAAAATGCAAAAAGATAGACCTGTTCAGATACAAGAAGCTTTTAGAACACCAAATAGACCTGACCAGATAAGGACATCCTATCCTCACATTATAATCCACACAGGATCAATTCAGACCAAGGAAAGATCCTTAAAGCAGTCAAGGATAAAGGATTAATCACCTATAAAGGGAAACCAATTAGAATCACCTCAGATTTCTCAGCAGCGACAAAGCAAGAAGACCTTGGAGTGATGTATGCCATGCCCTAAAGAAAAACAACTATCAACCAAGAATACTGTACCCAGATAAACTCTCCTTCATAACTGAAGGCCAAATAAAAGCCTTCCATAGCAAAGAAAAATTGAAATAATACTTCTCCACCAAACCAGCACTACAAAAGATTCTTAAAGATGTCCTACACATAGAAAACCAACAAAACCACAATAAATGCCAAGAAACTGCAGCCAAACTGAGAATCCAAGAACCATAGGAAAGACACAGTTGTCACAGCCCCCAAAAAGGTGGATAACATGGCAAATACATCTCAGTCCTATCTCTCAAACTTAACGGACTTAATTCTCCAATTGAGAGACATAGACTGTCTAGTGGGATTAAAAAGCAAGATCCTTCTATCTGCTGCCTTCAGGAGTCACATCTTGCCCGTAAAAACAAACACATTTTCAATGTTAAAAGCTGGAACACAATCTACCAAGCAAACAGCCCTAAATATACGCGGCAGTTGCAATACTAATATCAGATATAATAGACTTCAAATTAAAATTTGTGAGAAGAGATAAAGTAGGTCACTACTTACTAATTAAGGGATCTCTCCTTCAGGAGGATATTACAATTCTAAATATCTATTCGCCAAACAAAGGAGCACCCAAATTTATCCAAGAAACACTATTTTCCCTCAACTCCCACATAGATCTAAAGACATTAATAGTTGGGGATTTGAACACACCACTCTCCCCACTAGATAGATCAACTCCGCAAAAACTCAACAAAGAAACTGCAGATCTAAACAACTGCATAAATCAACTAGATTTAACAGAATTCTATCAAATATTTAACCCAGCAGCATCAGAATACACGTTTTTCTCAGGAACACATGGAAGATTTTCTAAAATAGACCACATTTTAGGCCACAAAGCAAACGTCCAAATTCAGAAACATTGAAGTTTTATATTGCATTCTCTCAGACCACAAGGGAATAAAATTAGAACTCAACACCAAAAGCCACCAAAGAAAGACTGGTAACACATGGAGGCTGAACAACACACTGCTGAATCACCAGTGGGTCAGGAAGAGATTAGAAAGGAAATTCAAATGTTCATGATGTAGAACAAAAACGAGCACACAAATTACCAGCTCCTCTGAGACACAGCAAAGGCAGAACTCAGAGGAAAGTTTATAGCACTGAGTTCCTACATCAACAAATTGGAGAGATCTGAAACCAACAATTTAATGAGGCATCTGAACCCTCTTGAAAGAGAGCAGCAAAATAAACCCCAATCCAGTAGACGGAAAGAAATAATTAAAATTAACTCAGAATTAAATGAATTAGAATCCAAAAAAAAAACTATACAAAGAATCAACAAAACAAATAGTTGGTTCTTCAAAAATATTAACAAAATTGACAGACCCTTAGCAAATCTTATCAGAAAAAGAAGAGAACACACCCAAATAAATAAACTGAAAGAAGAGAATGGAAATATCACCACGGAAAAAACCAAGATTCAGAACATTTTAAGGGAATACTTCTCAAAACTTTATGCTAATAATTTTGAGAACTTGGCAGAAATGGCCTTTTTCCTAGCAAATATTGACATGCCAATACTAAAATAAGAGGAGTTAAACCATCTTAACAGGTCCATATCAAGCATTGAAATAGAAACAGCAATAAGAGATCTCCCAGCTAAGAAAAGTAGAGAAATAGAGGGTTTTACAGCGGAATTCTACAAGGCCTTCAAAGCTGAGCTCACACCAATACTCCTCCAACTCTTCAATGTAATCAAAAGAGAAAGTTCACTACCGAACACATTCTATGAAGCCATCATGACCCTCATCCCAAAACCAGGCAGGGACTCATCAAAGAAAGAGAACTATAGACCCATTTCTTTGATGAATATTGATGCAAAACTTCTCAACAAAATTTTGGCCAATTGACGTCAACAATTCATCCAAAAATCATACACCATGATCAAACAGGATTCATTTCAGGGATGCAAACCTGGTTCAATATACACAAATCAATTAATATTATTCATCACATCAACAGGAGCAAGAATAAGAACCACATGGTTATTTTAATAGATGCAGAAAAAGCGTTCGACAAGATCCAACACCCCTGTATGATGAAGGATTTGGAAAAATTAGGAAACCATGGAACATGCCTCAATACAATAAAGGCTGTATATGACAAACCTACAGCCAGCATTATACTTAATGGTGAAAAACTAAAGCCATTTCCTCTTAACTCAGGAACAAGACAAGGATGTCTATTCTCTCCACTTCTTTCCCACCTAGTATTAGAATGCCTAGCTACAGCAATAAGGCAAGATGCAGACATAAAGGTGATCCAAATAGTGAAAAAAAAAAACAAAACTCTCCTACTTTGCAGATGACATGATCGTGTATTTAAAGAATCCCATAGACTCCACTCCCAATTTACTCAAGCTGATTGAAAACTTTGGCAAAGTAGCAGGGTATAAAATTAACCCTCAAAAATCAATGGCTTTTCTGTATGCCAACAATGAGAAAAGTGGGGCTGAAGTTAGGAAAGCAACTCCATTTGTAATAGCCCCAGCAAAAATAAAATACTTAGGAATTAACTTAACCAAGGAAGTGAACGACCTCTATGATGAAAAGTTGAAAAACTTGAAAAATGAAATCAAAACAGAACTTAGAAAATGGGAAAAACTCCCATGCTCCAGGATTGGAAAGATTAACATCGTGAAAATGGCAATACTTCCCAAGGTTATCTACAAATTTAAGGAGATACCTACCAAAATTCCTACCTCATTCCTCAAGGAAATAGAAGAGGCAATCCAAAAATTCATACGGAACAATAAGACCCCGAATAGCAAAAACAATCCTCAACGGAAAGAACACTGCTGGAGGAATATCAATACCAAAATTCAAACTCTACTATAAAGCCAAAGGAATAAACAGTTTGGTAATGGCACAAGAACAGACCTCAGGACCAATGGAATAGAATTGAAAACCCAGAAATGAACCTACAGACCTATAGCTATCTAATCTTTGATAAGGGAGCTAAAAAATTAGAATTGAAGAAAGACAGCCTCTTCAGTAAATGGTGCTGGAAAAATTGGTTAACTACTTGTAGAAAACTAAAGCTAGATCCTTATATATCACCCTGCACCGGATTCAACTCCAAATGGATCAAAAACCTCGGATTCAAAGCAGACACTCTGAAAACATTACAGGATGGAACAGGAGAAATCCTAGGTCTCCTTGGCACAGGCCAAAATGTTCTTAATAGAGACCCGGAAGCACAACAAATCAAATAAACTTTGGACAAATGGGATTGCATGAAGTTTCAGAGCTTCTGCATGGCAAAGGACATAGCTAGCAAGATCAATAGAAAGCCCACAGATTGGGAGAAGAACTTCACTAGCCATACAACGGACAGGGGTCTCATATCTAAAATATACTTGAAACTCAAAAAATTAAATCCCCCAACAACAAATCCTCAAAGAAACAACTGCCCAATAAATAAGTGGGTTAATGACTTAAAGAGAAACTTCTCTGAAGAAGAAAAAAGGATGGCCAATAGACACATGAAGAAATGCTCAACCTCCCTAGCCATAAAAGAAATGCAAATCAAAACAACATTGATATTCCAACTCACCCCAGTTAGAACTGCAAAAATCAATAACTCTAATAACAACAGATGCTGGAGGGGATATTGACACAAGGGAACCTTACTGCATTGTTGGTGGGAGTATAAACTTGTTCAACCACTTTGGAAAGTAGTATCGAAGATCCTCAAAATACTCCACATGTTGCTCCCCTATGACCCAGCAGTCCCACTTTTGGGCATTTACCCAAATATTTACAAACAAGACCACACTAAAGCTACCAACACAACAATGTTTATTGCAGCATTATTTACCATATCTAAGATCTGGAACCAACACAGATGCCCCTCAATAGATGAATGGATCAAGAAAATGTGTTATATATACACAATGGAATTCTATGCCTCCATCAGAAAGAATGACATTGCCCCATTTGTTAGGAAATGGAATGACTCGGAAAAAATTAAATTAAGTGAAGTAAGCCAAGCCCAAAGAAACATAGGTCCCATGATTTCCCTTATTTGCAATATCTAGTATATATATGAGTCAAGCTGAACAGGTCAGATAAGGTGATGTTAGGAAAATGAACCCTAAAATATGTATTTTAAATGTTTTTTTTTATTTCATGCATTTGTTTCTAATGCAATTTTACAATTATTTCCTTGTTGCTTTGTATGTCTCTCCCCTACAATATAAACCCTGCTTTCACTGTATTTGATATCGGTATAATTTGTGGAGAGGAAGGAGAAAAACAAGTCGTTTAAATAAGGATACACGTGGACCCGTTGCAACAGTGCAAATACAAGTTGTCATGTCCAAAACGAACTTTACAACTTTGGTGGGGGGGAGAGGATTGGGAGGGGCGAGTAGGGGGAGGCTGCAAAGTGATGGGAAGGGGAAACAAAGGAGGAGACTACAATGCTTGATAAAAAATGTACTCATTATCTTGCCCATGTAATTTTCACCCCTCTGTACAGTATTTTCACAATAAAAAATAAATAAAAATTAAAAAAGAAATATATCCATTACCTGAATTATATGATTACAATCTCTGTATAAATCACATTTATAATAACAATACAAAAGAAAATCAGACAAATATAATACTGGAGGCTTGAGTCAAATGAAAGAAAATCATATGTATGTGATACCAAGCTCAAACCCCATTATCAGTTTCCTGTTCAAAATGGCTCTTCTCATCACTTGTACTTTACCTAGCTTATGAGAGTGGTGCAAAGTTAAAGAGTGAGGAATAAGTCATACATACAGGAGAAAGTTCATCTATCAGGCAGAAAATAGTACTTACAAAGAGCAGCACTTGCTAGAACACATGCTGACTAGAATACATGCTGGCTCAATGTTTTCTGAAATAAACAAACCTAATTGAGCTTTAATACAGGCTCCACTATATACAAACTGGGGACTCAAATTTAATTAAACTCTCTGGACCTCAAATTCTTCATAGGTAAAGTTAGCATAACAAAACTTATCTCATCGTATTATGAGATCTGGATGTCATCAGATATGGAGTGGGTTGTGTCTTAGGTTTGTGTGAAACACTCAACCTCTGCTTGAAAGAGTATAAACTGGCATGATGTTTACCATGTTACTTAATAGTAATACAACACCCACTACAGGCTCACTTCTCTAATCCTACTTAGAAAAGAGGCTGAGACCTCAGGATCTAGGTGCTAAGTCAGCCTGGAGAAGAAAGTAAATGAGATTCATCTCCTATGACCTCCAAAAAGGTGAGGGGGAGGTTTGCTTCAAGTGGTAGAGGGCTAGACTTGAGCATAAACTGCAGGAATAGTGCCCAGGCACTGATTTCAAGTCCTAGGATCAGCACACACACACACACACACACACACACACACACACACACACACACACACACACACACACACACACACACACACACGCACGCACGCACACTAAATTTTTTATGCTGGTATCACTGCTATTAATAACACTTTCCCCTCCTCCAAACTCACCAGCTCTTTGTGTGTGTGTGTGTGTGTGTGTGTGTGTGTGTGTGTGTGTGTGTGTGTGTGTGTGTGTGTGTTTGGCAGGGACTTGCCATGTAGCTCAGGCTGCTCTTGAAGTTACAATGCTCCTATTATCTTTTCTGGTTTTTTGAAAAACCTGAAATTAGAGGTTAAATGGATAGCTCACGTGGTAAGGGACTAGTTAATGAGCAACAGAATCAATTACCAAGTTCAAGTTCCAGTCTTAGACTTTAAATAAAATCAGAAATGATTTTTCTTAAATGAAAAAATGACCATAGGAATCATCTGATACCTAAATGTATGATTCAAAAGAGAAATCCTGAAAATGTTCAGGAAGTCAGAATTTAAAAATTCAGTGATTACCATGTAGACAGTAGATCAGAGCATCTGTACCTTGATGCTAAATGAAGTGGGCTACATTAAAAACTTAAAAATTGTACATATTTACACTGCTCAAAAAAACACAACAGGATTTTGTGATCCTCCTCCCAAGAAAATGTGGTATATATACCCAATGGAATTCTATGCCTCCATCAGAAAGAATGACATTGCTCCATTTGTTAGGAAATGGAAAGACTTGGAAAAAAATATATTAAGTGAAGTAAGCCAGGCCCAAAGAAACAGATCCCATGGTTTCCCGTATTTGCAATATCTAGCATATGTCTGAGTCAAGCAGAAAAGTTCAGATAAGGTGATGTTAGGGAAATGAACCCTAAGGTATGTATTCACATGTTATTTTTTTCTTTCATGCGATTGTTTTTAACACATTTATAAGATTATTTCTTTGTTGTTTGTATGTCCTTCTCCCACAGTATAACCCCTGCTTTCACTGTATTTGATGTCGGTATAATTTGTGGAGGGGAAGGGGAAAATAAATCGTTTAAATAGGGATACAGGTGGACCCATTGCAACAATGAGATATACAAGTTGTTATGTCGAAAACGAACTTTACAACTTTGGTTGTGGGGGGGGGAGCGGGGAGGATGGGGGGGCCAGGAGGAAGGTGGGAAGGGATGGGAAGGGGAAACAAAGGAGGAGGCTGCAATGCTTGATAAGAAATGTACTCATTATCTTGCCCATGTAATTATAACCCCTCTGTACAGTATTTTAACAATAAAAAATAAATTAAAAAAAAAACCCACAACAGGGCAGCACTGGGAAATAATGCTTGTAATTCTAGCTACTCAGGAGGCTTAGATATGAGGATAGAGGTACAAAGCCAGCCTGAGAAGGAAAGATTATGAAACTCTTATCTCCAATTAACCACTAAAAAATCAGAAGTGACGCTGTGACGCAAGTGGTAGAGCACCAGCCTTAAGCAGAAGTGTTAGGGGAGAGCACCCAGGCCGAATTCAAACCCCACAACCAACCCCCCCCCACGCACCTTGCTTATTCTCTGTATCTTGATTACTCTGGCTATTTGAATCATTTTTCACATAATGACCAAATATATGTTGCTTTTCAACAGCTGCATAATTTTTAATTCATCACTTAAATTGAGCATATTATGGCTCATTAATTTTTTTTGGTTTAGGAAAATCTCAGTAATATCTTGTTTTTTTACTATTTATTTTTGGCAGCACTGGTGCACAAATTAATGAGTGGATAACACTCAGCATACCATATGATTTAAATGTAGGTAACATAGCTGGGCGGCAGTGGTTAATGCCTGTAATACTGACTATTCAAGAGCCTGAGAGCTGAGAATTGTAGTTTGAAACTGGACCAGGCAGGAAAGAGAGATATTTCTTTTCTCTTATGCATAATCAAAAGATCTGAAAGTAAAACTATAGCAAATGCTAGAGTCCTAGCCTAGAGAAGAATAACATCAGACTGGCACCCCCATAGACACACCAAAACTAAATGACATACAGTTTTGAGACTTCTTTGCATCATCTCAACTTCCTAACTGCATGGAAAATTGGAAATTTAAAACTAGAAACTTAAAAATCTATTGATTATTTTTTTTTAAAAAGTGATGAAAGTTTTAATCATGTCCATTCCCAACCAGTGCTGCACCATAGAAAGGCAACACCATGGAGACAACCTGTCATCCTCTTCTTCCCCACCCATCACTCTGCCGCTGTCCCCCTGCTGCAGCCATCCTCATACACCCTTGTTTCTAGTGAAGTGAGCCCAACCCCTCTTTCTGACCCCTCTCATCTACATTGGAAAGACACCTATCCAACATTGCTTTGTCTACTCCTATCCTCATTCCTTCCCTCACCCAGGACCACTCTGTTTGCTCCTTCTGTCCTCCTCCCAGGTCACCTTAACATTCATGGATGTGGGAATGTGTGCTCATGCTTATATGAGATGAATGCTTGGCCAGAACATAGGCAATACACTCACCAGAATGGTTCTCCCGGGAAATGTTCCTGGACAACCCAGATTCTAGGTAAGCTCCACCATCCATCAAGTCCCCTCCAAGTCCTCTACGGCTCCTTCTTTACACTATGGAAGCCATCCCAACACAACTCTCTTTCTAGTTGAGTGAGCCCAAACCTCTTCTTGGAACCATATCCTTTTGCTAGGCTCCACTATCCTCCAGTTGACTTCCCCTCCTCACAGCCTGGCCCACACCCACCGTGTTCCTACCCCCTCCGCCTACCTTGTATCCTGCCCCACCCTGTCCCTCTGGACCCAAGGCCACCCCAACATGCGTAGGTGAGGGGAATGTGTGTGCATGTACATCTGAATGCATGTACGTGATGCCCAACTGACCTGCACATTGGCAATACAGTCACCATAGACAGAGGCTACTGTAGTTTGAGGTTCCTAGGTCTCCTGGCATCTGCTGACAGTTGTAGGGCTGGAGGTGGGGAAGCTGCTGCTACCTCCTGCTTCTGAGATGTGGTACTAGAGGGACTCTAGGGCTTCAAGTGAGGCAGATCTCCACCTTCCTCTTGTGTGGCCCCAGGTGCTGGACACATCCCATGATGACTCTGATTCCAGGTAAGTGGGCCTGTCTCCCTACCTGACCAAATCCTCACCGCCTTTTCTGGGCCAGATCCTTACCCCTACTTTCAGCTCCAACCCTCACCCCACTCTTGGATCCACCACTCACCTCACTTCCTCACCCCCACTGTAACCCCAACCCTCACTTACAGCTTCACCCCTCATTCCCAGTATTGTATCCACCCACACCCCACTTACGACTCCACTATTCACCCCCCATTTCTGACCTCATCCATCACTATATCGGATCCACCCTTCATCCTACTTCTGTTATCAACCTACCCACACTTCCAACCTCACCCCTCACAACCATGCTCTGATGCACCCTTCATCCTACTTCTAGCCCCAACCTCAACACCAATTCTGGTCCCACTCACACATCCAACTTAGGTCCCACACCTCATCCACACTTCTGCTTCCATTCCTCACATTCATTTCTGGCTTCATCCCTCACCCTCACTCTTAGATCCACCTCTCACCCCACATCGGGCCTCAAACTTACTACTACTTCTAGCTCCACTCCTCAGTCCCCTTCCAGCCCAACCCTCACCCTCACTTCTGACCCCAACCTTACCTCCCACTTTGGCACCACACCTTATCCCAACTTTCATCTCCATCCCTCATCCAAGCTCCTCTTCCCCTCCCTTCTCCCAGTTCTACTCATCTTCCCATGGGAACAGATGCATGCATGCGGGCATGTGTGGACATCTGCTCATGCACAAGGCATTCCCATAGCATGCTTGGAAGTGGTGCCAAATTTCTTGAACAAGGTCTGTGAGAGCTGCCAGAGAAGGAAGGCCTAGAGTAAGTCTTCCCCACTTCACCTCCTGGCTTAGGCTTTTTTGTCTAATGTCAGTACTGCACTTATCATTCTTGGAAAACAAAGATTTAGGTGAGTATCTTCCCTCATCCCTCAGCTCCGGTTCCCTGTGGGATCCATCCTGGGAAGACCCTATTTTGAGTTAAGTGGGTTTAGTGGACCTGTCCCTTCTACCCGGTCCTTCCTATTTCCCCACCCCCACCTTCCACAGCCTCCCCAGCTCCCCTGCCACCTTGCCCACTCTCCTCCCACTGCCCTCAGTCCCTCAACCCTGTTCTCCAAGCCTCTGTTCTCTCAACATGCGTGGGTGAAAGGATGTCCATGAAATGCACACTTAAGTATACACACGCACATGCACATGCATGTGGTACAAGGTTGGTCTGGACATAGGCTGTGGCAGTCACCAGAGAAGGAAGGCTGGGGATTAGAGTCCACCTTACTAAAACCTGTAGTGCAGGGCTCACACATTCACTGGTGGTTGTAGTACTGGAGCCATTAACACTGCCACCCACCCCCAAGTGGTCTCTCAACTGCTGGAGGGACCTAGTGTCCAAAGACCTCTTCAGATCTCCATCTTGCTGGAACACATGTGCCCAAGTGCCTTGAGGCCCCATTTTGAGGTAAGATGGCCCTTCCCCTGGTGTGGTTGCTGAGGCACGATGAAGGGTTACACAGTTGTACACATGTAGCTTCAGATAGGAATGAATGTATGCTTAAGAGTCCACTTGAGAAGGAAGGTGGGGGCTGTTTGACAACCTGGGCTTTCTTCTCAGGCATAACTGGGGATTGCTTGCGTCCAGTGTGTCAACTGAGAGTGGCGATGGGGTTGGAGCCATTGAGTCTACTGCCTTCACCAAACTTTTCATACACTGACTGTAGTGATGTGCTACCCTCAGGAAGCCCCTGTTTTGAGGTAAGGGGTGCTCTATCCTCCAGAGTGTACAGAATCATGCGTGAAGTTTGTGTGTGTGTGTGTGTGTGTGTGTGTGTGTGTGTGTATGCGTACGCATGCACGCACACACACGCACACAGGTTCTCATTTACCTGTTGCCAGATTTACCTGATAATGTGTTACAGTGGGACTAAGAGAAGGACGGCTAGGGCTTGGTGTTTGTCCCATGTCCCTTCCTGGCCTCTATAGACTTGGTTATGGGTTTGAATCTGGGGATTGTGCCACCCTCCTCAAATACACTTCACCTGCTACAAAGAGGTCTTGTTCAAGGGATTCTTCAGCTTCACCTCCAGATTTCCATCTTCCTGGTCAGTGTCTAACCAAGTTCATAGGTCATTATCTCATGTCCATATTTGAGATAAGTGGGCTCCCATCTAAATTCTCATGAGATCCTAATTATGTGGGAGGATTTGTGTTTATGTGTGTACACAGTGTGCAAGAACACATATTCATGGTGCCAAATTAGCCTGAGCATGTGCTATAGAGAATCTAAGAAAAGGAAGGCTATGGCTAGGATTCTGCCCTGACTCCCTTTCTGCTGTAGCCTGTGTAGTTGGAAGGTCTGGGTTTGATGTTAGGGATGCTTTCTCCAAAGCCCACCAGTGCTTCAACTGATACAGGGAGATCTTGGTATTTGAATCAGCATTTGATTGTTAGCCCACAAATATTCTAAAATATTTTTTTCCAATTCAACAATTTTTATTGACACTATTTTTCTGTGGCACCACTTAATCTAGGTCTTAGTTACTTCACTGACCTCTAATGAGATCTTTCTTAAGGGCAAAATAAGATTTACATTTTTCTCATAGTATCTGGTACTGTGCTACATTATGTAAAAGTTTTATATCATTACTGGGTGTGGGAAGGGCGGGTCATGTATTTTAAGGTTAAATGTTGTGTTGGGTTTGTGGGTAACCTGCATAATTATGGTAGCAAGACCTTTTATCAAATGAGAATTCTTTTGTGATATCCTGACTTGTCAACTGCAGAAATTAAGGGGAAATCATTCTGTTGTTGTGGCTTCCGATGGAGAAATTTCCATCATGTGGAGAGTCACAGAAATGATGACCTGGATGAATGACTTGGAAGGTGAAATCACAGAGATGTGGCCTGAGCACTCTCTGAGTTCCGCAGTGCAAATGAAATTCCTCCTGAAGAAACTTGAGGTAATTATCTGAAAGCAGCTGAGCTTTTTTCACAGATCACTTGGAGGAGGCAAATTGAGCCAGTAGACATGGGGTGTGACTTACTTTTTATATGACTTTCTTATTTAATTGCTTTTACAAAGGACTTTTACTGACAGCATGTCACTTTTTGAATACAATGCATCTTGATCAATGTCATTGCATTCATCCTTCTCCCACATATCTCCCAACCCCATCTCTATGTTCTCAAGTTACCTGGTTTTATATTCACGCATATACATTGACTATTAGGACTGTGTTTGGTTACCCACCTTCTCTCCCTCCAATCACCATCCTCTACCCCTTGACCTCCTCCCACTCTCCACATATGGAACACATGTTTCAGCCTCCTGGTATTCAGTTTGTTAAACTCTGAGTTGTTTAAAGGAGTTACACTCTTTCAATCTTCCATGAGTATACCAGAATTTATTCAGCTTGTATGTATGCCTAGGACCCTGAATATGTTTTTTCATGAATGTTTATAATTTAGATCTAACTTCCACAGAGAGAAGACATATGTCTTTGTCTCTCTAACCCTGACATACTTAACACGATTTTTTCAAGGACAATCTATTTCATGGCAAATGATCTTTTGAGTAAGAGAACAAGGAAGAAGTCATTTTAGCTTTTTGCAAATAGATATGTGTTGCTTTTCCATGATATTTCATTTTTTTTTATTTTTTTTTTTAAATTGTATTTTATTTTATTTGACAACATACTGTACAGAGGGGCTACAATTACATGGGCAGGATAATGCATACATTTCTTACCAAGCATTGCAGCCTCCTCCTTTGTTTACACTTCACTTCTCATTTTGTGTGTATATAATTGAATATGAACCTAGTTGTTTGTGGGCAGTGTACTTACCCTTAGAAATGCTGAAGATAAAGGAGCCATGTTATTACTTTAAATGACCTCTCAGGCTTTGAGGAAAAGGAGAAGGAGAATGGCTTCATCATCAAAGATAATAGTATCAATAGATATTTTTGTTATTCCCTGTCACATTCTAACTTGAGTACATGATATAATACTTAAGTGACTCATGCTTGCATTTCTACCTGTCTTTGAGATCTTAGTTATGGAGTTTGTTTGGCAGGAAATTTCAAGAGATTTGTGCTCCAATTTTAGTAGTAGCCTTGGAGAAAAAGAAACTCAATGCTGAGGCCCTGAGTTCAAACCCCAGAATCAACACATTAAAAAAACTTATCTAGGGCTGGGAAGGTGGCTCAGTGGTAGAACGCTTGCCTTGCATGCATGAGGCCCTGAGTTCGATTCCTCAGCACCACATAAGCAAAAAATAAAAGCCAGAAGTGGCACTGTGGCTCAAGTAGTAGAGTGCTAGCCTTGAGCTGAACAGCTGAGGGACAGCGCCCAGGCCCAGAGTTCAGGCCCTATGCCGGACCCCCCCAAAAAAATCTATGCAAGCTTTAGTAACAAAACACCTAACACTCGTTTATGCTCCCCTCAGATGTCTGCATAGGAAATGCCAGGTCTTTCCTGGATAAAAGAGTACAATTACTAAGCACAAAAAAAGAAGGTTGGCCTTGTGCAGTTTTCACATTCGTATAGAAGTTGGAGTTATCCAAGCTTCCCTAGGGTCTTGACAGTGCTCCAAGGAACAGAGAAGCTCTGTATATTTGTGACACTCCTTAAGGGCATAAAGAGTCTGTCTGGAGTACATCATTTCTGTTTCCCAGGATATTGTTTCCATGAGCTCTCAGGGTAGTTTAGAAACTTGCAAAGCTCTCCCAACTGACTCTCAGAGGAACTCCTGGCCAGAGAGGGGTCCTGATATTTGTTCCAATGACTTGTAGCATCCATCTATTTTTGTACACCCTCAAACTTTTCAGTCTGTTTGACATATGTCCTCCTTTTCACAAATGTGTAATGGCCAGAATCTCCACTCCAAACAGCATCCTTATGGGACATGGAAAAGGTAGAAAAATGCTGCTCACAGTGATTAATGTTGTAAGCATTGCATCTGCTAGGGGGAAATCCACTCAATGGGACAGTTTTCCATTCAGGATGTAGGTGTTTGTGCTCCTTGGGCATGCGTTTTAGGAGTTTTTGAATGGAGATGCACTACAACGAATGGATAGCAATCAGTGGGCTTTGATAGCCAGTTGTTGCTTTAGCTGAACACCTTCACAGATGATATTGAAAGCAAATTCTATGAGAGAATAGAGGTTGTAGAGCACCTGGGAGTGATGAACCACCAATGGCACCAAGTAGATGGAATCCTATTAAATAAAAGATGCTTGAGAACACAGTTAGATGCATTATTTGGTCCTACAAGATACTACTTTCCAAAAAATTTTAAAAAGTGTTCAGATATTTTTATCACTGTGACTAAAATAATCTAAATTATAACCCCTTTATTATGTCTTATTTAGTATTCTTCATGGTTACATATAATGAGTATGAAAAATCTTACATCCTGCTTGGAATTTTAGAAGAAATTTTAGTTACGAAGGTGTCAAGTGCATTAAGTATAGTAATACCACCTGATTGGGAAGCAGAAATAAAACAGGATCATGGTCTGAGGCCAGGCCAGAGAAAAAACTGCTAAGACACCCATCTCAAAAAAATGAGCTGGCCATAATGGTTCACATGTGTAATCCTAGCTACTTATGTGGCAGGCATAGGTAGCCAGGTCTCAATCAATCTAGGATCAGCCCTGGGCAAAAAGCTCAAGACCTCAAATAAACAAAATGTCTAGAAGTATGTCAAAAGGAGTTGACTGCTAGCTGTTGTACTACCTAAGTCCTGTCTAGCAAGCACAGATCTTCTGAATACAAAACCCTCTGAATACAAAATTCCCCTCTCCCACCAAAAAGCCATTGTCCCATTTGAACATTTAATTTCAAGGCCACGGAGAGGTGGCAGATGGTGATATTCTCTTTAAAATTAGTTACTCAAAAGAGACAAAGTTTTTTAGGCTTTGAAAGAATTGAAAAGGAAGAAAAATGCATGTGATTTTTATTAGCACTCAAAGGCATGAACAGACAACGAGAGTGAGCAGAGAACTCACATCAAGGAATCCATGGCTAACAGATAACACTGAAAATCTTTTACCTCAGTTTCTACGTGTTGCTCACTGCAGTACAGAGACTATACAATGTCAATGGGATACCAGCAGAAAAAATGAGATATGAGAGTTACAAATGGTCAATATTCATCATTTTCTTGATTAATTTCTCTCTTGAGGGGCATTTGGGCTGATTCACTAAGCATGGTTGTGCTGAAAGCTTTATTATATCCTGGTTTGTAATCTTTTGGGTAAATCCCCAGGAGTAGAGTTGCTGGATCATAGGGTCATAGGTAGTCAAAAGTAGGGTGAAGGGAGGAAAGGTTGGAGAATGAAGAGGAGGAAAAGGGGAAAATGTAGAGAGGATTCCAGTAAATATCCTACCATTAATTGAGAAGAGTGTGGGAAGGTTTGTGAAGGGGAGGGATTAATGAGAATGTTGAAAGTGGTGGCATTGATCAAGGCATATTGTATTCATAAACTGCTTTGTTTAATGACAACTCTGCTATGTAAAACAATAATTTAAAAAATCATGTTCCTAAAGTGATAAGCAATTACAAGCAATATTATGAGAATTTGTTCAGATGATCTCTAGGGTCCATAAATAAGACTTTTTTGATTAGGATGAGTTTTAGAACAACAGTAATTGTACAGACCATATTAAGAAAATTTGATGATTTCCAGCTATTCAAAATAATGATTGCTGGATATATGGCTCAAGTGGCAGAGTGATACCTAGTGAGAAAACGTGTCAAATATTTAATTCAAGTCCTGATCTCAAACAAAATAAAAACAATCAAGAAAAGTAGGGCAGTTTATTGGGCACTGGTTGCTCATGCCTTTAATTATACCTTTAATTGCAAGCTGAGATCTGAGGATCTCAGTTCAAAGTCAGCCTGGGCAGGAAAGTCTGTGAGACTCTCATCTCCAATTCACTGCCAAAGAAAGCTGGAAGAGGTATAGGGCTAGCCTACAGTGAAAAGCTCTGGGACAGAACCAAGGTTTTGACTTCAAGCCTTAGAATAGTGCATATAAATACACAGAAGAAGTGAGGCACTCAGGTTCTGGTGAAAATTCTTCTATGTGCTGGTAGTCTGTTGAGAGGGAATTACAGTGTGAAAAGCAGTGTGGATATTTGGTGATCCCTGGTTTCTTATCCAGGAGCTGCAGTGCAGTGTGTAGAAGACAAGTCTTTCTTCAGAATTTCGCTCTCTTGGATGGATTCCCCAATTTGCTCTAAGTTATTGAAAAGTAGAACCGAGTTAGGGATATATTTCATAATATGTCAGAGTAACGTTTCCTAGATTTTTTTGTTTACCTTAAGATCTTTACAAATTACTTTTAGTAAATCTGAAAAATCTAGCAATTGACTATTGTAAGTAGATGAGTTTTTCAGTTCAGGTGATCAAATATAACATATTGTATTGCAATTGAGTGCTTTCTTTTTTAAAATTACATTATTACATCTTCTGTAATTAATATAAATAAATGAAACAAACTACTGGAATATTCTGGATCTTGGCTATGGACTGGTGTTTGTAACCTAAAATCAAGAATCCGAATATTGTAATCAAACGTGAGACCCTCCCAGTTTTATAAATAAAGTTGTATTTGAACATAGCCTCATCCAACTTTTGTATGTTCTCATGATGCAAGGCAAAGTTGAGTAGTTATTATTGAAGACCATATGGCCCACTCTTTACAAAACATGTTTGTTGACCCTGTCCTAGAATATTACAGCACACTCCTAGTGAGCATGTGGATACTATGCAAGATGTTTAACATATAGTTGGTCTAGAGGATGTCACTGGAATATTTTTTTTAATTTTTATTTTTGTTATTGTTGTTGTAGTTGTTGTTGGGGAAGGGGGATCATCAAGCTTGAATTCTGGGCCTGGGCATTGTCCTGGAGCTTCATGCCCAGGGCTAACACTTTATCATTTTGAGCCACAGCTTTACTTGTGGGGTTTTGCTGCTGCTGCTGCTGCTGCTGCTGCTGCTGCTGCTGCTGCTGCTGCTGCTGCTGCTGTTGTTTGTAGATAATTGGAGATAAGAATCTCAGGGACTTTCCTACCCAAGCTGGCTTCCACTCTTGATCCTCAGCTCTCAGTCTTCTGAGGAGCTTGGATAAAAGCTGTGAGCCATTGATGCCTGGTTAATTTCTTTTTTAAAATTTGATAATTTTTGTTTTCATCTGATTTCATATTCTATCAAAATATGTGCGGAATACCTTTTTCCACAGACTCAAGTCTCCTATCACTCTTTCCTGGGGGCTGTCCTGCAAAAGCGTCCTCAACCACTATGAACTCTATGAGGGGCCCTTATGGCAGCTGAGTGTCCAGGGCAAAGGTGGCAGAGGAGGCAGTGACACCTGGGGATTGGGCAGGGGCAGGGCATACATAGAGGAAAGTGAGCACTGCTTGTATGGGCAGCCTCAGTTCAGGAGCAGACAGCCCAGGGGGTTGATGTCACGGGCAGCCCTGGGGGCTCTGTCGGCTGCATGGAGGTAGCAGTGGTGCTGCTGCTGCATCTCCTTGCCTGCCATCGTCTCCATTGTCCCTGAAGCGCAGGTGCATGGGCTCCA
Source organism: Dipodomys merriami (assembly GCF_024711535.1). Lineage (NCBI taxonomy): Eukaryota > Metazoa > Chordata > Mammalia > Rodentia > Heteromyidae > Dipodomys > Dipodomys merriami. The sequence goes on along the minus strand of NW_027206402.1, from coordinate 5,255,566 downwards.
CCTTGAGCGAAGGGGCTTAGGGCAGCCGCTGGCAGTCCGGGATTTTCTGCCAGGCCTGTTGCTCATCCTGCAGGCAGCCAGAAATTCACACAGGCCATCCAGATGAGGTCGGCATGTGTACAGCCACTGACTGTCTCCCTGAGGCGCTTGACCTGGTGGAGAATCCAGTCCTTGGGTGCTCAGCTGGCAGCGGGGGGCTCAGGCTGCTGAGTAGCATCTGGTACTCCCAGCTGCTGGGCAGGGCCCAAAGACCAGACCTCAGGCAGTAGCTGCAAGGTCGAGGCACTGGGCAAGGCGTGGTGCGATGAGCCAAGGTGCCCAGGTCCCTGAGGCCTTGCTGTCTGGTCTCCACTGCCAGCTTGGAGGTTCACAGCCTGGTGGCTGCCCCCTGCTGCTGTATGGCTTTCCAAGGATTCTAGCCTTAGCAGGGTGCTTGGAACCAGAGGCCTCATGTACAGCCCTCCTCCTTTTCACACTGCAGCAGAATTGTGGACCATAACAAGCTGCGCTGACCCGCCCCATTTTGCAAATTTGGTGTTGGAGATGCTGACCTGTGGCCCACAGACCCTCATAGCAGCGGTCTTGGAGCCCAGGAGGCAGTGCCTTTGGCACCCCATCTTGGACAAAAGGACCAGGAGTGGCAGAGGCAAAGAGGCCGGAGTGGCTTTGCAAATGATTTAAGTACACTTTATTTGGGAGTATACTGTCTTCTCAATATGTGTAACATATTAGTTTTGTTAGGTGAATATGTGGCCATGTCTACATTGGTATTATAAAGAGAATGTACAGAGGGATTAAATTACATGAGTCAGATAATGAATACATTTCCTTTTGTATAGTGCCTTCTTTTCCCTCGCTCCCTCCAAGCCCCTTCCTCCCATTAATTGAATATTTAAGGAATTCTCTGAGGAAATATGGACTAATGTACAATAAAATCTTTATGACAGTAGAGGCTTGACCCAATCACATTTATTTTTTTGTAGAATACAGAAATCTATTTTCTGCAATGAAGAAACAACCACGAGCTAACCTTGGAGACTGGAGGGAAGTTACTGGGCACCCTAACCTGGGCACTAAGGAGAAGATCAATCAGCCTGAAAGGATGCCTGAAAGAACACAGAACTGCAGCAGGTCCAGAGCATTGTAGAGGTGGCATTCACTTACTTTTCTACTGATGATATTCACATACCATCATAGTTTTATTTGCTTTATAAAAGAAAGGAAAGTTTAGAAAGTTCAGCATTGGGAATTTTCCAATGTAAAGGCAAGGCTTACTAACAATTATGTTGTGCTCAATAATAATACAGTATGGAAAAAGGATCAGTGTAGAGTATATAAAAACCTTAAGTACTGTGAAGATACTCTTTTATGAATCATGAAACTTTGTCCATGGAGCACAAATCTAATTTTATATGTTTTACAGTCCTGGGATATAATACATACAGTTTTCTGCTATCATTAGAAAAGGTACAGTTCCACATAGTGAAATCCTACATGATTTAGAACTAATTAAGGAGTGTTTTATTCTGTGTCATTAGTAGAAAAATGATTGTTTTGTTTGGCCCCAAATAGCAAATTATTCTCAATGATTATGAACTATTTTGAACCTAATAAAGCTGTTTTGAATTTGAGTTCATTTTTTTTTCTGCCAGTTCTGCTGGGACATGAACTCAGTGACTGGGTGCTGCCCTGTAGCTTTATAGCTCTTGGCTAACATTCTACTGCTTGAGACACTGCTATAGTTTTTTTGCTGGTTAGTCTTTTACTGGTTGGAATAAGAGACTTATAGATGGTTTTGCACCAACTGGCTGCAAACCATGATCCTCAAATCTCAGCCTCCTGAGTGGCTTGGATTACAAGCATGAACCATCAGTATGTGACTTCTGTTATGCTTCTTCATAGTAAATTTTCTCAAATGAGCCCGAAAATGTATCAATATGTGCATCCATGAATGAGTGAATACATTTATTTCTTCTGTGAAGTAAGTCATAAACTAAATAAGATTAAATAGTTTTTTTTTCAAATCTGAGAACAAAACCCAGGGCCTGGCACTTGCCAGCAAGTGCTCTTCCATTTAGCAAAATCCCCAGCACCAAAATTAAGATTCCTAACTCTGAATAACCCAAGATTCAGATACGCAGTTGAAGCTAGTTAGTTGACTACTGAATAGAATGAAAACATAAATCACAAGTTGAAAGTGCATGAAGGCTAGGAAAATGTAGGCTCAGACAAAAAATTCCATTCCTCTTCTCTCTGCTTCCTGTCTTAACCATTTTTATCCAATCCTAGGGCTTGAATTCAGGCTTTGGGCATTGTTCTGAGCGTTGTTTGCTTAAGGCTAGCACTCTAACACTTCTAGCTTTTGCTATTTATATCTTACTGAGGAATCAAACTCAGGGCTTCCTGGCTGCTAGGCAAGCACTCTGCCACTAAGACACATTCTCAGCCCTCACTTTTTGTTTTTGAGACAAAATATTCAGCTTCAGCTCAGGTTGGCCTGTGTCCATTGTTTTTAGTATTAATTGACTGATGAGAATATGCAATGTACAGCTTCCTTGTATCAATGTCTGCTATCTAATTGTTTCTTGGTGTAGGCCTTTAAGTTAGGTAGTGTATGGTTTCAGTTCCTCAGTTTCACAGTGGATAGAATACTAATAGTGATAGAAATATGTTTTTAAAAGAACTCCTGAGTGAGGTCTAAAATGTCATAGCATGAATTAAATCTTGGATGTTAATGGACTTTTTGTCTACCCTTTTTATAATTTATTGGTTACTAACTATTTTAATTGATATTACACAGGTAATATATGGAGGATTTACAGTTACTTTTGACTGATTGATTGAATGAATTAGAGTGATCCCTTATCTATGGAGGGAGTCACATTCCAGATACCCTTGACATAGATGATAATCCTAGAGGTAGCAATAAGTAAACTGAAATAATCACAAGAAACTGCATTTATTTTTTGTGTTGGTCCTAGGGCATTAATCAAGCCCTGACTGCTGTCCCAGAGGGTTTTTTTTTTAAAATTTTAAGTATGACTATTACCCGATGATTTTAGCACATAAGAAAAAAATATACTCATGATGCTGAGATATAAAGACCTCTGATTGAGCCCCACTTGGCCTAGAAAATGCGTGGGACACTTCTCTCCCCAAAAGAGATGGAAGTGGTTCTGTGCCTCAAGGGGTAGAGGAACAGCTTTGAGAGAAGAAGCAATAGCATCATGCCAATTCACTGAGTTCAAGTCTCAGTATTGTTATACATACACCAGAGTGTGTGTATAACACACACACACACACACACACACACACACACACACACACACACACACACACACACAAGAGAAAAAAGAAAAGGAAAAACCCTGATAAGTTAATTAAGACACCTAATGTGATAAAGAGGAGGAAGCTTGAGGAATCATTTCTGTATTATTAGATTATTAAACCACAATCTACAGGTAATTTAAAGTATACAAATATAGCTGGTTCACCAGAGTTTCATTCTTGTTAATCTGTGAGTGTGTATGTGTATGCATATGTGTGCTCACATACCCTAGTACTAGCGCCTGAATTCAAGCCCTTATTCACTTCCTTAACTTTTTCTTTCAAGGTTGATGCTCCCCACTTGAGCTTTATCTCTAATCTGGCATGCCTGTAACTCTAGCTACTTAGGAGATTGAGACCTGGAAGATTGTAGTTTGAAGCTCCCTAAAGCAGAAAAGTCTGTAAGATTGTCTCCAATTAACCAGAAAAAATATTGAGAGCAGAGGCATATCTCAGCAATTTTTCTGAGGTAACCTTGGACCTTTTCTTTCTTTATTCAGTGCTTATGTAACATACAGAGTCATATAGCTGCTTAATGTATTCAACTTATAGACACATATGAGCATGTATATAATTTTATAATATGCACATCAAGAGAAAATATACATATTTTTGTTTTTATGATCAGTCCACATATCTACTAGAAGGTGTGGAGTTCCTCACTCACCCACTGCTGTGCATATGCTATTATTCAATTATCCGAATATCTTTGTATAGGATTCTATGTGTGTACCCAAGCACGTGTGTACCTAGATTAAACTCATTTCCTTGCACTTGTTAGACAAGTGTTAGACAGCTAGCCCTGTTTATAACAGTTACTTTTGAATGAATATCATGCATTCCCTAGGTTGTGTTAGAACGCAGTGTTAGAATGCCTCTCATACATACCTGGAAGCACTTATTGATTGAGAATGGGATCTTTTTTCCCAGCTGTGGGGCTTGAAGTCAGGGTTGAGCACTGTCCCTTAGTTTCTTTTGCTCAAGGTTAGAGCTGTACCACTTGAGACTCTTTTTCTGTTTGTGTGATACTGAGGAATCAAACCCAGGGCTTCATGCATCCTAGGCAATCATTCTACCACTAAGCTACATTTTAGGCCGAGACGGGGATCTTGATAATTGTTCCCTATACAATCCTGAACTCTGGTTTCCAAGTAACTATTTTACAGGGGTGTGCCACTACACTAATTGTAATTTTTAAAATTTTATATATTTCATTTTCTCCTTTTTATTGTTAGTACTGGGCCTAAAAGTTGTTCATCCTGTTTTTCTTTTTCTTTTTTCTTTTTTTTTTTTTTTGGGTCCGGTTGTGGAGCCTGAACTCTGGGCCTGGGCACTGTCCCTCAGCTCTTCAGCTCAAGGCTAGCGCTCTACCACCTGAGCCACAGCGCCACTTCCGGCTTTTTTCGTTTTGCTTATGTGGTGCTGAGGAATCGAACCCAGGGCCTCAGGCATGCAAGGCAAGCGCTCTACCACTGAGCCACCTTCCCAGCCCTCATCCTGTTTTTCAGAACTTTTTTAAAGGGAAAATTGGTTTCAAGAATTATTCTGGGGGTGTTTTGGTTTCTGTTTTGTGCTGTGCTGAAAGATTTATTCCTGGCTGGTGGAAATCTCTCATGGTGGGTGGTGAGTAAACTGTGGAGCATTGATAGGGTGCTATGTGTTACCTTGTTTGTCCTTTTAGATTTTCATTTAGATGTGTTGTTCCTCAAAATAATTCCTTTACTAAAGCAGGATTGTCCTTTTATTTTTGAGACCTATTGTAGCCCAGGCTGATCTTGAACCCATGATGTTCCGGATCAACTTCTTGAATGGTAGGATAACAAATGTGTAGCATCACTCATAGCAGGAATGTTATGTGATTAGTACACACTTCTACTCAACTGCCTTTAGTTTGATACCATGGCCAGTGTTTACAAAGTATTGTTCTATATTGGAAGATATCTTTAGAAAGCATATCTTGCTCTAGGTAACTGAAGAATGTAAAAGGGTAGTGGTATGCATAGTACCTAATTACACAACATTCCAGAGCAGGCCAAGAAGACTGTTGGGAAGGACAAAGGTAAAGAGTAGTATGAATTATTATCATGGGCTTGGAGTACAGTGATGCAGGAAAGAACTTATACAGGTAGAATCCTGTGAGGGTTGTGGAAGTAGAACAGGTATTTTCCAGGTATATCAAATGTGAGAATGTCCAGGAGGAGGGACAAGCATTTTATGAACCTTGGAGAGGCAGAGCAGCAGAGAACTGGATGGATGGAAGCAGAGTGGAAAAGAAAACAGAATACTCTTTGGGAGTTTGTATGTTTACTAATTTATTGCTTGCATAAAGCATCAACCCTACCAGCAACAGAGGAAGCTGCCCATCCCAGCCCCATGTGTGTGCTGGAATGGGTGGGGCTACTGAGAAAGTAAGATGTGGAAATTCAGAACACACCTGAGCCTGGGTCATTCTATAAATTCACTGTGGAAGAGTGTACCTAGATTTGCCACATATGAAATTACACTTGTTAGGGAAGCATGAAACTGACAGACCTTTTAATATTACTTAATTTTAAGTAGGTTCTTGTAGGTTTTCTTGGGCTGTTGACTGTAGCCCTGCTAGTTATGCCTCCCATACATACTGGAATGACAGATGTATGCCACTACATCTAGCAAATACTGATTGAGATAGGTTTCTTGGTTAAAAAATATTTCCTTGAATGGTCTTGAACCATAATATTCTCATTGTGTCTTTAAAATACCACTGAAGAAAAGGTTAACCAATGTATCCTTGTCCTCAAAAGTTAATCATGCCTCTAATAAGGATTTGCCTTCTCAAAGCAGGGTAACACCTCACAGAAGTGTTATATCAGAAGGACAAAAGTACAACCAATGGACTAATCACCAGGCAGCCAGAAAGAATATGAGCCTGGCTTCTCTTGGCTGGGAGATCTTTATCTTTGTAACAGAATTAGGCTTTACTTTTCCTTTATAAGGTCAGTTAGCAAAAGATCAATACAAAAATAAACAATTTGCATTGAGCCTCCTATGTAGAAGATTCTAGTGACAATATCTCCTCATGGGCTTTGAGAACCCAGTCTTTGGTGTGACAAGCTTGGTGGGCTTCAAGAAGTGCTTTCTATACACACAAAAGCAGAATCTGCTTCCCATGTTCCCTTGTAAGACTGTTACACTTGTATGGGATTTTAGAAGTCAAACATATGTTTGAAATCCTGATTTTCACAGCCAGTTGACTTACCAGTTTCCATTTTAGCTTCTTTTTTCAATGTTATGATAATTTCTTAGTAAACAAAGTATATAACAATAGTACCCAAGGAAACTGAAATACAATAATTATTTTACACTCTCTATATTTGTATTCTATCACTATCTTATATTCAATCAATAATTATCTGATAGCCTTCAATGGCTTTGTCAAAGACCCCAGTGGCCTAAACTTTGCCTAGTTTGTGTCAGCTCCATTCTTCATGTTAGCTGGCTTTGCTGTGGCATGTGGCTCCCAATTATCTTATCACCTTTCCCTGCTCAAACTTTTTGGTTATTTCTTCCCTTATCACCCCAGCTTCTTTGTCCAGGTGAAGAGGTCTCTAGGCACATTTGGACATACTGGAGGCTCCGTTGGTTTCTCACTTCCTTCCATCTTCACTAAAACGAGTATCTTTCTGGCCACTTGGCATTAAATGTTAACTACATGATACCAGATTTCCATTGTGTATGCCCAGCCAGGCCTTTCCCTTCTACTTCACACCATGCATTAAGATGAGTGAAATGTTTTTATATGCAGGGAAATAGAAATGGAGACTATCATGCTGAGTGAAGTAAGCCAGGTTAAGAAAGATAAAGGTCACATGTTTTCTGTAATATGTAAATACACAATCTAAAAGATAAACATGTAAACACACAGTAATCATATATAAATACATTTATAGAATATGTCTATATGTTTGGGAATTTTTGAGGGAATTAGTAGGATTAGGGAAGGATAAATAAATGTTATTTGGCATCTGTGCATGGCAATGATGACAAAGGAATCTCACCGAAATCCGTTGAATATTGAAAAGGAAGCTAGATGGGGAAAGGGAGAGTCAGGCCATCAGTATGATTAAAAATACTCAATATAAGTTTGTAAAATTTTATGGTGAAATTTCTTAAATACTATTGTTATGCAATTTAATTAAAATGAGATATAGGAATGCTAAACAACTATTATATGTGTGTTTTAATGTAAGTGAGAAGGACAGAGAGGGCAAAGGTGGGAAAACATGTTCAAAATAGGTAGTTTTTTAATGCATGTAAAAAATGACCAACAAAGCATGTTGACATTGATTTGAGAAAAGTCTGTAGATGTGTGAGAGTGATGGAGGAAATGAGTCTCATAAAGATACAAATCAAATCCTTGGAAGAATGTGTGCTAATCAAAAAGTGAGAAAAAATTACTACAGATTTATGTGCTATTTTTCTTATTTCATATGCTAGTACATCTTTTTTAATTTTGAGAGAAATAGATTTGGTTGTATATAAATGTCATAATTCTAATCTAGGAGTTAAGATTTTCTCCCCACTCCATCTGCACAACCATATATTCCGTTCCCAAAAGAATTCCATTGTCAGATATATATTGCTAGAACCTTTCCCATGCATGTACAAACTTCTATGTCCATAAGTATAAAATACATACATCAAATGTTACCAATTATATCATATATAGGTTGCTTTTCACTTGATAGAGCAACCTGTGGTTTTCACTCTATATGTCACTTTGTACTTAATCAGTCTATACATGATCAGTGGCCATTTCAATGGTTTTAAATTATTTTAGACACATGTCATTCCTGCTAATGTCTTTCCAGTAGTGAAGCATAAGAGTATCAGTGGAGCACAAGGAAAGTGGCTACACAGTTTCCCATTCCCTCCCCTCTCCTGCCATTCAAATTTGTGATAGTGACTGCCAAAGAAGTATGACTATAATTTTTTTTTTTATAAAATGCAGGACCATCTGCCAAGTAAATAGTCCCTTTTAAGAGAATGTGAAAATCAGTGGGAGTTAACATTTGTGAGCATTAAATGTTGACATATGACTGAGTTTTCTAATACATAGTTAACTTTGTGTGTGTGTGTGTGTGTGTGTGTGTGTGTGTGTGTGTGTGTGTCTGTGCTTCTGTGTGTCTGTGTATCTCTGTGTATATGTATGTATTTTCTGGACCTGAGGGTGAAATCAGAGCCTGAGTGCTGTCCTGGAGCCTTTGTACTTGAACCATAGTTCCATTTCCTATTTTTAGTGTTTAACTTGAGATTAGTGTCTCAGGGACTTCCCTGCTTGTCCTGAGTTGGATCCTCACATCTCAGGCTCCTGAGTAATTAGGATTACAAGCTTGAGCCACAGATGTCTGGCCATTATCTCTCATTGGTTCTCAGAATGACATTTTTCTTTTTTTGCTGCAAAAACTGGCAGTGGCCACTTCATTGGCCCGGATAGAACAGGAGCATCTTCAGAGATTGTGTTTGGGGCCTAAGTGAATGTAAATAATATCTTCCCCACCAGCTAATATGTCCTCATCACTGTCTAAATAATTTCTTTTAGATATATTGTCTTATTATTGTACAAAATAATGGACTCCATTATATTTTCCTATTTTCATACTACTTATTTTCATAATATTCACTTTCATTACACTCTTTTGCCTGTCTCCCCCCATGGTTGCTTCTTGTTTTTACATTTTTCTCTCTCTCTCCCTCCCTCTCTCTTACTCTCGCTTTTTCTCTCCTTCCCTCTCTTTCTCTCTCTTTCTCTGCTTGCCTCTCTGCTAGTATTTGCTTTACACTTTCTACCTGCACTCCCCCTTTTAAGCAAAGCCTCAAGTTCTGGGTTTTTGCTTATTAATTGGAATTAAGAATTTTAGCCAGGCATCGGTGGCCCTCACCTGTAATCCTAGCTAGTCAAGGTGCTGAGATCAGAAGATTGCGCTTCAAAGCCAGCCTGGGCAGGCAAGTGCATGAGACTCTTATTTCTAAATAACCACCAGAAAACCAGAAATGGCTATGTGGCTCAAGTGGTAAGGTGCTTGCCTTGAGCTGAAGAGCTGAGGGGTAGTGCCCAGGCCCAGAGGTCAAGCTTCATGTCTTACCAAAAATAAAAGTGTTTCCATAGATTTTTCTTTCAAACCATGATAATAAATTACATTTGTTCATGTAGATAATATAGGAATTTAGTATTGTTGGGTTATTAACAACTACTTAAATTATTTTTGAAAAATCATAATGAACTATGCTTTATGAATCTCATCTTATTCTGAAATATTACAAAAACAGTAGAGTTCTTCTATAGGGTCCCAATGTAATAGGAAGCCCTGTTCTATATCAGAAGTATCTATCAACCATTTCTTTCTCCTGTATCTTATTTTACATCTATTCAATTATTATTTTTATTTGTCAATTATCTTTCAGTAGTTGTACAAAGGAGTTGCCATATAACAAAAGCAGTTTATGAATACAGTGCATATTGATTTGTGCCACACCTACAATAATCACACCCCCCTCTGACCCACCATTCCCTTATATTTCTTAGTTTTGCAGTATAAGCAATGAATTCCTTTTTAGCAAATTTAGTTTTATTTATTTATTTATTTATTTATTTATTTATTCATTTATTTATTTATTTATTGTCAGGCATGGGGTTTGAACTCTGGGATTGGGCATTATCCCTCAGCTGTTGCACTCAAGATGAGCACTCTACCACTTGAGCCAGAGCGCCACTTCCTGTTTTTTAGTGGTTTATTGGAGATAAGGGTGACATGGAGTTTCCTGCCCGGGCTGGTTTTGAACTGAGACCCTCAGATCTCAGCTTCCTGTGTAGCTAAGATTACAGGCCTGAGTGGCCTGTGCCCAGCTGATTATAGTTATTTTAAAGAGGTTGTGTAGAGGGATTTCATTTGCATAAGTCAGATGAGAACATTTCCTTTCATACAACATCTTCTGTTCCCTCATTTTCTCCCAATGAGCTTGACTACATTCTGCCCCTTCCTCCCTTCATTCGTCTACCCTTTCCCCACCCTCTTTTTGATGTACCCCAATTTCTTGCATTAATATTCTCAGGCTTTGTCCTAGTCTTTCTAAAGATTATACTACTAGGGCCACATTGGCAGCAGCGATGGTGGAGCAGGAAGGCTCTCACAATGAAGCCCACAATCACATGCAAGTTAAGCTGCATGGAGAAAAGCGGCCAGTATGGGGCACACCAAATGTACTGGACCATCTTCTTCAGGTACATGTCCCAGAGCAAGCCCTCTGAGGCCCAAGAGCTCATGTGCTCAGGAGCATACTGCTGTTCTTCCCTCATGGCCAGCAAAACAGCACAGCAGAGCTGTCCATGCTGGTGTTGGAGTCCCTGAAATGGATGTAGATGGCAGAAATGGATGGAGTGTCTGGCTAGGGTGTTCAGTTGATGGACCCCTTCTCCAGAGCCCTGAAGTGTTCCAGTTGGGGTTCCTGGAAATGGGGCCATCCTTAGCTCCTTCCATTTTGGGCCCTGACCCTGTGGAAAGAGCCGAACTACTGGGAATCTTGATACTACTTTCTACACTCCACAGACGGTGAGGGCTGTGCCAACATGCTGGTGGAGGACTCCACGGCCCACAGCTTCCATGGCAAGTGGACATACTTGTGGCTCAGGCAGTGCTGCAGTTTCTCTATTGGAAAACAAAACCAGGTCTGTGGTCTTCATCATGTATGCACAGAAGCAACATCCATCAAGCACGGGCCGCCCTCCATCCAATCCCTGCTCCACTTCATCTGATTTCTGCTGCTGGCCTTGGATGGCAGCAAGCTAACCACGTTCATGGTGCTGTGAGAGCAGTTCCAGCCCTCCCTGTGCAGGTACCCAATACATGACAAGTAGCTCGACAGGACAGAACAGGACAGGAGAGTTGTCCCTCAGGGTACATCCCAAGCTTTTGTCTTCCTATGGAGGCAGTTGGCCACGTCCTGGCCTCCCTTAGTTACTCTATCACCTACAATTTTTCTTAGTTTTGCTCTATGTATTAAAAACTTCTTTAAAGACAAGTTATTCTGTTCATGGAGTTCATACTCACAGCTCTAAATACTGAGATGCCTAAAATATATCATTCTGCTTTGAGTAAATTCCCTCCAAAAGGTTTTCCAATTCAGAAGTTTATCTTTAATGGATTTTATAAAACCTTTCAAATGTTATACAAAAAAATAAGGACTAAGTAAATGAACGATCAAGTACTTAATGATTAGAAGACTCAATGTCCTGAAACAATTCTCCTTAACTGCTCAGTACATAGAGTATAATTCCAGACAAAATTCAGCCAGATATTTTTTACGAGAAACTTTTAAGAGGGCAAATAGTATTTCCTCACTTTCTAAGGAAATATTTTTGTAGAATCAAAATGATCTCTTCAAAGTTTTAGGAAAATCAATAATAAATTCATCAGTACCTAGAGTTTTATAGATTGCAATGCATTTAAATGTAAATTGAGAAAATTTGTGTAGATTCCATTTTTTTCGTTCTTCCTTAAGTAGGTTTGATAGGTTTTATCTTTGAATAAATCATCTGAAGCTGTTTATTACTGTACTTTTAAATTTTATAACGGTAGGATTTCTGATAAAGTACTCATTTGTTTTGGTTATTGGCAACTGGTTTCTTCTCTGTTTTGTTATTTTGTATTTTGATCCGTCTTTTAAAATATATATCCATTTATTGATCTATTCAGACACAGCTTCTATTTTCATTGATTTTCTCTGCTGTGTTCAAAAGCAGGATTTTTTTGCCACTTAACGAAATGATTCTTAAATAGAAAAGCAAAAGAAGAATAGAATAGAAAAATAAGAGTATCAGTTCAAGCTTGTAATCCTATCTACTCAGTGGGCAAAGAGCTGAGGATTTTGTTTCAAAGCCAGCCAGGGGAGGAAAACCTGTGAGACTCCTATCTCCAACTAAACACCAAAAATGCTGAAAATGGAGTTTGTGGCTCAAGTAACAGAGCACTGAGCTAGAATTACATATGTGAATCCCCAGTGTCCTGGTAAGTTGTGTTTTTTTTTTTTTGAGGAGTGTAAATGTGTACAATTTTTAAGTCCTTAACGTAGCCCACTGCATGTAGTATGAAGTTACACATGGTCTGATCTACTGTCCATATGGTAATCACTGAGATTTAAAAGTCTGTCTTCCTGAACATTTTCCAATTTTCTTCTTTGACCATACATTTAGGTATCAGGGGTTTCCTATGGTCAATTTTCATTTAAGGAAAAAATCATTTCAGATTTCATTTAAAGTTTGAGACTGAGACTTGTACTTGGTGTTTGATGTTGTTGCTCTTTAGCTAGTACTTTACCAACTAAGCTATGACTTTAATCCATAATTTCAGGTTATTCAAAATGCTAGGAAAGGTAATAGTGATAATAATGCTATTAAGTCTTTCGCCCATCTAGATACCCACATTTGGTTTGTTTGGGTTCCTAGTTTATCAGTATATTTATATGTCATAATTTTGTTTTTGTTTTTGTGCTATTACTGGAGCTTGAAATCAGAAACTTGCCCTCTCCTTGAAACTGGACATTGTTAGCACACACTGGTAATTCTATCTACTCAGAGAACTGAGATCCAGGTTTAAATCCAGCCCAAGAAGGAAAGACCATGAGTTTCTTATCTCTAAATAATCCCCCAAATAAATTTGGAAGGGAATCTGTGGTTCAAGAGTAAAACACCGCCCTTGAGGGAAAATGCATAAGTGAGAAGGTAAGGTCTTGAGTTTAAACTCCAATATCAGCACTCAAAAACGTTGCTTTCCTTGAGCTTTATATTAAATTGCTCAGAAAATAATCAGCATTGTAGTAATGTTTAACATTACTATTACAATAATCAGTTATATTTATTGATGTTATTCCTTTATTTTCCTAAAGTTTACTGACACATTAATAGAAAGACAGTAATAGAAAGACAGGATTACTCTTTCACAAGTATTTATGGTAGTTGAATATATGGAACAGAGGTGCATACCAGGAGTTTGGACTGAAGAGAGATATTTGCAAGCTCTTCACATAAATAAATGATAGTTGAAGACCCTGTGGGCATGTATGAAATAAGCTAAAGAAACCAGTAAGGAAAGATAAGGCATGATTCTGGAAAGCAAACAATTTTGGAAGAATAGAAAACAAGAAAAGTATGTAGCTTTTGGTAAGAACTTTCTAACTCACCTACACAGTGAGCACATTTGATTCCTCATTTCTAGTAAAAGCCATTTTATTTTCATTAACAATGATCTATTTGTTCCATTATATAAATTTAACATATTATATATTTCCTAGTAGATTAATATTTATACTTTTTTTCCTTTATAGAAGAAGTCCTACATTGTAGACAAGGCTTACCTCAAATCCTTATTCTCTTGTGTCAGGTTCCTGAGTTTTGGCTGGAATTACCATGTGGTAGCATAGTACTATATCCACTTATATTATTTACATTTTGTACACTTGAAAATTAGTGTGAACAACTTTAAGCCATAGTATCTTCATGAATTTGAATAAATTTCTTTCAGAAAAATGTTATAAGTAGAGTTACTGAGTAAAGTCAAGTATGGTACACATACCTGTAATCCCAGTACGCAAGGGTATTGTAAGTTTAATAGCACCCTGAGCTTCACAGCAAGTCCTTGTCATCATCATCATCATCAACAACAACAACTGGTGGGCTTGGAAGAGAAAAAGTATTAAGTAACGTGATAGGAATATACAAAATTGTGTGTGTGTGTGTGTGTGTGTGTGTGTGTGTGTGTGTGTTGGCCCTAGGGCTTGAACTCAGGGCCTGGTCAATGTCCTGAGATTTATGCTCAAGTCTAGCACTCTACCATTTGAACCAAAGCTCCACCTCCAACCTTTTTAGAGGTCATTGGAGATGAGTCTCATCCAGTTTCCGGTCCAGGCTGACAAAGAACCTAGATCCTGAGGCCTCAACCTCTTTTATAAGTAGGATTATAGGTGTGAGCTTGTAGTAGGTGTTGTATTACTGTTAAGTAATATGGTAAACATCACGCCAGTTTTTACTCGCCCCAGCAGTGTTTGAGTGTTGCACACACACTTAAAACACAACCCACACCATGTTTGATGACATCCAGGTCTCATAATCCTGTGATATAACTATTGTTACCTATGAAGAATTTGAGGTCCAGAGACTTTAGTTAACTTTGAATCCACAGCTTGTATAGAGTGGAGCTTGTATGCAAGCTCAACTAGGTTTGTATATTTCAGAAAACATGGTATCAACATGTGTTCTAGGCAACATGTGTTCTAGCAAGTACTGCTCTTTACAGGTACTATTAAATTCCTCTTGTATGTATGACTCATTCCTCACCCTTTAAATATTTGCACCCCATCTCATAAGCTAGGGAAAGTACAAGTGATGAGAAGAGCCATTTTTGAAAGAGAAATTGATAATGGGGTTTGAAATTGGTATTGGATATTAATCTGATCTTCTTCCATTTCAGATTTGCCTCCAGCACTATATTTCTGTTTTTTTTTTAAATTTTATATTATGATAAAGGTAATTTACACATAGATTATAGTCATATAAGTCAGGTATGAGTATATTTCTTTTTGGAAATGTCACCCCTTACCTTGCTCTCTTAGATTTTCTCTCATTGGTTTGGTTTTTATTAACTTCTTCTTCTTCTTCTTCTTCTTCTTCTTCTTCTTCTTCTTCTTCTTCTTCTTCTTCTTCTTCTTCTTCTTCTTCTTCTTCTTCTTCTTCTTCTTCTTCTCCTCCTCCTCCTCCTCCTCCTCCTCTTCCTCCTCCTTCTCCTTCTTTCTTTCTTCTTCTTCTTCTTCTTCTTCTTCTTCTTCTTCTTCTTCTTCTTCTTCTTCTTCTTCTTCTTCTTCTTCTTCTTCTTCTTTTCCTTTTCCTCCTCCTCTTCCTCCTCCTCCTCCTCCTCCTCCTCCTCCTCCTCCTCCTCCTCCTCCTCCTCCTCCTCCTTCTTCTTCTTATTACTGTGATGTAGAAGATTTGTTACATATGTTTGGTAATGACTACCTATTTTTGTCTTTGTTTTTGTTATAGTCATGAGGCTTGAACCCATGGCCTGGGCAGTGTTCCTGAGCCCTTTTGCTGAAGAATGGCATTGATATTGAGCCAAAGCTCTACTTCAATGAGTATATTTCTATTTGGACAATGTCACCCTTTCCCTGCGTCTCCTCCAGTTTTCCCCTCCTTCCCCACCAACAAGTTTCATAGTGCACTTTCAACATAGTCTCAACTGAGTGCCACTGCTGCATTTGTTCATCCTTTGTCCCTCCATTGCTATGCCCCCTTTACATTCCCAAAGAGAGATAAATGAAAAAATGACAAAAATGAAAGAAAATAAAGAAAAAATATTATCTTTCTTCTGGTCCTTGGTCACTCGTTATTTTTGAGATAGGTTGTGTGTGTGTGTGTGTGTGTGTGTGTGTGTGTGTGTGTGTGTGTGTGTGTGTGTGTGTGTGTGTGTGCGTGTGTGTGTATAGTGGGGTTTGAACTCAGGGAGCTGACCTTTAGCTATTTTACTTATAGCTAACTCTCTACAACTTGAACCAAACATCCATTTCTGGATTTGAACAGTTAATTGGAGATAAAAGTTTCACAGATTTTCCTGCCTGCGGTAGCTTCAATCCACTTTCCACAGTTCTCATCCTTCTTTTTTTTTTTTTTAATTGTATTTTATTTTATTTGAGAACATACTGTACAGGGGGGCTACAATTACATGGGCAGGATAATGCATACATTTCTTACCAAGCATTGCAGCCTCCTCCTTTGTTTACCCTTCACTTCCCTTCCCCGCCTCCCCCCTCCCCCCACCCAATTATACCCCCCTCCACCCCCCACACCGACATTGTAAAGCTGGTTTTGACATGACATTTTGTACTTCTCATTGTTGCAACAGGTCCACCTGAGTCCTTAAATGACTTGTTTGTCCCCATTTCCTCCACATGTTATACTGACATCAAATATAGTGAAAGCGGGGGTTACACTGTGGGGGAGGGACATACAAAGCAACAAAGAAATAATCTTATAAATGCGTTAGAAACACATGCATGAAAGAAACGAAAACATTAAAATACATATTTAAGGGTTCATTTTCCTAACATCACATTATCTGACCTTTTCCGCTTGACTCATACCTATACTAGATATTGCAAATAAGGGAAACCATGGGACCTATGCTTCTTTGGGCCTGGCTTACTTCACTTAATATAATTTTTTCCAAACCTTTCCATTTCCTAACAAATGGGGAAATGTCATTCTTTCTGATGGAGGCATAGAATTCCATTGTGTATATATACCACATTTTCTTGATCCATTCATCTACTGAGGGGCATCTGGGTTGGTTCCATATCTTAGCTATGGTAAATAATGCTGCAATAAACATAGTTGTGCTGGTAGCTTTAGTGTGGTCTTGTTTGTAAACATTTGGGTAAATGCCCAAAAGTGGGATTGCTGGATCATAGGGGAGATCTATGTGAAGTCTTCTGAGGAACCTCCATACTGCTTTCCAAAGTGGTTGAACAAGTTTACATTCCCACCAACAATGAAGTAAGGTTCCTTTCTGTCCACATCCCCTCCAGCATCTGTTGTTGTTAGAGTTCTTGATTTTTGCTGTTCTAACTGGAGTGAGGTGATATCTCAATGTTGTTTTGATTTGCATTTCTTTTATGGCTAGGGATGTTGAACATTTCTTCATGTGTCTATTGGCCATCCTTGTTTCTTCTTCAGAGAAGCTTCTCTTTAAGTCTTTCGCCCACTTATTTATTGGGCAGTTGATTCTTTGAGGATTTGTTGTTGGGTGGTTTAATTTTTTGAGTTCCAAGTATATTTTAGATATGAGACCCTTGTCCGTTGTATGGCTAGTAAAGATCTTCTCCCAATCGGTGGGCTTTCTATTGATCTTGCCAGCTATGTCATTTGCCCTGCAGAAGCTCTGCAACTTTATGCAATCCCATTTGTCCAACCTTTCTTTGATTTGTTGTGCTTCCGGGTCTCTATTCAGAAAATTTCGGCCTGAGCCAAGGAGACCTAGGGTTTCTCCTATTCCATCCTGTAATGTTTTCAGAGTGTCTGCTTTGAGTTCAAGGTCTTTGATCCATTTGGAGTTGATTCTGGTGCAGGGTGATATATAAGGATCTAGCTTTAGTTTTCTACATGTAGTTAACCAATTTTGCCAGCACCATTTACTGAAGAGGCTGTCTTTCTTCCATTCTATTGTTTTAGCTCCCTTATCGAATTTAGATGGCTATAGGTCTGTAGGTTCATTTCTGGGTTTTCAATTCTATTCCATTGGTCCTGAGGTCTGTTCTTATGCCAATACCAAGCTGTTTTGATTACTATGGCTTTATAGTAGAGTTTGAAATTTGGTATTGATATTCCTCCAGCAGTGTTCTTTCCGTTGAGGAGCGTTTTTGCTATTCGGGGTCTTTTATTGTTCCATATGAATTTTTGGATTGCCTCCTCTATTTCCTTGAAGAATGAGGGTGGAATTTTGATAGGTATCGCGTTGAATTTGTAGATAGCCTTGGGAAGTATTGCCATTTTCACGATGTTAATCTTGCCAATCCAGGAGCATGGGAGGTTTTGCCATTTTTTAAGTTCTGTGTTGATTTCCTTTTTCAAGATTTTAAAGTTTTCATCATAGAGGTCCTTCACTTCTTTGGTTAAGTTAATTCCTAGGTATTTTATTTTTTGTGGGGCTATTACAAATGGAGTTGCTTTCCTAATTTCAGCCACACTTTTCTCATTGTTGGCATATAGAAAAGCCATTGATTTTTGGTGGTTAATTTTATAACCTGCTACTTTGCCAAAGTTTTGAATCAGCTTGAGTAGTTTGGGAGTGGAGTCTATGGGATTCTTTAAATACAAGATCATGTCATCTGCAAAGAGGGAGAGTTTTATTTCTTCTTTCCCTATTTGGATCCCCTTTATGTCTGCATCTTGTCTTATTGCTGTAGCTAGGCATTCTAATACTAGATTGAAGAGAAGTGGAGAGAGTGGGCATCCTTGTCTTGTTCCTGAGTTAAGAGGAAATGGCTTTAGTTTTTCACCATTGAGTATAATGCTGGCTGTAGGTTTGTCATATATAGCCTTTATTGTATTGAGGAATGTTCCATGGATTCCTAATTTTTCCAGAACCTTCATCATAAAGGGGTGTTGGATCTTGTCGAATGCTTTTTCTGCATCTATTGAGATAACCATGTGGTTCTTATTCTTGCTCCTGTTGATGTGATGAATAATATTAATTGATTTGCGTATATTGAACCAGCTTTGCATCCCTGAAATGAATCCTGTTTGATCATGGTGTATGATTTTTTGGATGAATTGTTGAAGTCGATTGGCCAAAATTTTGTTGAGAAGTTTTGCATCAATGTTCATCAAAGAAATGGGTCTATAGTTCTCTTTCTTTGATGAGTCCCTGCCTGGTTTTGGGATGAGGGTTATGATGGCTTCATAGAATGTATTCGGTAGTGAGCTTTCTCTTTCAATTTCATTGAAGAGTTGGAGGAGTATTGGTGTGAGCTCTGCTTTGAAGGCCTTGTAAAATTCCGCTGTAAAACCATCTGGTCCTGGACTTTTCTTAGCTGGGAGGTCTCTTATTGCTGTTTCTATTTCGATGCTTGATATGGGCCTGTTAAGCTGGTTTAACTCATCTTGGTTTAGTTTTGGCATGTCAATATTTGCTAGGAAAAGGTCCATTTCTGTCAAGTTCTCAAACTTATTAGCATAAAGTTTTGAGAAGTATCCCCTAATAATGTTCTGAATCTTGGTTGTTTCCGTGGTGATGTTTCCATTCCCATCTCTGAGTTTATTAATTTGGGTGTGTTCTCTCCTTTTTCTGATAAGGTTTGCTAAGGGTCTGTCAATTTTGTTAAGTTTTTCAAAGAACCAACTCTTTGTTTTGTTGATTCTTTCTATAGTTTTTTTGGATTCTAATTCATTTAATTCTGATTTAATTTTGATTATTTCTTTCCGTCTACTGGATTGGGGTTTATCTTGCTGCTCTTTTTCAAGGAGGTTTAGATGTGTCATTAAATTGTTAGTTTCCGATCTCTCCAATTTGTTGATGTAGGAGCTCAGAGCTATAAACTTGCCTCTGAGTACTGCCTTTGCTGTGTCCCAGAGGAGCTGGTAATTTGTGTGTTCATTTTTGTTGAATAGCATGAACATTTGAATTTCCTTTCTAATCTCTTCCATGACCCACTCATGATTCAGCAGTGTGTTGTTCAGCCTCCATGTGATACCGGACTTTCTTTGGTGGCTTTTGGTGTTGAGATCTAATTTTATTCCCTTGTGGTCAGAGAGAATGCAAGGTATAACTTCAATGTTTCTGAATTTAGACAAGTTTGCTTTGTGGCCTAAAATGTGGTCTATTTTAGAAAACGTTCCATGTGCTGCTGAGAAGAACGTGTATTCTGTTGCTGCTGGGTGAAATGTTCGGTAAATGTCTGTTAAGTCTAGTTGATCTATGCAGCTGTTTAGATCTGGGGATTCTCTGTTGAGTTTTTGCCGAGTTGATCTATCTAGTGGGGAGAGTGGTGTGTTAAAATCCCCAACAATTAATGTCTTTGGATCTATATGGGATTTGAGGGAAAGTAGTGTTTCTTTGATAAATTTGGGTGCTCCATTGTTTGGCGAATAGATATTTAGAATTGTAATATCCTCCTGAAGGAGAGATCCTTTAATTAGTATGTAGCGACCTTCTTTATCTCTTCTCACGAATTTTAGTTTGAAGTCTATTTTATCTGATATTAGGATTGCAACTCCCGCCTGTTTATGAGGGCCGTTTGCTTGGTAATTTTGTTCCAGCCTTTAACTTTGAAAATATGTTTGTTTTTACGGGCAAGATGTGACTCCTGCAGGCAGCAGATAGAGGGGTCTTGTTTTTTAATCCAACTAGACAGTCTATGTCGCTTAATTGGAGAGTTCAGTCCGTTAACGTTAAGAGATAGGACTGAGAGGTATTTGAGTGTTCCTTCTTGGGGGCTGTGAAAACTGGGTTCTTCCTAAGGTTCTTGGATTCTCAGTTTGGGTGCAGTTTCTTGGCCTTTGTTGCGTTCTTGTTGGTTTTCTATGTGTAGGACATCTTTAAGAATCTTTTGCAAAGCTGGTTTGGTGGAGATGTATTGTTTCAATTTTTCTTTGCTATGGAAGGTTTTTATTTGGCCTTCAGTTAGGAAGGAGAGTTTAGCTGGGTACAGTATTCTTGGTTGATAGTTCTTTGTTGTTAGGGCATGGCATACGTCATTCCAGGCTCTTCTTGCTTTGATTGTCTCTGCTGAGAAATGTGAGGTGATTCTAATTGGTTTCCCTTTATAGGTGATTAACCTTTTCTCCTTGACAGCTTTAAGGATCTTTTCCTTGGTCTGGGTTGATCCTGTGTGGATTATAATGTGACGGTGGGATGTCCTATTCTGGTCTGGTCTATTTGGGGTTCTAAAAGCTTCTTGTATCTGAATAGGCCTATCTTTTTGTATGTTTGGGAAGTTCTCTGCTAGGATCCTGTTAAACAAATTTCCTAGACCATTAACTTCTGTTTCTAGGTGCTCTTCTACACCCATTATCCTTAGATTGGGCCTTCTGATGGTGTCTTCCAGGTGTTGGATAGACCTATCATATTTCTTGGACTTGTCTTGGATGGTTGTATGTTCTTTCTCTATAATATCAAGGCTGTCTTCAATCCCTGAGATTCGATCTTCTGCATGGTCTAACCTGCTGTCGAGACTCTCTACTTTGTTTTTTATCTCTTTTCCTTCTAATTGGTCAGCTTTGATGGTTTCAAGTTCTTTGTTGAAGCTCTGTTTTAGGTCTTGTATGAATTTCTTTACTTCCTTAATTTGGTGTTCAGTGTTTGTTCTCAAATCACTTAGTTGATTGGTTATGGTTTCTTTGGACTCCCATTCCTTCTGTTGGGTTCCATTCAGCATTCCCTTTGTGGTCTCCCTGACTTCCTTCAGCTCTTTGTTAATGGATTCCATGAATGTCTTTAGTGATCTTTGTGTATTCTCTACCTGGTCTCTTAATTCGTGAATTACTCTTTGATTAGTTTCCTCCCTTCTGTGGGATTCCTGCAGTTCTCTTTGAGTGATCTCTGCCTGCTCACGCCATTCCTCCCTTTCTCTTTGAGTATTCTCAAGTTGTTCACGCAAATCCTGTATCAGTTTTTGAGAAGCTTCCTCACGCTTATGATATTCCTGTATAAACTTCTGGGATGCCTCCTCTCTCTCCCTATCACGCTCATACAGAGTCCTTTGTACATTGTCAAACTTCTCATTTATCATGTTTGCTATTAGTGTTTGTAGAGCTATTTGGGAACTCTCCTCTGGATTATTCTTTATCTGTTCTAATCCCTGATTATCAAGGTTGGGAATTGAGATACCCGAATTTGCCATTTTTCTTGTGTTTTTTCGGCTTACTCGGCCCATTTGAGATAAAGATTGCACCAGTTTTGTGCTAGAACACTATCTTAAGGCAACCATCAACCAAAGTTTGCATTTGTACAGTCAATAGTTTACAGATACAATCTAGTTCAACAGATACATCTATTCAACATCAAACAACTATATGTTAAAGGACTTCTAACCGCAGAAAAGAATTTGGAAAACCAGAAATTATTAGGATTAGGGAGAGATGTGGGTAAAAAATAGGAGTAGATTGGTGTGGGGAGGCACAGGGAGAGTTAACTATGTCCTAATCACAGTGCAGGAAATGAGTTGGGTAGGATGCAAGTAGAGAGAGAGAGAGAAAGAAGAGACGGAAAGGGGAATAAAGAGAGACCAGAAAAATAATAGAAACGTAAAAATTAATGTTATTATAGAGGTTAAAAGACCGTCTATTTAGAATGGAATGTGAATATGTTCAGAGAAGGGGAGGGACATAGCGGAGATGTGAAAAGCTTTGAGGATGGGAACGGGAGAAGAAAAGATCAGAAGTTCAGTAGAGCTAGATAAAAAACAAAAAGATAATTAAGAAAGAAAGAAAAAGAGAAAGAAGACAAGAAAAGAAAGGAAAACTCTTATTCACGTATTCCTAAAATAAAAATTATAAGATGAGAAAAAAAAAAAGGCTACTGGAAAACAATTATTTTTTCAGAAGAGGCAAAAATTAAAGATTAATAAAAGTTTTAGAAGGGAAAAAAATTTATATATATATATATATATATATATATATATATAAGGTAACAAAAAACAAAAAACAAGCAAAAAAAAGAAAAGAAGAAGAAGAAAAAAAAAAGAAAAAAAAAAGTCTTTTGATTTTTTTTTTGGGGGGGGGAGGAGTGGGAAGAATCCTGTATCTCCCTTTTGTCTGCAACCAGTCTCTTGTTGGAGTCTCTGGTCAGGTTGAGGTCCTGTGGCTTGATTGGTTTCTTAAGTCGGTTGGTTGGAAGAGGCAGAAAAATGCTCTGCTTTACCCAAGATTTTGAGATCCCCCTCCCAGGTTAGTTTTCTGGGAGGGTGGTCTGCTTTGAGAGTCACAAAAGAGGGGGATGTGGTGATGAGGCTAGGTTCTGGGTAGAGTTGAGGCCTTTCAATAAACAGTAGCTTTTCCCTGGGGCTATTTTGTGATAAAGCTCACAGCGCCCAGCCTGGAGCCATTCTCAGGGTTTCTGTTTTTCAATTGATTGTCGAGGCTGCTAGAGGGAGGGGCAGCCTCTGGCTCTGGTTACCCAGTGAAGTAAGGCACTCCGATGGCTGGCGCCTGAGCTGGGTGGCTTTTCCCTGGATGGAGCTGAGTCTGGCAGGTCACTTCGCCGTTAAGTTCTTGTCACCTGCTAAATGACTCATTTTATTCCAAGGCCTGAGCTGGAGCTAGCAGCTCCTCCGAGCTTTGTCGGTATCCAAGATGGAGATCACCGGTGCTGGGGGGGGAGGGGTGGCCTTCCCTCCTCTGCTCCCTGAGGAGTGAGGATGTCAGGCTTGTACTCACGCCGAGTCTTGGATCCTGGGTCGTCTCTGGTCTGCAAACAGCAGGATGAAGATGTTCGCTCCTTGTCGGTTCTTGTTGGTGTTGGGTAGAATCCGCTCATCTGCTGCGTCTGGCTCCTTCGTTCCCGACTCTCTGTGTCTCAGGTATGTCTCCGCGGCGGTGGTCGCCGCTGCCGCGGCCCCGCCGCCGGAGCGGCAGCTGCTGCGTTTCCTTGGCTTCCCCTCTCTTGTCTAACTCTCTGTCCTGTGATGACACACTTGGTGTGATTCTCTGGCTTAGGACTGTTCACTGGAACTCTAAAACTCCTTTCTATGCGAGAGCTTGTTCAGATTCCAGCTTCTCCTCCGCCATCTTCCCGGAACTCCTCTCATCCTTCTTAATAGCCACAGTTGAAGCTAGATGTGAGCCACTGGTGATGCTTGGCCTACCTTATTTTTATTAAGTAGTTGAAATGTAAAATAAAGTTGCAGCAGTATTACAAAAGAATCAATTTAACTTACACAGCTTCTTTAAGTTTTAATAATTTGTCACATATGATATATACGGAACAACAGTTTTTGTAAATGCCCCTGAAATTTGGTTTTCATCTGGGATTTTTCCTCAACATGAACTTGATTTTATAACTTTTTATCTAATAAATATTGATGAAAACATGTCCAGAGGGCATTAATTATCTTTTCTTGGCTTTCATTATGAAATGGTGCAAGGTAACGCGTCATGATAAATTTGTGTGCCGGACCCTGATGATATATTCACATTCTTAGTCAGAAGGCATTAGTGCCTGTTACAAATCACCTAGATCTGACAAAACCCTATCTCAGGTCTTGTTACCACATTCCTCTATGTCGTTCTCTTAGAGAGCAATTCCGAGTTTCCAGTGATCATGACAGAGCCGTCCTGGACCCTCTCAGGACCCACCAAGAACACCACTCATGTGTGTCACCTAAAGAGTGATGGGAGACTGGTGTCTGCTTCCTATGATAGAAAACAACACAGGATCTGTTACGTCCTTAAACTGTCCTCAGTCCTGAGGATTCCTCAATGAGCATTGAAACTTAAGAATTAAGGAGACATTAAACTTTCTCTTCCTTCTGCCAGTTTCTGCTGCTGTCATCTTCTGTGGAAAGAAATAATCTGAGCTCTAGAAGCCATTTTGCTTATTCTAGGCCCTTAGAGTAAGTCTGGCTTTTATACTTAGACATTAAGATATGTAGTGATAAAAAATAGCAAACAACATTTTTCCTATTCTATTTATTACTCAAATAGGAGTTTGAGAAAGTGACTTCTAATTAAGTGCTTCATACTAATAAGAGTTATTGGTAGAATTTGAAAACATATTTGAGTAAGTTCCTCAGTGAGCTGTGCAGAAGAAACCACAGCAAGTGTGCTGGGTCCTCCAGTCTAACCTCTTGACCAGGAAGGAGCACCTCCCTGCTAGGCCTCCAAATTGAAAAAAAGAATACTGCTTATATCTCAGATTACATGCCAAAGCTAGATACCAAAGAAAGATAAGGATAAGTGGTTAGTTTGACTTTGGAACAATGCAGATGGCAAAGAGAGTTCTAAGTGAACAGAAACAAAAAGAAATTTTCTTTTGTTCATATAGTACAATAAAAAGAGCTTTTCTTATTATCACTAAATTGTGGTTATTTGTACTTAGTACTAGCTTCTTGAAACTCCTAAAACACTCTTTCACATGAACTCAGAAGTTCCAATGGTATCAGCTTGACATTTGATGGGAAAAATTCATTTTTACACTAAAAATATTTTATTGTAAAGATGCTGTACAGAGGGGTTATATTTACACGAATAAGTTACATTTCTCATTGAAAATTGTTTCCCACTCTATTGTTTTTCTCTGTCTATCCCTTCCCTCCACTCCTTCCTCCCCCCATGTCCCCCAGGTTGTTGTAAAGATCATTCCCGCTTTAATGTAACCTATTATTGTTGCACTGGGTCATCTTTCAGCATTTTGTTATTTCCCTTCCCTTTCCTCAAATACATGCATATATAGGATGGAGGGTACCAGAATCAAAGACAAGAATTGCCAGGGATAAAACTAATTTGAAAAGAAAAATGAAATAAAGTAAAAAGAAAGAACTAGTTACTGTACATTGGCTATATCAAGGTTGACAATAAACAAAATAAGACCTGCTGTTTCAATATCTTCGTGTTCATTTCAATTAGCATCATTTTGTATGATCACACATATGTTTATAGTACTTCAGCTATTATAATCCTCTGTCAGGACTAACAGGATAATACTAATTGCAAATAAGGGAAATCATAGAGCCTATGTTTCTTTGGGCCTGGCTTACTTCACTTAATATGATTTTTTCCAAGTCTATCAATTTTCTTATGAAAGGGACAATATCATTCTTTCTTACAGAAGCATAAAATTGTGTAAATATACCACATTTTCTTGATCCATTCATCTATTGTGAGGCAACTGGGTTGGTTCCATATCTTATTTATGGTAAACAATGCTGCAATGAACATAGTTGTGCTGGTAGCTTATTGTGCTCTATTTTGAAATCATTTGGGTGATGGCCAAGAAGTGGGATAGTTGGATCTTACGGGAGTTCTATGTTTAGTCTTTTTAGGAACCTCCATACTGCCTTCCATTCCCACCAACAGTGTAGTAGTGTTCATATTTAGCCACATCCTGGTCAACATCTGCTATTATTTGTTCTCTTGAAAATGGCTATTCTAACTGGGGTGAGGTGGAATCAATGTGGTTTTGATTTGCATTTCTTTTATGACCAATGATGCTGAGCATCTCCCTTCTCCTTTCTAGAGGCTACACAATTACAGATTTCTAGTGTCTCACCAGAGGCATAGAAACTTGTAATGCTGTGTGTGATTTTAGTTTTACATTCACTTCCTTGGAGCTTACACTGACTCCTATAACTTATAATAAAGGTTTATACTATTTCACTTACTGAAAAATAAGTAATTTTCAAAAACGTAGAAAAAAATCTCTTGGTCAGGGGTTCCAGATTTTTATTGGGAAATTTTTATTTCGTTGCTTGTTTGTTATATCACTTAAGCACACGTTGAATTTTTGGTTTTCCAACCAAATCTTCAACAACCAAAAACTATGTTGCCTTATTGGATTTCACTTCATAAGTTAGCATAAAATTGACATATTTTTGGTTTGGTCTTTCAGGGATTTTTGGCTTATGGAGTGTTAGTGGGCCAGTACACAGGCTTGGACTGAGGGTCTGGAAATCTTGCTTAGATTATTTTACTCAATGCTATCACTGTGCCACTTGAACCACATCTCCACTTCTTGCTTCTTAATTGAAGATAAGAATCTTGAGGAGTTATTTGCTTAGGTTGGCATCAAACTGTGATCCTCAGATCCCACCCTCCTGAGCAGCGGATTAGAAGAATGAGCCAGACCCTGGATATATTGTGCTCCCTATGTAACCTAATCAAGGGCACAGAATTCTGAAGCATATGTGTATGGTTATATATTTCAAAATTAGATGGCAAAATATAGACCTTTGTGTGTGTGTGTGTGTGTGTGTGTGTGTGTGTGTGTGTGTGTGTGTGTGTGATAAATGTGCAGAGGGATATGAGGATGAATCTGATTTTGAGGAAGATTTCACCTAGAGCTTTTCACAGATTGGGCTACGCTGTACAGAATGCTTGAGACTAAAAGTGAGGTAAATGCTGTCATCATCCCATTCTCCTACATCCCTTGCTAATATATTTATAACCTGTGATGTTGTCATGGTTACTTTTTGTGTATGAGAGCCAGTACTGGGCTTGAATTCAGGGCCTGGATGTCCCTTAGCTTTGTATGCAATGCTAGCACTCTGGCATTTGAAGCACAGCTCATCTTTTTGCCTTTACTGGTAAATTGAAGGTAAGAGTCTTTTATTCTCATGTTGGCTTTGAACTCAGTTCCTCATATCTCAGGGTTCTGAGCAGCTAGTTTTACAGGCCTGAGTTCCAGTGCCTAGCATTTCATTACTACTTTTACAAGCTGCATGCTCACACACATACTTTGCATTACAAAATCTCACTGCTCAGGATATGTGACAAGAAGTGAGGAAAGATGGTTGAGTGGATAAGTTACCAAATGGGCTTCTACCCCCATTAACATCATTCTGGTCGTTAACTTACCCTTCAGTCAGTGAGAACATATTTCCCCTTTCATTCTGAATTTTTCAAAAGGAAATCAGTGAAATGTTTTAGTTATATCTTTCAAAGATTATCTCCCAATCAGGAGATATTATTTGAATGTATTTGATAATATTTCAGATTGGGTTGGTCTTGTGTGTCGGAATGTGGGCAGAGACCGTCCAGCCAGCTGGGCATCAGGCACAGAGCTGATGCTTCCTGTCTGCTGGTTGCAGAGAGGAAGGTTTTCTTCCTGGCCAAGCTTTCAATTGATATCCTTTCATCTTTGACTTCTAATTACCTAGCATAACAAGCATGAACCATCACCAATAGGCTCATTTTAGAAGTATTAGTAGCTTTTCATTCATTGCTTTTTTCCAGGAAGTTTGATCTGGGCATCCTGGTTGTACCTCATAAGGTTATTTTTATGATACACTTTGCCTCTGCCATTTCTGAAATTCATTTCCTCAGTATTAGATAAATGAATTTGATCTAAAGCCAATAGTATTTTCCTTCCAAGATGCTAGGTACCTTATTTCAATCTCTTATCCTTTGGCAAAGCAATCAGGATGTTTGTGTAAAACCCTAATTCTTGAAAGAATTATAGTTATAAGGTATCATGTGCAAACTTTCATATAGTATCTTTTTTAATGTTTTTATTGTAAAAATACTGTACAGAGGGGTTACATTTACATGAGCAAAATAATGAGTATATTTCCTATCAAGCATTGTTACCTCCTCCTTTGTTTTTCCCCTACCATCCCTTCCCTCCCACCTCCAGAAGTACACTCCCTCCTCTCGCCTTCCTTCCTGCCTAAATTGTAAAGTAAGTTTTTCAACATAGTGTCTTTTACACCTCATTGTTACAGGGGGTCAAGCTGTATCCATTGTTAAGCATTTGGATTTTTCCCCTCTCCTCCCAAAGCTAGAGAAATATATATAGAAGATGCATGGCACCGACATCAAATGCAGTGAAAACAGGGATTATATTGTGGCGGAGCAACATATAAAGAAACAAAAATTCACATAACTAATGTAACAAGATTGGGTGGGAAAATGATGATGGTAGAATTAATTTGATAACTCTTCTATAGTTTTTAATAGTTAAGGCTTTTTAACTCAAAGGAGGATTAAAACACACAAAATAGAGGAATATAGTTACTACTCATTTGATGTGTGTGGAAAGATAATCAGAATTGTGATGATTAATAAAAATATATGTTCAAATTTCCAGTGGCAGTAAATGGTGCTGGCAAAATTGGTTAACTACATGTAGAAAACTTAAGCTAGATCCTTATATATCACCCTGCACCAGAATCAACTCCAAATGGATCAAAGACCTTGAACTCAAAGCAAACACTCTGAAAACATTACAGGATGGAATAGGAGAAACCCTAGGTCTCCTTGGCTCAGGCCGAAATTTTCTGAATAGAGACCCAGAAACACAACAAATGAAAGAAAGGTTGGACAAATGGGATTGCATAAAGTTGCAGAGCTTCTGCAGGGCAAATGACATAGCTAGCAAGATCAATAGAAAGCCCACCGATTGGGAGAAGATCTTTACTAGCCATAAAACGGACAAGGGTCTCATATCTAAAATATACTTGGAACTCAAAAAATTAAACGCCCCAACAACAAATCCTCAAAGAAACAACTGCTCAATAAAAAAGTGGGCGAAAGACTTAAAGAGAAGCTTCTCTGAAGAAGAAAGAAGGATGGCCAATAGACACATGAAGAAATGTTCAACATCCCTAGCCATAAAAGAAATGCAAATCAAAACAACATTGAGATATCACCTCACTCCAGTTAGAACGGCAAAAACCAAGAACTCTAACAACAACAGATGCTGGAGGGGATGTGGACAGAAAGGAACTTTACTTCATTGTTGGTGGGAATGTAAACTTGTTCAACTACTTTGGAAAACAGTATGGAGGTTCCTCAAAAGACTTCACATAGAACTCCCTATGACCCAGCAATCCCACTTTTGGGCATTTACCCAAATGTTTACAAACAAGACCACACTAAAGCTACCAGCACAACTATGTTTATTGCAGCATTATTTACCATAGCTAAGATATGGAACCAACCCAGATGCCCCTCAGTAGATGAATGGATCAAGAAAATATGGTATATATACACAATGGAATTCTATGCCTCCATCAGAAAGAATGACATTTCCCCATTTGTTAGGAAATGGAAAGGCTTGGAAAAAATTATATTAAGTGAAGTAAGCCAGGCCCAAAGAAGCATAGGTCCCATGGTTTCCCTTATTTGCAATATCTAGTATAGGTATGAGTCAAGCAGAAAAGGTCAGATAATGTGATGTTAGGAAAATGAACCCTTAAATATGTATTTTAATGTTTTCATTTCTTTCATACATATGTTTCTAACGCATTTATAAGATTATTTCTTTGTTGCTTTGTATGTCCCTCCCCCACAGTGTAACCCCCGCTTTCACTATATTTGATGTCAGTATAACATGTGGAGGAGATGGGGGCAAACAAGTCGTTTAAGGATTCAGGTGGACCTGTTGCAACAATGAGAAATACAAAATGTCATGTCAAAACCAGCTTTACAATGTCGGTGTGGGGGGGAGGGGGGTATAATTGGGTGGGGGGAGGGGGGAGGCTGGGAAGGGAGGTGAAGGGTAAACAAAGGAGGAGGCTGCAATGCTTGGTAAGAAATGTATGCATTATCCTGCCCATGTAATTGTAGCCCCTCTGTACAGTATGTTCTCAAATAAAATAAAATAATATTAAAAAAAATAAGAGACCTCATAAAAAAAAAAGAAAATGTGGTATATATACACAATGGAATTCTATGCCTCCATCAGAAAGAATGACATTGCACCATTTGTTAGGAAATGGAAAAACTTGGAAAAAATTATATTAAGTGAAGTAAGCCAGGCCCAAAGAAACATAGGTCCCATGGTTTCTCTTATTTGTAATATCTAGTATATGTATGAGTCAAGCGGAAAAGGTCAGATAATGTGATGTCAGGAAAATGAACCCTTAGATGTGTATTTTAATGTTTTTTTCTTCCATGCATGTGTTTCTAACGCATTTATAAGATTATCTCTTTGTTACTTTGTATGTCCCTCCCCCACAGTATAACCCCTGCTTTCACTATATTTGATGTCAGTATAACTTGTGGAGGAGATGGGGAAAAACCAGTTGTTTAAGGATACAGGTGGACCTGTTGCAACAATGAGAAGTACAAGTTGTCATGTCCAAAACGAGCTTTACAACGTCGGTGTGGGGGGGGGGAGGGAGGGGAGGAAGGAGAAGGATTGGGACGGGGGGAGGGGGGAGGCTGGGAAAGGATGTGAAGGGTAAACAAAGGAGGAGGCTGCAATGCTTGGTAAGAAATGTACGCATTATCCTGCCCATGTAATTGTAACTCCTCTGTACACTATGTTCACAAATAAAATTAAATTAAATTAAAAAAAAATTTCCAGTGGCAGACTGGTATGCTAAATGGGAGCAGACATTGGTGATGCCAGGGGTTTGAAAGCGGATAATGAAGCAGAATATCAGAGGAGAGCATTTGCTAAGGATATAATTTCCAAAGGTCATACCAAATATATGGAACTAGAATGCTAAGTGATGATCTACTGAGCACTAAATTTTATTTGTTGGATTCTTTGTTTTATGTATTCCAGGGATTAGAACCTTGGGCTTGGGTACTGTTCCTTAGTTTTTGTTTCTCAAGGCTAGTGCTCTACCAGTTGTTTCACATGATATTTTGGGTGGTTAATTGGAGAACAGTCTTTCCAAATTAACTCTTTGGGCTTGCTTCAAACATGATCTTCAGGTATCAGCCTCCTGAGTAGCAAGCATTCCAGTTGTGAGTCACCAGAGCCCGGCTAGAGTCACATTTTAAAAGTATTCTCTCGGTGAATCATATGTGTCTAGCTCCTATTTGAGCACTTTGGTTCCAGGGGTCATGTCAGATTTAGAATAACATGAGAATTTTTCATTTTGTAACCCGCAGCATCCAATATCTACCTAATTTATTCTTATCTTCATTTCTGATCTTTTTTTCTTCATTGTAGCTTTCCATTCTTACTTCACAAGCAAGCATGTCAGTGCTGTTTTCCTTTTCTGAAGCAAGTCACGTCCATTCCCATTAATTGGGGATGTACTTACTGTTCTTACTGCCTGCAGTACCTGCTTCTAGATAATTGCATGGATGATGGCTTTCAAGCTAACTATCTCCTTCTCAGGGATGTCTCCTCGCATCCCCACTTTGAAGTTGTTGCCACAAAACGACCAATGTCATGTCTCTGATTTATAGAAATTATCATTATGACTTCTGGTTTTCTTTTCAGCAAGAAATTGCTAAGGAGAGATCCACGTTCACTTCTGTTTCGCCAACATCTGTAATAATGCCTGGTCCTTAGTGCTCAGGAACCTTACTTGGAGATCATCCTTCTCCAGCTCAATTTATGCTAGTTTCTGGTCAAGCCAGCTCTTCAAGTTGAAGTCTGGTGGCTAGCATTCTTTGTGCCTTTCTGTGTCGCTGAGTCCACTTCAGGGCAAGATCAGTGCCTGACACCTATTTCCTGCTATGGAAAGATGGCTGTGGCATCATAGAAGTTATGGCTATTGTTTTGTGAAGCTGCGTGAGGACACACATCCCCACAGAAATTCACCAAGCCAAGTGTGTCCCATGCCCAGAAGTGCATTCTACAACTCAGCAACCAAATTATCACCCACTCCCTGATGAATTCTATATTTCCATTTCCTTAAAAAGAAAGAAAAATTCAAAACATGCCTTTGATGATTTGTCATTGAATTACTGAAGCAGAGTATACAATTTTGTGTATTTGTAAGTCTTTCTCCATCTCTCTTGAGCCATTGACATATTTCTATGTGTTTGAAGCTTGGAAGGTAAAATGAGGTTTAATTCAGCATAGTCAGAAACACTTTTGGAGGGAATGCAAACTTTCAATATGATGTTCTACAGATGTCCATCTTGGCACAGGAACTGAGTATACTGTCATAAGATAAGAGGCTTGTTCTGATTTCTACTGACTTTCCTCTGGGTGCAGGGAGTGTGATCCCACTGCATGTGTGTCTCTTTGTTACACTGGAGGGCCCAGGACTCCTCTCAAAATCTAATGCGATGGGGGTAAGAGAGACTAAACCTCAGAACCCAGCTTCCCACATCACTAGGATTATAGACCTGAGACTCCTATACTCAACTCATAGCTGCTTTTTTATACATAGTGTACTAAGTTTCATTCTATTCACTTCATAGACAGATATGAAAATATGTGTATATATTTATTCATCTATTTATAATCAGTATTATATCTAGAATCAAAAAATATATTCATATAATTATAATCAAAGTTATATTACCACTTTCCCCAATAATGATTTACACTAGATTTGTGAAAAATATACTCAAGACTGAAAGTGATAAATGCCTTTGTAGTATGAAAAATCATATTCATTCTTATACATCATATAATATACTATAAAAATATAAAGAATATAACAAATATTTGCATATAACTGATTTAATAGTGGATTTTTTTCCTTCCTGATTTTGTCTTTGTCCATCTATGTAAGCCTTCTTTCTTCTATTGATGATGGCTTTTACTTTCCAATATAGGTGTTTACTATGTATTTTGTCAAATATTTTCAGCCCTAAGTACATTTTGGATATTATTGGAGCCAAATTTTTCTTCAATATTTCCCAAAGCACAATAAATATGTATACAGACTTGAATTCACTGTTGGAAGAGAGTCCCATATACCATTATAAACATTGTAGCATTTGTCACAATTGACAGAACTGCTTTCTAAGGACATCTGATCTGCTATGTCCTAGAGCTTTTGGAGCCACCTTATCACCTCATTCAGGCATGGCCTGGCTTCCTTGCCACTGCCTGTGCATTTAACAGTCCCCTTTATATCCATAAGTCTCTCTTGTACAGCCCCTCTTACTCTGTGTTTTCCCACAAACAAAACAAGTGCATGGTGCTTTAGATTGTAGGTTGAAAAAAACCACATTTAGGATTCACGAATTGTATAACATAATATAAACATTGGCATTTTAATAACGTTAGAAAAATAAATAGAATGAACATTTTACAACTATAAGGACAAAAAGAAAAAGAAAAATTTTCCCAGGAAGAGGTGAAGGAATCTCGAAATCTAGATTGGCCTCTAAGTTGCCTTCAGGCAGCAATTCTGCCTCAGAGTCCTCAAAGAGATCTACTTCCTCATAAAAGATAGAATTTTTTCCTGAGTCGTGGGAGGGAGAGATTATAATTTCTCAATTGGATATTGGATCCCCTGCAGCAGGACAGATTATTCTGGATATTCTGTGAGGACAGATTCCCTTTCCTCAACTGAAACTAGATTTTGGACCTCACTTATTGGTTTTCCTAAACATAGACTGGGTCATTTTCCATTGGCACACATTTATCCTGCACTCCAAAAAGAAAAGGTATGTACATATGACCAAATAAGTGAAATGAACCACAAGATAGGGACATAAGTGTTTTTTTCTTTCTTTCTCTTGTTTCTAACGTATTTACAATATATCATGTGATTTTTTTGTTCTTTGTATGTTCCTCCCCCATGGTATAACCCCTGTTTTCACTGTATGTAATGTCGATGCCATGCATATTTTATATATGCTTCTCTAATTTGTGGAGGGGAAGGGAAAAAACAAAATGCTTAAATAGAGATACAGGTTGACCCATTGTAATAATGAGATGCACAAGACACTTTGTGGAAAAACGATCATCAGAATTTAGGCGGGATCAGGGGGAGTGTAGCTGTGGAGGTGGGAGGGAAGGCATGATGGGGGATAAACAAAGGAGGAGGTAATAATGCTTGATAGGAAATGTACTCATCACCTAGATTATGTAACTGTAAACCCTCTGTACATTATTTTTACATTGAAAATGTATTAAAAAAGATCAAAAGACCCAGAAATAAAACCACATACTTACAATCATCTGATGTTTGATAAAGGAGTGAAAGATGTACAGTGGAAAAACATAGCCTTGCCAGTTGCCTGTGGCTCATGCCTTTAATCCTAGCTACTCAGAAGGCTGAGATCTGAGGATCGTTGTTCAAGGCCAGCAGGGCCAGGTAAGCCCATGAGACTCTTATCTCCAATAAAGCACAAGAAAATGGGAAGTGGAACTGTGGCTCAAGCACTAGCCTTAAGCTGAATATCTGAGGGACAGCGCTGAGGACCAGAGTTCAAGCCCCAAAACCAACACACAAACACACACACACACACACACACACACACACACACACACACACACACACACACACACACACACACACACACACAAATCATAGCCTTTTCAACAATTGGTGTTGGGAAAACTGGGCAGCTATAGTCAGAAAACTAGAAGTGGATCTCTGCTTGCACTAACATCAATTCAAAATGGATTAACTACCATAAAATCAGCCAAACTACTGTAACACAGAATAGGGATGACATTAGAAATTGTAGGTACAGGCATGGACTTCCTGAATAGAGTCCCAGGGGCACAACAGATAGGAGAGAGACCCAACAAATGGGACTACATCAAAGGAAAGAAATTCTGCAAAGACTAGGGACATAGCCACTAAACTAAAAAGACAACCAACAAATTGGGAAAAGATATTTACCTGCAATACATCAGACAAAGGGCTAACATTCAATGTATACATGGATTTCAGGAAACTACCCCTCCCAAACCTAATAAACCAATCACTAAATGGGCAAGGAGGTAAGGAGAGACTTCTCAGAAGAAGAGGTAAGTATGGCAAAGAAACATCAGAAAAGGTTCATCATCCCTGGCCATAAAAATGTAAATCAAAGCAATCCTGAGGTACCATCTTACCCAAATATTCTGAATTCTGAAAACAAATGCTGTTGGGAAGTGGATGAAAAGGAATCCTACTGCACTGGTGGTGGGAATGTATACTAATACAACCACTCTGGAAAGCAGTCTGGAAGTTGCTCAAAAATCTAAATACAGGCCTTCTCTAATACCATCCCATACCAGTTCTAGGCATCTAACCTGAGAATCATGAACCATAATATGACAAGGACACTTGCATAACCATGTTCCTTGCTGCTCAATTCACAGTGCCAAGTTATGTACAAAACTCAGATGCCCCACAATAAATAAATGGATCCAATAATTATGCTATCTATATACAATGAAATTTTACAGAAAGAGCCATTAGAAAGAAAAAAATAATGTCATTTGCAGGGAAATGGATGGAACTAGAATAAATCATGTTAAGAAAGTTAAGCCAAGATCATAGAGACAAATGGCACATTTTCTCCCTGATATGTGAAAGTTAGATTTAAAACTCAAGGGGATATGACAAACTGTACATGATTCTAGGCATCATATATAATAAGAACAGAAGAGGACAGGCTTTGGAGAAAATCACAAAATTGTAATACCCAAGCACCTCCTCTTATGTGTATAAAACAATACATATAACTGAATAAAATTACAAAGATAAGGAAACAAAGGAACTTGTCTTAATTCATCTATTCATTTTGTGATGACTCTGTATTCTTAACCCAATATACATTATATAATATACGTGCACATCTAAGGAAAGATAGGGGAAGGGAACAGAATCACTGGAAAGTGGATGAAAAATTGCATCAGTAGAGCCCACTGGCTGTACTGGACATTGTTGAAAGTGAACTATGGAACTCGAGGGTCTAGATGGGAGGGAGGAAATGGATGAGAATGGGGGAACAGATGAGACTAGGTAAAAGGAAGAAAATGTACTAGTTACATGACATAGAGAAAGTTAACCATGCTGTATATCACCACTAAAACAGCAATATTTGGTTTTTTAAAAAGAAAATAGTTCCCAAATGAGAATATGAAAAAAGGGAAATACAGGGCAGATAATTCTTTTTTTTTAAGTCCTTGGTACCTGAAAGTTTCAATCATTAGCTATTGTCCTACAAACTGAGTCATGCCTCTAAACCCAAAAGTCCTTACAATATTCAATTTTTTGTCCTTGATTTCTTCACATTGTCTATTTACTTTTCAGTGTGTGTTTGTGTATGTGTGTGTGTGTGTGTGTGTGTGTGTGTGTGTGTGTGTGTGTGTGTGTGTGTGTGTGTGTGTGCCAGAATTGGAGCTTGAACTCAGGATCTAGGTGCTGTCCCTGAGATTCTTTTTTGCTCAAGAGTGCACTCTACCACTTGAGCCAAAGCTTCACTTCTGGATTTTC
The DNA here is from genome assembly GCF_024711535.1 of Dipodomys merriami. Lineage (NCBI taxonomy): Eukaryota > Metazoa > Chordata > Mammalia > Rodentia > Heteromyidae > Dipodomys > Dipodomys merriami. Next base: position 5,218,918 of record NW_027206402.1, on the reverse strand, counting down.
TTGAGCAGTTTATTGGAGATAAAAGACTCACACAAACGTTTTTGCACCACTACATTCAAATCATCATCTTCAGATCTTAGCCTCTGGAGTAGCTAGGATTACAGGCATGATCTAAGGTATCTGCCTTATTAATTGTTGCTTTTTCAAAAAAGCTGGTGCCAGTGGCTCATGCCTGTAATCGTAGCAACTCAGGAGGCTGAGATCTGATAATCGAGGTTTAAAGACAACCTGAGTAAGAAAGTCTGTTAGACTATTATCTCATTAACTGGTTACCCCTTCCCCAACTCCTTGGCCGGAGGTCCATCCAGTGGCGCCAACCCAAACAGCATCAACAGAGACAGAGACTGAGGTGAAACACACAGAGCCATCACCACCCTGCCCAGCCCACAACCATCTCAACTGAACTCTGATTGCAATGGCAACCAATGACCTACATCACACAGAAACAACAACTAACTCCAGGGTGAGTACTCCCCAGGGGACAGTGTATCCCTCAAGGGAGACCAGAGCTGGTGGGAATCCCCAGACCCTGACCCAGACTCCTCCCCCACAGGATCCACTAAAACTGGGAATAGTTTGAGAGCTCCACCAGCCCATGGAGCACACCCAGCTGGCCAGGCTAAAGCAAGAGCGCCCCTGGAAGGGAGCGCAAATGCCCAAGCCAGGAACAGTGCCCCTGGGTCAAAACAGCCTACAGTGGAAGAAATTTGAAATGTGTACTCCAGGCTGTGTAACCTAGGCAGGATACACAGCAGCACAGGTCCAACTGGCATGCCCCAGGGCAGGGGCGGGGACAAGGCCTGGGGATCCAGTGCCTGAGCAACATAACCAACTCTTCCCAACTGAATTCAGAAGCTTAGCATATGCCTCAGCAGAGGGGGGAAAAACAAGGAACTGCACCCGCCTTGGAATCATGCCTCTGACAGCAAAAGATCAGGGGTCCAGCACAAGAGAACCAGAAGCCAAAACCCAACCAGAACCCGACCCATATATCCTAGGCTGGTTATTGGACAATGCAGGCCGCCAGCACCTGATAATAGTCAGGAGGTCAGGCTGGTAAGGTGGCTCAGGATTAGAGTGCTTGTCTTGTGTGCATGAGGTCCTGGATCTGATTCCCAAACACCATATATGCAGAAAGGGCCAGAAGTCGTGCTGTGGCTCAAATGGTAAGGCACCAGCCTTAAGCTGAAGAGCTGAGGGACAGCGCCCAGGCCCAGAGTTCAAGCCCACAACCGGCCAAAAAAAATCAGGAGCCCATAGCAGACTCCAGCAAATGGGAGAGTACATCCAGCACATCCGATCTCACCAAGAGCACCTGTTGGAATAAACAGGAACATTCTAGGCTGCTCAACCCTTCTATAGGTGGGAACTGCCATTGTTCTACAGCAGAGAGCTGAGAACAGAACCCTACATCGGTCAGAGTAGAAGCTAGAGGTTGGCCACCAACAGAACTGAGACCAGGCAGGTACAAACTCTCTCTACCAGCACAGAAAGAGCAACCAAGCAAAGCAGACATCTATTGACCAAAACAAAATTTCAGATTAGTCTACAATAATCCCTGAAAATAACAGAAAAAAATTACAAGCCTTATCAACACCCTGTATAGCAAGCTACCCCCAAAAGACAGCAGCTATCCAGGGGAGAGGCCCAGTGGGAGCAAAGCAGGAATGGAAGACAAAGTTACATCCAAGAGATGCAGGAGGTAATGACTCAAGAATTAAAGTGAGAAATAGACCAGAAATTTAAAGAACACAGGGACAAAATATTGAAAGTGATGCAAGGTATCACACAGGAGGTGCATGCAAAAATAGAGGCAGTACACACCTCACTAAAAGGTGAGATTAGTACAAACACAGAGGCAGCACAGACCTCACTAAGAGGTGAGATTAGTACAAAAATAGAGGTAGCACACATCTCATTAAGAGGTGAGATTAGTATTTGGAGAACTAACATTGAATCCAGAAATGAGTCCATGCAAACCACAATGGAAGCTGTAGTTAACAGAGTGAACAAAATGGAATGTAGAGTGTCAGATACAGAAGACAGAATACACCAACTGGACCAAAAAAATCTCAGATATGGAAAAAAAAATCACTTAAATTATGCCAAAGGGAAATCCAAGAGCAAGCAGATAGTGCCAGGAAATTTAACCTTCATATAATTCGAGTGGACAAAAGTGAGGAATATCAAAGCAAGCGAATGCAACACCTATTCAAAAAGATAATCTGTGAAACTTTCCCCCATCTCAAAAAAGAACAAGTTACCTACATAACAGAAGCATATAGAATACCAAAGAAGCAAGATCCCAGGAGAAGCACTTCTAGACACATTATAGTAAAAAATGGTAGATCTGAAAAATAAGGAAACAATCTTGCATGCAGCAAAAATGAAGAAGCAGGTATACTACAATGGGAAAAAATTAAATCAATGCAGATCTCTCCACACAGACACTGAATGCAAAAAAGGCCTGGGGAAGTACCATACGAGCCCTGAGAGCCAATAACTGCCAACCCAGACTGATATAACTGGCAAAGCTAGCATTCACAGTGGATGGAGAACTGAAAAACTTTAAAAGTAAAGAAAAACTAAATCAATACATAAACATTAAGCCAGCACTACAAAGAATACAATAGGGGGAACACAACCTGAAGAAAGCAACCAGGAACAGGGACCCACACCAGACAGGCTTTAATAGAATTCTAACTGAGCAAGCACAGAAGGAAAGGAAAGAAGAAAATCTCATAGAAACAGGGAATGACAGGGACCACAATGCATCTCTCTGTATTATCTCTTAATATTAACGGTCTTAATTCACCAATCAAAAGAAAAAGAACTCCAGATTGGATCAGAAAACATGACCCATCCATTTTAGCCTTCAGGAGACCCACTTCTCAGCCAAACATACAAACTCGGAGTGAAGGGTTGGAAAAGGATCTACCAATCAGATGCCCCCAGTAAGAAAGCAGGAGTAGCTATCCTGATATCTAACAAAATAAACTTTTCATTAAAATCAATAGAAAAAGACAAAGAAGGACACTACATATTAATACAGGGAACAATCCAGGAGGAGGATATTACCATTATTAACTTATATTCCCCACACATTGGCGCACCAAAATATGTTAAGCAAACTTACAGAATAAAATAGATCCCAATACAATAATACTAGGAGACTTTAACACACCACTCTCACCAAAGGACAGGTCTACCAAAGAGAGGATTGGCAAAGAAGCTACTGAATTGAGTGAAGCCAAAAGCAGAACTAACTGAAATCTACCCAGTATTTCACCCTAAAACAACAATACACATTCTTCTCAGCAGCTCATGGAACTTTCTCCAAAATCATAGTTCATGCAAGGAACTTAAGCAGATACAAGGGGATTGACCGAATCCCGTGTCCTGTCCAAACACAGTGGAATCAAGCTACTTGTCAATAATAAATCAAACCGTAGAAATTATTCAAATACATCAAAATTCAACAGCACACTTCTATGAAAAACCTGGGTAACAGAAGAACTTAAAGAAGAAATTAAAAAGTTCCTACAACTCAATGAAAATGAAGATACATCACAAAGAAACTTGTGGGACACAGCAAAAGCACTCTTAAGGGGCAAATTTATTACCTTCCGTGCCCACATCAAGAAAATAGACAGACCAAGTAAAAAATCTCATATTGCAATCAAAACAGCTAGAAAAACATGAAAAAATGGTACCCAACGTTACTAGACAAAGCCAATCAAACTAATAGCTGAAAATTAATGAAATAGAGAATAGGAAAATAATAGATAAAATTAATAAAACAAAAATCTGTTTCTTTGAAAAAATAAGTAAAATTGATGGACCGTTGGCAAGATTAATTAAGAAAAGAAGAGAGGAAACCCAAATTAACAAGATCAGGGATGCCATAGGAAAAATCACAAGTAGCCAGGATATCTGAACAATTTTAAAGGAGTCTTTTCAAAAGTTATATTTTCTAAACAAAGAAAACCTGGCAGAAATGGATGCATTTTTACAGAAACAGAAGTTCCCCAAACTGAGCAAAGAAGAAGTAAATCAATTAGTCACTATGTCACAATGAGATGCAGGAAGCAATCAGAAGTCTTCCAATAAGGAAAAGCCCAAGAATAGATGGATTCACAACAGAATTCTATAAAACCTATAAAGAGGAAGTAATACCCATACTCCTCAAACTCTTCCGAGAAACAGAGAAGGAGGGAACTATCCCAAACTCATTCTATGACGCCAATATTACACTCATCCCCAAATCAGGCAAAAACTCAACCAAAAAAGAGAATTAGACAAATTTCCTTGAACACAGATTCAAAGACCCTTAACAAAATTCTAGCTAACAGAATCCAGAAAACACACACAAAATAATCATACACTATGACCAGGTGGGCTTCATCCTAGAGATGCAGGGATGGTTTAACATACATAGGTCAATAAATGTAATCCAACACATCAACAGAGCCAAGTCAAGATTGACGTGCTTATCTCCACAGACACAGAAAAGGCTTTTGGTAAAATACAACATTATGTTAAAAGCTGTGGAGAAAATAGGAACAGAAGGAACATTTCTTTTTTTTTTTTTGTCGGTCGTGGGGCTTGAACTTTGGGCCTGGGCGCTGTCCCTCAGCTCTTCAGCTCAAGGCGAGTGCTCTACCACTAAAGCTACAGCGCCACTTCCAGAAGGAACATTTCTTAAAACAATGAAAGCCATACACGACAGACCAATACCCAATATTATAAGTAATAGGGAAAAGCTACTACCAATTCTCCTAAAATCAGGAACAAGGCAAAGATGCCCACTCTCTCCACTCCTCTTCAATATAGTCCTGGCACAATTAGCCAGGACAATAAGGCAAGACAAAGACATTAAAGGGATCCTCATAGGGAAAGAAGAAGTTAAACTATCCCTTTGTGCAGATGAAACGACACTATATCTTCATAACCCCAAAAACTCAGCCAAACATACAAACAAATTCAGAGTAAAGGGTTGGAAAAGGATCTACAAATCAAATTCAGAGTAAAGGGTTGGAAAAGGATCTACAAATCAAATTCCCCCAGTAAGAAAGCAGGTGTAGCTATCCTGATATCTGACAAAATAAACTTTTCATTAAAATCAGTACAGAAAGACAAGGACGGACACTACATATTAATAGAGGGAACAATCCAAGAGGAGGATATTACCATCATCAACTTATATGCCCCAAATATTGGTGCACCCACATAGGTTAAACAAATACTCTCAAACTTACAGAATAAAATAGACTGCAATACGATAATACTAAGAGACTTTAACACACCACTCTTACCAAAGGACAGGTCCACCAACCAGAGGATTGGCAAAGAAGCTACTGAATTAAGTGAGGCCATACTTCAAGCGGAATTAACTGACATCTACCGAGTATTTCACCCTAAAACAACACAGTACACATTCTTCTCAGCAGCTCATGGAACTTTCTCCAAAATAGACCATATCATAGTTCATGCAAGGAACTTAAGCAAATACAAAGGGATCGACATAATCCCTTGTGTCCTATCTGACCACAGTGGAATTAAGCTAGTTCTCAATAACAAAGCATACTGCAGAAATTCCTCTAATACAGGGAAATTGAACAGCACACTTCTTAGCAATGCCTGGGTAACAGAAGAGATCAGAGAAGAAATAAAACATTTCCTACAACTCAATGAAAATGAAAACACCTCGCAAAGAAACTTGTGGGACACAGCAAAAGCAGTCCTGAGGGGCAGATTTATTGCTCTCAGTGCCCACATCAAGAAAATGCAAACAGACCAAGTAAATAATCTCATGTTGCAATTAAAACAGCTAGAAAAACAAGAAAAAAATGGAACCTAAAGTTACTAGATGGAGCCAGATACCCAAATTAAGAGCAGAGATTAACCAATTAGAAAACCAGAAAATTATAGCCAAATTTAACCAAATAAAAAGCTGGTTCTTTGAAAAAATAAATTAAATTGATGGACCGTTGGCAAGATTAATTTAAAAAAAAAGAGAGAAAACCCTTATTAACAGGATTAGGGATGCTACGGGAAAAATCACCACACGTACCCAAGATATCCAAACAATCCTAATGGACTACTTTCAAAAGTTATACTCTCTAAAGAAAGAAAACCTGGCAGAAATAGATGCATTTTTAGAGAAATACAAGTTGCCCAAATTGAGCAAAGAAGAAGTAAACCAATTAAATAAGCCAATATCCTACAACGAGGTACAGGAAGTTATCAAAAGTCTTCCAACAAAAAAAAGCCCAGGACTAGATGGATTCACAGCAGAATTCTATAAGACCTTTAAAGAAGAGCTATTACCCATACTCCTCAAGCTCTTCAGAGAAACAGAGAAGGAGGGAGCTATCCCAAACTCATTCTACGATGCCAATATCACACTCATCCCCAAACCAGGCAAAGACCCAACCAAAAAGTAGAATTACAGGCCAATTTCCTTGATGAACACAGATGCAAAGATCCTTAATAAGATTCTAGCTAACAGAATCCAGAAACACATAAAAAATACACTATGACCAGATAGGCTTCATCCCAGAAATGCAGGGATGGTTTAACATACATAAGTCAATAAATGTAATCCAACACATCAACAGAGCCAAGGTCAAGAATCACATGATTATCGCCACAGATGCAGAAAAGGCCTTTGATAAAAATCAACATTCATTCATACTAAAAGCTGTGGAGAAAATAGGAATAAAAGGAAAATTTCTTAAAACAATAAAAGCCATTTATGTCAGACCAATAGCCAATTATACGTAATGGGGAAAAGCTAAAACCAATTCTCCTAAAATCAGGAACAAGGCAAGGATGCCCCCTGTCTGCACTCCTCTTCAATATAGTCCTGGAACCCTTATCCAGGGCAATAAGGCAAGGAAAAGATATTAAAGGGATCTGCATAGGAAAAGAAGAAGATAAACTATCCCTTTTTGCAGACGACATGATTTTATACCTTCTCGATCCCAAGAACTCCATCCATTTAGAAATCATAAATCACTTCAGCAAAGTAGCAGGATACAAAATAAACCCACAAAAATCCGTTGCCTTCCTGTACACTGACAATGTACAAGAAGGGAGGGAAATAAAGGGAGCAACCCCATTCACAATAACCTCCCAAAAATTTTTCTCTGTACTGTTATCTAAATATTATCACTATTGGGAAATGTTATCACTATTTTACTTAGTCTGGTGTTCAGTTAAATGGAAAGGTGTCTTTATTGATTCAGAAAGGAAGGGTGGATATTATGGTAGGCACCTCAGATGTATTGCTATGTATATTAAGGGCTATAGACCTCACCTGTAATGTTTTACTGTTTTGTAAGCAGAATAGATGATGCATTTTGTGTGCAAGTAGAAACTACTTTGAAGCTTAAGAAAAAGAGGAAACATATCTCAGATGCTACATATGCTATTATATTTTTAAAATTTGTATGATAACATCCAAATTACGGCAAATTCACTATGTATTTTTGTACAAAAGGGGTGATTTTCCTGAGCCTTCTCTCATTACATTACAAAACAGCTTCACACACTTAAGTGAGATATAGTTTTGAACCCAGGTTTATTGCTTACTGGAAATTTAAATTTTTTCCCAGCCTGTGGTTGTTTTTTTCTTTTTTTCCAGAAATTGTGGTCAAATGCAAACAATTTAAAATTGATCATCTTTTTACACTTTGTATTAGCATTACCTAGTTATATAAGTGGATTTCATTTTGATATATCCACATAGGCATACAATGTACCCTGATCATATTTACCCTTTCATCATTCTCCTTCTCTTCTCCCAGGTTTTATTATCTTAATCATTTTAAGATTACAACATAGTAGTAAGTATATTTACAATATTGTACAAGTTCAATGTCCACACTGATATCATCCTCCAATATTAAAATTCTATATTCATTAAAATAATTTTCCACTCTCCTCTGCTTCAAGATCTCCATCAAGTACGATTTTGTTTCCTGTCTCTATCAATTTGACTGTTCTATGTAACTGATATAAGTAGAATTATGCAATATTTGATCTTGTTATGACTGGCTTATTTCGTGTAGTACAGTGTCCCCAAGATTCAGCCATAATATAACATCTGTCACAAAATAATTCTTTTTAAAGTTGAAGTAATATACCACTGTATGTATAAACCACATTTATTTAATGTATTCATTTGTATCAGGCCACTTGGATTGCCTCCATGTTTTAGTATTGTACAAAATGAATATGAGTGCTCAAAGGTTTCTTCAAGACCCTGCTTTTAGATCTTTAGAGTATATGCCCAGAATTGGAGTCATTGGATCATATGACAATTCTCTTTCCTTCCTTTCATTTTTTTTCTGTCATGGGCTTGACTCAGGGCCAGGTCACTGTCTCTGAACTTTTCCTCAAGGCTAGTGTTTTACCACTTTAAAACACAGGTCCACTTCCTGTTTTCTACTCAGGCTAGCTTGGAACGATGATCCTTGGATTTCAGCTTCTTGTCCTGACTGGTTAGGATTACAGGCATGAATAATCCTGTTTTGAATTGCTGGAAAAGTTGCCATACTGTTTCCCATAGAAAGGTTCCAATTTTGCCACACTTTTGTCAGTATTGTTACTTTGTTTTTTGTAGTTATCCTAATTCATATGAAATGGTCATATTCTTCATTGTTTTGACTTACACTTTCCTAGTGATTAGTGATGTTAAACACCTTTATGTGCATGTTAACATTTTAATTGTCTTCTCTGGAGAAACATCTGAATTCTTTGCACAGTGTAAAATCAGGTTGTTTGTTATTGTTGGGATGTTGTTCTTTATATATTCTTGATGTGAACCACTCATCAAATATATGCTTGCAATGACTTTATACCATTCTGTGTTGCTTATTTGGACACTGATGATTGCATCCTTTGGTGCATCCTGTTTGCGTTTTCCTACAGTGACTGACTCTTCTCTGATGTCAGTTTCTAGTATGTCTTCTGGTCCTATAACGATGAACCATCATATTGATTTGCACTCCTCTTTTGTAACAGTGAACTAAAGCTACATAATAATGCTCTGACTGTTTATAGGCTTCCATTTTTGGACCTATTCCCTCAGCTTTTAGTAAAAAGCCTTGGGGCATATCCACAAATTATTAGGTCCTAAAAACACCGTAGAAAGTTGTACCATTAAATATAGTTAGTTCTGATGGAAATATGTGACTTCCAATTTCTAAAATAGGGCAAATATGATGAACTTGATACAGATTTTTTAAATTGCCAGTCATAGTGCTTGAACTCTGGGCCTGGGTGCTGTCCCTCAGCTCTTCAGCTCAAGGCTAGTGCTCTATCACTTGAGCCACAGCACCACTTCTGGCCTTTTCTGTGTATGTGGTACTGAGGCATTGAACCCAGGGCCTCATGCCTACAAGGCAAGCACTCTACCACTGAGCTGCCTTCCAATGCTTGATAGGAAATATACTCATTACCTTCCTCATGAAACTCTAACCCCTCTGTACATTATTTTTACAATAAAAATGTATTTTTTTAAAAAAATGAAAATTGAGAGCTTCATAATGTAGTAGCACACCAAAACTCTAGGTATATATTTTTCTTCATATGAATATGTAGAATTGTATGAGGCTAGAGATTTAACCTACTTGCAAGTTAATAATGAACTTGTCACATTTTCATGGATGGTACACGATTTATGATACTCTTGGGTAAGGGACAAAAGGGACTTAATTTTTACAGCAATAGTGAAAGCCAGTGATGTGTGTGTGTGTTTGTGTGTATTTAAATATTTGAAATAAATCTCCCAGCCCTCAGTGCTACTGAGTGAGGTAAAGGTAGCCAGGTGAAACCTATACAAAAAATGGGTTCTGAGTTTGAGCAACTGCGATCTATATAATGAGCAATAGGCATGCCTGAACTTTACTCTGGAGGATGACAATAGCTTAGAAATAGGTTGTAAAACTATCCTTGTAAATATACTATAGAATAAAGAGCAACTAATGTTCACTTGAAGATATGCAAATACTTGAGACTGCTGTGGAATTGTTCTTTTTCTTTTGTTTCTTGAAGTTTCCTAGCTACCAAGACCAATACATATTTCTCCTAATAAATACATAACTCTCCTTAAAAGTGAGGCATGACAATCTGTTGAGATTACTTATTCTTTTCCTAGCCCTAAGCCTAAAGATGAAATAAGGACTTAAATCCTATCTAAAGTACAAATTCAACAAACGAAATAGATGGAGTTCATATTTTACACATCTAGAAACTTTTCTCTTAGAGCCATTTTTAATGCAGGAGTGGAAGAAATTAAGGAAAAAATAGGTCCACAAATATATTTCATTAAGATATTCTATATATTTTAACCGTAATAAAGGATTACACTTCTGTTTTTTAGTGTGTGAATATTTACCTAGTATGTACAGAAAACCAAAGTTTATTCCAGAGCCTATCATGGAATAGAATGTAGCAAATTTTCTATATATTGCTTGTATATTTATAGAATCCACCTGTCTGATTTCTCTCCTATTTTGATAAACAGAGCATCTGTTGTACATGTTGAAATACATTTTTATAACTACAGGATTCTACACACTTTGATGTCTACTAAATATAGAAAAGATTCATGCACAACCCTTACCTTCAAGGAGCAGCTCTCAGTATCCCAAGTAGCTTGTGTTTATCTCCCACCCCTTTCCTCCCGCTGTCAATCTAGGTGAGTGGTAACTGCTATAAGACAGAAAAACTTAGATAATTCACAGACATGCAGTTAGTATCCAATGGAACCTTCTTCACTTGGATTGTGTGTGTGTGTGTGTGTGTGTGTGTGCGTGTGTGTGTGTGTGTGTGTGTGTTGGTTGGGAGTGGAGTTTGAACTCTGGTCTTGGGCGCTGTCCCTGGACTATTCACCTCAAGGCAAGCACTCTACCGCTTGAGCAACTCTACCGCTTTTGGTTTTCTAGTGGTTTATTGGAGATAAGAGCTCACAGATTTTCCTGCCTGAGCTGGCTTTGAATCATGATCCTCAGATCTTAGCCTCCTGATTAACTTGTGTTACAGGCATTAGCCACTAGCGCCCTGCTTGGATTATATTTTATCACTACGTTTTTGAGAATTTCAGCTTCCTAATTTGGAAACTGAGCTGTCCAGTTCCCAGTGAGTAGATGAATCTCATTACATAAAATTTCATTTAAGGCTTCGAGGGGAAGATGGCAGAGGAGAAGCTGGAGGCTAAACAGGCTCTCGCATAAGAAAGCAGTTTCAGAGCTCCAGTGAACAGTACTAAGCCAGAGAATCACACCAAGTGTGCCATCACACAGAGAGTTAGGCCAGAGAGAGAAAATACAGGCAAGGAGACAGCCCTGAGCACTTGTCAGCAGCTGCCGCCACAGCAGCAGTGGTGGCGGAAGCGACTGCAGCCGCCATACCTGAATCACAAAGAGACCAGGACGAAGCAGCCAGACGAGGTGGATGAGCGGATTCTACACAACACCAGCAAGAACTGACAAGGAGCAGACATCTTCATCCTGCAGTTCACAGACCAGAGACTACCCAGGAACCAAGACTCGGCGTGCATAGCAGCCTAACGTACTCACTCCTTCTCAGGGAGCAGAGGAGGGAAGGCCACCCCTCGCCCCCCAATACCGGAGACCATCTTGGATACCGACAAAGCTTGGTGGAGCTGCTAGCACCAACTCAGGCCTTGGAATAAATCTAGAGACATCTAGCAGGTCAAAAGAGCCTAACCTGACCTGCCAGACTCAGCTCCACACAGGGAAAAGTCACCCAGCTCAGGCGCCAGCCCTAGGAGTGGCTTTCTTCACTGGGTAATCAGAGCCAGAGGCTGCCCCTCCCTTTAGCAGCCTTGACAATCAATTGAAATTCAGTAAACAGAAACCCTGAGAATGGCTCCAGGCTGGGCAGTGTGAGTTTCTCACAAACCAGCCCCCGGGAAAAGCTACTGTTTGCTGAAAGGCCTCACCTCTACCCAGAACCTAGCCTCATCACAGCACCTACAAACCCAAGGAAAAAGCCATCTCCCTCTTTTGTGATACTTAAAGCAGACCTCCCTCCCATTGAACTAACCTGGGAGGAGGGTTGCAGAGCATTTTTCTGCCTGTTCAAAGAAACTGACTTAAGTAACCAACCAAGCCACAGGAACACAAGCAGACCAGAGACTCCAACAAGGGGCTGGTTACGGACACAAGGGAGATACAGGATTTTTCCCGCCCTTCCCAAAAAAGTCAAAGAATTTTTTGTTCTATATTTTATAAAAAAATTTTTTTTTCTAAAAATTTTTTAATCTTTAAATTTTACCTTTTTTGAAAAAAAATATTTTATAGTAATTTTTTGTCCTCTTAGAATTTTATTTTAGGGTTATAAGTGAGTGTGAGTTTTTCTCTCTTTTTTGTGTTTGTTTTTGTTTTTGTTTAGCTCTATTGAACTTCTGATCTTTTTTCTTTCTTTCTTATCCTTTTCATCTGTTCTTCTCTTTCGTTCTTTATGTGACTTAATTGCTGTTCTGCACATCCTCAGATAAACCCGTAGTCAATTATTAGACGTTATCCCCCATTGTGTACACACTTAATCCACAAATTTATTACTCAATTCAAAACCTCTTAGACTTAAATTCCTTAATAGCAGTACTACCTCTTTATACCTATATAATATTTTAAGTATTTTTATTTTTAAGTTTTTCACATCTCCTTTATATCCCTCCCTTTCTCTCATTAAATTCATTTTCTTCTCTGAATAGTTTGTTTACGAATCTCTATAATATTTTTAATTTTTACTTTTCTATTTTTTCTGGTCTCTTTTTTCCCCTTTCTATTTCTTTTTTTCTATCTCTCTACTTTCATCCTATCCAACCTATTTCCTGCTTTGAGATTAGGACTTAGTTAACACTCACTGTGCCATCCCACATCACTCTTCCTATTTTTTACCCACAACTCTTCCTAAACCTAATAATTTGTGGTCTTCCAAATTCTTCTTTGTGGTTCGTAGCCCATTAATATATAGTTGTTTGATGTTGAATAGATGTATCTGTTGAACTAGATTGTATCTGCAGACTACTGACTGTGCAAATATAGACTTTGGTTGATGCTTGCCTTAAGATAGTGTTCTAGCACAAAACTGGTGTTAATTTCATCCCAAATCGGCAGAGTTAGCCAGAAAAACACAAGAAAAATTGCAAGTCCCGGTATCACAAATCCCACTCATGATAATCAGGGGACAGAACAGATAACAGATAATGAATAATCCAGAAGAGAGTTCCCAAATAGCTCTACGAACACTGCTGGCAAACATGATAAATGAAAAGATTGAAAACATTCCAAAAATTTTGTATGAGCAGGATAGGGAGAGAGTGGAGGCAATCCAAAAGTTTATACAGGAATATCATAAGCGTGAGGAAGGTACTCAAAAACTGATACAGGATTTGCATGAGCAGCTTGAGAATACTCAAAGGGAAAGGCAGGAATGGCGTGAGCAGGCTGAGAACACTCAAAGAGAACTACAGGAATCGCATGAACCGGAGGAAGCTAATCAAAGAGTAATACAGGAATTGAGAGAGCAGGATGAGAATACAGAAAGATCACTAAAGGCATTCAGGGAATCCATTAACAAAGAGCTGAAGGAAGTCAGGGAGCCCACAAAGGGAATGCTGAATAGAAAAAAAACAGAAGGAATGGGAGTCCAAGGAAACCATAACCAATCAACTAAGTGATTTGAGAATAAACACTGAGCACCAAATTAAGGAAGTAAAGAACTTCATACAAGATCTAAAACAAAGCTTCAACAAAGAATTTGAAGCCATCAAAGCTGACCAACTAGAAGGAAAAAAAATAAAAAACAAAGTAGAAAGTCTCGACAGGAGGTCAGACCATGCAGAAGATGGAATCTCGGGGAGTGAAGAGAGCCTAAACATTATAGAGAAAGAACATACAACCATCCAAGAGAAATCTAAGAAATATGAGAGATCTATCCAACACTTGGAAGACACCATCAGAAGGCCTAATCTAAGAGTAATGGTTGTAGAGGAGCACCTAGAAACAGAAGTTAATGGTGAAGGAAATTTGTTTAACAGGATCCTAGCAGAGAACTTCCCAAACATGCAAAAAGATAGGCCTATTCACATACAAGAAGCTTTTAGAACTCCAAATAGGCCAGACCAGAATAAGACATCCCACTGTCAAATTATAATCCACATAGGATCAATTCAGACCAAGGAAAAGATCCTTAAAGCTGTCAAGGAGAAAACATTAATGACATATAAAGGGAAACCAATTAGAATCACCTCAGATATCTCAGCAGTGACAATCAAAGCAAGAAGAGCCTGGAATGATGTATGCCATGCACTAAAAACAAATCACTATCAATCAAGAATACTCTACCGAGCTAAACTCTCCTTCATTACTGAAAGCCAAATAAAAACCTTCCATAGCAAAGAAAAATTGAAACAATAGATCTCCACCAAACCAACCCTGCAAAAGATTCTTAAAGATGTCTTACACATAGAAAACCAACAAGACCACAATAGAGGCCAAGAAACTGCACCCAAACTGAGAATCCAAGAACCATAGGAAGAACCCAGTTTTCGCAGCCACCAAGAAGGTGGAACTCCCAAATACCTCTCAGTACTATCTCTTAACATTAACGGACTTAACTCTCCAATTAAGGGACATAGACTGTCTAGTTGGATTAAAAAACAAGATCCTTATATATGCTGCCTTCAGGAATCACATCTTGCCCGTAAAAACAAAAACATTTTCAATGTTAAAGGTTGGAACAAAATCTACCAAGCAAATGGCCCCCATAAACAGGCGGGAGTTGCAATCCTAATATCAGAAAAAATAGACTTCAAATTAAAATTTGTGAGAAGAGATAAAGAAGGTCCCTACATACTAATTAAGGTTTCTCTCCTTTAGGAGGATATTACAATTCTAAATATCTATTCGCCAAACAACGGAGCTCACAAATTTATCCAAGAAACACTACTTTCCCTCAAATCCCACATAGATCCAAAGACATTAATTGTTGGGGATTTTAACATACCATTCTCCCCACTAGATAGATCACCTCCGCAAAAACTCAACAGAGAAACCGCAGATCTAAACAACTGCATAGATCAACTAGATTTAACAGACATCTACCAAATATTTTACCCAACAGCATCAGAATACACATGGAACATTTTCTAAAATAGACCACATTTTAGGCCACAAAGCAAAATTGTCCAAATTGAGACACATTGAAATTATACCTTGCATTCTGTCAGACCACAAGGGAATAAAATTAGAACTCAACAACAAAAGCCACCAAAGAAAGTCTGGTAACACATGGAGGCTGAACAACACACTGCTGAATCACGAGTGGGTCATGGAAGAGATTAGAAAAAAAATTCAAGTGTTCATGCTATTAAAAAAACTGAGCACACAAATTACTAGATCCTCTGGGACATAGGAAAGGCAGTACTCAGAGGCAAGTTTATAGCTCTGAGTTCCTACCTCAACAAATTGGAGAGATCTGAAACCAAAAATTTAATGAGACATCTGAACTTCCTTGAAAAAGAGCAGCAAGATAAACCCCAATCCAGTAGACGGAAAGAAAAAATTAACATTAAATCAGAATTAAATGAATTAGAATCCAAAACAAACTATAGAAAAAAATCAACAAAACAAAGAGTTGGTTCTTCAAAAAATTAACAAAATTGACAGACCCTTAGCAAATCTTATCAAAAAAAGAAGAGAACACACCTAAATAAAAAAACTCAGAGATGAGAATGGAAACATCACCACGGAAACCACCAATATTCAGAAAATTTTAAGGGAATACTTCTCAAACTTTATGTTAATAAGTTTGAGAACTTGGCAGAAATGGCCCTTTTCCTAGCAAATATTGACATGCCAAAACTAAACCAAGATGAGTTAAACCATCTTAACAGGCCCATATCAAGCATTGAAATAGAAACAGCAATAAGAGACCTCCCAGCTAAGAAAAGTCAAGGACCAGACGGTTTTACAGCGGAATTCTGCAAGGCCTTTATTGCAGAGCTCACACGAATACTCCTCCAACTCTTCAATGAAATTGAAAGAGAAAGTTCACTACCAAACACAGTCTATGAATTCATCATAACCCTCATCCCAAAACCAGGCAGGGACTCATCAAAGAAAGAGAACTATAGACCCATTTCTTTGATGAACATTGATGCAAAAATTCTCAACCAAATTTTGGCCAATCGACTTCAACAATTCATTCAAAAAATCATACACCATGATCAACAGGGTTCTTTTCAGGGATGCAAAGCTTGTTCAATATGTGCAAATCAATTTTTATTATTCATCACATCAACAGGAACAAAGATAAGAACCACATGGTTTTCTCAATAGATGCAGAAAAACCATTCGACTAGATCCAACACCCCTTTATAATGAAGATTCTGGAAAAATTAGGATTCCATAGAACATTCCTCAATACAATAAAGGATGTATATTACAAACTTACAGCCAGCATTATACTTACTGGTGAAAAACTAAAGCCATTTCCTCATAACTCAGGAACAAGACAAGGATGTTCACTCTCTCCACTTCTCTTCCACCTAGTGTTAGAATGCATAGCTACAGCAATAAGACAAGATGCAGACATAAAGGGGATCCAAAGAGAGAAAGAAGAAAAAAACTCTCTCTTCCCAGATGATATGATCCTGTATTTAAAGAATCCCATAGACGCCATTCCCAAATTACTCAAGCTGATTCAAAATTTTGGCAAAGTGGCAGGGTATAAAATTAACCCCCCAAATCAATGGCTTTTCTATATGAGAACAATGAGCAAAGTGCGGCTGAATTTAGGAAAGCAACTCCATTTGTAATAACCCCACAAAAAATAAAATACCTAGGAATTAACTTAACCAAAGAAGTGAAGGACCTCTATGATGAAAACTTAAAAAACTTGAAAAAGGAAATCAAAACAGAACTTAGAAAATGGGAAAAACTCCTATGCTCCTGGATTGGAAAGGCTCTCTACAAATTCACTGCGATACCTATCAAAATTCCAACCTCATTCTTCAAGGAAATAGAAGAGGCAATCCAAAATTTCATATGGAACAATAAAACACTCTGAATAGCAAAAACGCTCCTCAACGGAAAGAACACTACTGGAGGAACATCAATACCAAATTTCAAACTCTACTATAAAGCCATAGTAGTCAAAAGAGCTTGGTACTGGCACAAGAAGAGACCTCAGGACCAATGGAATAGAATTGAAAACCCAGTAGTGAATGTACAGACCTATAACCATCTAATCTTTGATAAGAGAGCTAAAAAAAATAGATTGGAAGAAAGACAGCCTCTTCAGCAAATGGTGCTGGCAAAATTGGTTAACTACTTGTAGAAAACTAAAGCTAGACCCTTGTATATCACCCTGCACCACAATCAACCCCAAATGGATCAAAGACCTCGGAGTCAAAGCAGACACAACGAAAACATTTCAGGATGGAATAGAAGAAATCCTAGTTCTCCTTGGTGCAGGCCGAAATTTTCTTAATAGAGGCCTGGAAACACAACAAATCAAAGAAAGTTTGGACAATTGGGATATTGGGATTTCATGAAATTGCAGAGCTTCTGCATGGCAACGGACATAGCTAGCAAGATCAATAGAAAGCCCACGGATTGGGAGATCTTTACTAGCCATACAACAGACAAGGGTCTCATATCTAAAATACACTTGGAACTCAAAAAATTAAATTCCCCAACAACAAATCCTCAAAGAAACAACTGCCCAGTAAATAAGGGGGCTAATTACTTAAAGAGAAACTTCTCTGAAGAAGAAAGAAGGATGACCAATAGACACATGAAGAAATGTTGAACCTCCCTAGCCATAAAAGAAATGCAAATCAAAACAACATTGAGATACAACCTCACCCCAGTTAGAATGGCATAAATCAAGAAGTCTAATAAGAACAGTTGCTGGAGGGGATGTGGACAGAAGGGAACCTTATTTCATTGTTGGTTGGAGTGTAAACTTGTTCAACCACTTTGGAAAGTAGTATGGAGGTTCCTCAAAAGACTTCACATAGATCTCCACTGTGACCGAGCAGTCCCCCTTTTGGGCATTTACCCAAATGTTTACAAACAAGACCACACTAAAGCTACCAGCACAACTATGTTTATTGCAGCATTATTTACCATAGCTGATATCTGGAACCAACCCCGATGCCCCTCAGTAGATGAATGGATCAAGTAAATGTGGTATATATATATACAAAATGGAATTCTATGTCTCCATCAGAAAGAATGACATTACCCCATTTGTTAGGAAATGTAAAAACTTGGAAAACATTATATTAAGTGAAGTAAGCCAAGCCCAAACAAACATAGGTCTCATGATTTCCCTTATTTGCATTATTTAGTATATGTATGAGTCAAGCAGAAAAGTTCAGATAATGTGATGTTAGGAAAATTAACCCTAAAATATGTATTTTAAATGTTTTTGTCTTTCATGCATTTGTTTCTAACGCATTTGTTTCTTTGTTGCTTTGTATGTCCCTCCCCTACAGGATAAACCGTGCTTTCACTGTATTTGATGTCGGTATAATTTGTGGAGGGGAAGGGGAAAAATAAGTCGTTTAAATAAGGATACAGGTGGACCTGTTGCAACAATGAGAAGTACAAGTTGTCATGTCGAAAACGAACTTTACAACTTGTGGGGGTGGGATGGGGTGGGGGGAGGAAAGATGGGAAGGGATGGGAAGGGTAAACAAAGGAGGAGGGTACAATGCTTGATAAGAAATGTACTCATTATCTTGCCCAAGTAATTGTAACCCCTCTGTGCAGTATTTTCACAATAAAAAATTAAAATTAAAAAAATTTCATTTAACTGAAATTGGAAGAATTAATTTCTCAGACACTATTCATATTTGAGATGGAGTAGCCATATATAGTCAGTGGCTACTCTGTTAGAGAATATATATATAGAATATTTCCATTATCACAGATGTTTCTGTTAGAATTGGTTTAGAGCGTGTTTCTGCTTGTTATGGGATGGTCCATGTTCATAAACTACTTATGCTCCATCGTTTCTACTCAGACTGAAGATCAGACTAGAAAGGCTAGACACCCATTAACTTAATGTATAGATATAAATTGTTCTACATAGGCACATTTATTTGTGAGGAGGAAAAGGATCAAACAGTCAACAGCAGCAGAGTCAACTGTCTCAACTTTAGGAATGAATAGGTGAAAATTTTAGCAATTCTTTCCAGCTTTTCTTTTGTGATTGAAATTGGCGGTGGTATTCTCAATGGTGATTTTGTTGGAAAGTTTAAATGTGTAATTATCACATTAGCTCACAGAAGAATTAGGGTTTGTGCTTTGTAAATATCATTTGGTATTTACATGTGACATTTCTAATTTTCCTGGCATCCATACACCACAAATATCTTTATAAGGTTTCTGAGGTGTTTCTTTCGTTAATTTTGATTCTTCTTACAAGAGGCATTTAAAAAATTAGTGGAAAAATTAAGACGTTCTTGTGTTTTATAATCCCATTAGTACTCAGTAAGCTTAATAAAGAATGAGATTCCAAGAACTATGTGTAGAAATTTTATCTCCAATAACCTGTTTCCTTTCATTAATTATTGGAGCAAAGAGAACTGGCTCCCCAGAATCTCCCCTTCAGAATTGAAGAATGAGTTGGGAATAAGGCAAGGAAAGAGAGACACAGTAATTTGCACTGAAGTTACTGTGCTGTCACAATGAACACATATTCTCATGCAATCTTTTTGAATCCCACAGTTAGCATTTTTGTGTTTTTATTAGTATGGTAAGGATGACTGACTTTCCCAGACTGAGAGTTGGAAATGTGTGGGACACATTCCTTTATCTATGGAATCTTCCACAAAATTGTGTAACATTCATTTTGGCTTTCGGTGCCTTTTCCATCCTTGTCACAGGTATGTATTTCTACAAATGGAGAAGTTGATTCATCAATCGCCTTTAAATGATCACATTATGTGGATTGGGGGATTGTGTGATTTGCTGTAGAAGCAAGGTATTATGGGTAGGACCCTTTGGTCCACGTTGGCATTTCTTTGTGGAATTCTTTGTTTTAATTAAAAAATGTATTGTGAAAATACCGTACAGAGGGGTTACAATTACATGGGCAAGATAATGAGTATATTTCTTATCAAGCAAGGTTGCCTCCTCCTTTGTTTCCCCTTCCCATCCCTTCCCATTCCGGGCCCCCTCCCCCACCCCTTGCAGAGGTTGTAAAGTTCATTTTTAGACATAACAGCTTGTACATCTCATTGTTGCAATGGGTCCACCTGTATCCTTATTTAAACGATTTGTTTTTTCCCTTCCCCCCCATAAATTATAACAACATCAAATACAGTGAAAGCAGGGGTTATACCATGGGGGAGGGACATACAAAGCAACAAATAAATCATCTTATAAATACGTTAGAAACAATCACATTGGGGTCCTTACTTATGGACTCATGTGTAAATAATTCTCTCCATATTCCAGTATAATCCAGTAGAGTAGGGCAATGCATTAGAACTTTAAAACATGCCAATAATTCTTTTAAAATATACTTTTAAATAGAATAACATAAGTAAAAGCTTTTGGTTGTCTTTTTTTTTAGTTTTTTTCATTTTAATTTTATTGTCAAGGTGATGTAGAGAGGGGTCACAGTTACATAAGTAAGGTAATGATTACATTTCTTGTCTAACTTTTTACCCCCTCTTTATTTTTCTTCCCTTTTTCCTCCCTTTCTCAATGCCCCCCAAGTTGTAAAGATCATTTCCAACATATTGTCACTTTTGATTTTCTTTAAGTAAATGTTTATGTTGTTCCCATTTTGGACTTCTACAAGGTGAATATTGGAACACTACGGTTAGACCTTCTGCCATGCATATATGCATATACATATTTTCATATAACTTTGGGGTGATATATTTGTTTGATTATTCATTTGTTTGTTGCCAAAACTGGAACTTGAATTCAGTGCCTGCGTATTATTCTCGGCTTTACTTTTTTCCCCCAAGGTTAGCCACAGCTCCACTATTGGCATTTTGATGGTTAAATGGATTTTCCTATGGGGGCTGGCTGTGAACCATGATCCTCAAATCTCACCCCTATGAGTAGGTAGGATTACAGGTGTGAGTCTACATCGCATTATATCATGCATATATTTCCTATCTAATAACATCCTAAGAAATTGCACTGTTCTAAGAACATCACTTATAATGATTACATGGGAGTCCAGTGCTTATAAATACCATAGTTTATTGAACTGTCTCTACTCTGAAAATCTTTGTTGTCTCCAAAATATTAAATGCATCATTAAAGGTCTTTTGAATTTTTCATTCTAGTATTTATTTTTTATAAACAGATAAGTCTCTGCTAGTTGTTAGAAAAAACCAAATAGAAACTTTCTTCTTACATAATAATCCATCTTAACTTGCCTCATCTAAAAAAATAAGTTACCCCTCTCTGTGAAGTTGTTCTTTTCCCAGCATGTAGTTCCAGTTTTGTACAATTTTACACACCTTACCCACTGTAATGCCTTTTTCTAAAATCCTTCTTGCTATCATCCAGTTTTTTAAAAAACATTTTCCAAATTATTTCATTAATAGGAAGGCATAATTAACTATTAGCAACTTAATGTCATCATTTCCCTGGGTATTTACATTTTAGCCTGGAACTTGATTCTAACAAGATTATACTTTAATGGAAGAATCAGAGCATCAATCAGGAGGCTGAGATTTCCATTATGAACAATTTTTTTCATGCATTGCTTGTTTTTGTTTTAAGATTTGAAGGCTAAAGATTACCAGCTCATATGACCCCATCTTGTATATACATTTTTCTAATTTGGGGAGGGGCAGGGAAATAACAAAATGCTGAGACAAGGATTCAGTTTGATCCATTGTAACAATGGCATGTACAAGACACTATGTTGAAAACGAACTTCACATCTTCGAAAGTAGGGGGAAAGAGGAGTTGGGAAATAGAGAAGGAAGGGAATTTAGGGGGGAAACAAAGGAGGGGGTAACAATGCTCAATAGGAAATGTACTCATTACCTTACTCATGTAATTGTAACAACTCTATACAGTATCTTTACAAAAATTTTTTGAAAAGATTACCAGCTCATACTTCCACAATTAACTGGCTATACACCTTAAATACTTCATATGGCACAAAATAGGAAACCAAAAAAAAGCAACTTTCAATATAGATTGTCCATTGTTGTAAAACTGAGATGCCAAATTCAGTGCCCAGTGCACAGGAACCCAGAGTACAGTCATTAACATCTAGAATGCTGAGTTGTCTTCTTTGGCTGGAAATTTCTTAATTTTATTATAGACATTATGCAGAAATGTCCTGAAACAATATTCATGGAGAATAAACAGTTCTACAAAATCAGGAAAATTTTACCAAGTCAAAAAGAGGAAAATATGACAAGAAAATTTCTATTCCTGGTTATATAAAATATAGGATTGAACAATCGTCTACCAATGGTCTGAAGAAGAGAACAATTATTTCAGTGAGTTGTTATTATAAATGTAATAATAAAAAAAGAGTGCTATGCATGGTAAAATAGAACCTGATGATGATCCATGAACTCTGTCTGGGGAGGTCAGGAAATTCTTTCTTGCACAGTGTCTTGATACATGGGAAGGGAGTAAAAAAGATGAAACGCTTATGAAGTTTAGTAGTCTCCAAATACTATGACCAAGTAATACAAAGTATCAGGAACAGGGTAGCAGTGAATCAAATTGGAGCGATTGAAATGGCCATGTAACTTAGTTTTGTTGCAATTGCTTAATATGCACAAGGCCGTGCGTTCAATCCCAAGCCCTAAAAAGGAAGGAAGGAAGAGACAAAGAAAGATATGTGAGGTGGGCCTAGCACCATCATAGAAGTTTTATTTTCTAGCCCAGGATTTCATACTGTTAAATACACATTATTACTGCATAGGGATTTAAAAGTACAGTTGCCCAATTCTTATCTATTTGTGTTTGAGTGGGTAGAGATGTATCAACTTCAGCTGATATGACTTGGGGGCAGCCAGGATAGAGATATCACGGTAGTGCATATGAGTTTAGAACATGGAAAAAAAGTTCGTGAGCCTTTTATTTCTGCAGAAAAACAAATGCATATGGTATATCAGCCTAAGTATGGATACAAATATATCAATTTTGCAAATTTGGGTAAATTACCTACCTCTCTTTAAGCCTTGGTTTCCTATTTTGGACATGGGAGCCAATGAGACTATAATGAGAGAGTGTTTATAAAGTGTTTTCTGGCTATGCATTTTAAAATGTATTATAACTGCCTTTAGTTGACTTGTTTATATAGTGTAAATTTGTACCAGGTGCTGAAGACCAAAGCAGACGAGGATCAAGTGTCCTGTCTTAGGTATCTTGGGCACTTGATGTCATTCTTTATATTCCAAAATTTATGAAGTCAGAGTTGGACAAGAAGGCAGTTTTAAAACATTTTCCCTAAGGAGCCTTAACATTTTTCAGTATCACAGGGACTCTGGAAATTTGGTAGAGAAACCACAACAGTCCTTTTCAGCTGGCTTACTGTTCATCCTTTTGACTTATGATGACACATTACCAGACACTGAATTGGTTATAAACACTAAATTTATTTTTACATTCTGGAGCCTGGAGGTCCAAGTTTGCAATGCCAGCATAGTTAGTATTTTTTTTCTGAGTGATGCACTGTATTAAAGATCAGGAGTGAAATCTCTTTGGTTTTGTTTATTTAAATCCCATTCATGAAGGCTTGCCTCCAAGACTTAATTAACATCCACATACACACAAAAGCCCACTTCTGTAACATTACATTTGAGATAGGATTTCAACATGTGAAACTGGATGAAGGGTGTAAATAAATGTAAATAAATACATTCGTTCCCCCCCCCATAAGATTGTGGATCTAAGAACAGGAAGATCCAGACATTGAATGATCATAAAGCTGACCTCTGGGCCACTCTATGATTTTGGAGTATTATATTGATCTGGCTTATTCAATTCTATGCATTCACTACAAGATTATTTGGAGAATACATAAGATAATTACACTAAGTGAGTAGTTATTTAGAGAATTATTTCATATTATTTACTTTTCATTTTTTGGTAGGTACTTGGGTTTGAATTCAGAGCCTTGCATTTGCCAGGCAGGCACCTTACCCCTTGAATCATACCACATCCAGCAATTTTTGCTTTGGTTATTTTTGAGGTAGAGTCTTGCATTTGTTTATTCCTAGGCTACCTGGATAGTAAACTTCCTAGTTGGATGTCCAACACAGGTAGGATAACACCCACACATTGGCACACCCCGCTTTTATTGACTGAGATGGAGGTCTCGTATGTTTTCCAGCTTAACCCTGAACTCCCACTATCCACATGTCCATTTTCAAAGAAGCTAGGATAATAGGTATAAACCATCTCATTTTATTTATGTTTATGAAAAGTCTGAAAGCTATTAGAAAATCCCCTAGAGTTTACTAACCATACCCAGATTCTAAGTGATATACTCATGTTTATTCTGTTACAAACTGTGTTTTTCATAGTTTTATATAGAGATGTGGCACATCAAGAATAAAAATATTACTAATTCCAATTCAAGTAGCTATGACTAATATCTATGTGTGGATTTATGTTTTCTGGAAAAAAAATCCTGAGTACATAGGCCAAAAATTCGATATTCCTAACAAGCAAAAATTTGCTTCCAGTATGATCAGCAGTTTGCAAATGGGGATTCCATGCCTGTAGAGGAGACATGTCACAGGGGAATTCCCTGCTGTGACGCTAAAATAATTCTGTCCTGTTCAAAATATCAGAATGGTAAAAATTTGTCAAAATTATTACATGGGAACTTTCTTGACCTGATAAAGAGTACTGAATTAGAATGAAAGAATTCCTAGTTGCTCAGAAATCAGGCAAAGATGTCATTAATTTCTGTTCAATCACATAGCAGGCATTTTTGCTAATGAAACAAAATATAAAGATCTTGACAAATTGCTTTATTCATAATATATAAAGGACTCTTAAACCCATGAATAAGATAATAATAACCCCATTAAGAAGATACAGAGAGAAGACAAATAAGTACACCAAAAGCCCATATATTATAAGACTGTTGTAGAAATTCTTCTCAAATGTGTTCAGATAATGCTTTCTGGAATGAAAGGAATGTGAATAATTTCACTATCTTGATTCTTCAAAGAATAATTTTAAGAAAAACTGCATAAAGAACTTCAGAGTTCATGGAATTCTTGTTTCATATTCTGTGCATAACACTTTACAAAAGGCATATTCTTTAATTTTATAAAGCACCAATATTTTTAGCTTTTTACCAAAAACAACACATGACAATTCTAAGAAACAGTTCCATGTTACCCAGCCAGCAGAAGAGTTTCAGATATTAGTATAGTCACGAGGTTTGCAAATAATGAATTGAATTTGAGCCATGTATTCTGGTTTCTGTTCATGGATTCTGGTTTCTGCTCATTCTCAACTGTAATTTACACATCAGCCTTCAGAAATACACCACCTTTCTTCTTGCCTCCATTTCTGTATTCTGAAAATGAAGATAATATTCTCCCAACCTTAGATGATGAGGTATGTAACACCACCAGATGACAGAGAACACATATTTGCATTGTTGGGATTTATCCAACAATTGTTGAATAGCTTCTCTAAAAATCTATGTAACAATTGTCTTATAGCTTTTATAAAAATCTCAACAATAATTTTACTGGCTTAACACCTTGTTTAAAGGTGTTAAAATACCAACCAAATTTAACCTATTTTTAAAAATTAATATAAAATCAACTCAATCCTCCTGTTCTTTTAGGAAGTAAATCCTCTTAATGAGCTCCTCACCTTCTGACACATAGCTATTAAGTGCATTTTCATGAAACCATTACCTCTCATTTTCATCTCATTGAATTCAATTTTACAAAGTTGTTCTGTCTTACAAAACTGGTTGCAAAGACTTTCCCTTGATTTCCACAAATAATGGTAGTCATTTGTGTAAGTGACTTCTCAAAATTTTACGGCAATTGAAGAAGGAAATTATAGCAGAAAATTGCACAGAAAATATCTTGAAAATTGTAACAAGAACCTTTTTCCTTTTCCTTGTCTTTTGTTCTCAGTAGAAGGTATGGAATTCAGGGCCTCAAACTTGCTGGATAATTGCTCTTGATCCATACCCCTAGCACTTTGTTTAGCTTTAGTTTGCTTTTCAGATAGTCTCATATTAACTGCCTCAAACAGTGGTCCTCCAACTTCTGCCTCTCTTATCAACATATGGCACCAGTTTGCTTTAGAGATTTGAGTTTCAGTATTATATTTTTACCATACCAACAGCAAACATCCAGTGTCTATCTCATAATTAATTAGAATTATAGGCATGTACCAGTATATCAAGCTGAAGTTTTCTAAAAAGAAATCATCAGTAGTTCTGCTAACAAGGAATTATTCACTAACTTTTCTTTAGTCTCCAATTCTCTGCTTCTGTAACTTCTTTGTCATTTTTCTCCTCACTGAAGCCTGCAAATTTGTGATAACTTCAGTTTTGTTAAAGCTTTCAAAATATTCCTGTTTAGTCTATATTCATCATGTCTCATGTTCCACATCACAGTGATTTTCCTTACCAAAAATATTTGTCTCAGCCAGGAGAGGTGACCAGTGCCTACAATCCTAGGTACTCAGGAAGCTGAGATGTAAAGATTTTGGTTGGAAGCCAGCCAAATATTTTCTATCTAAAAGGAAACTTGGTGCCACCTAGTAACATAAAAATATTATTTCATATTTGACATAATAACATCTTGCAAATTTAAAGATATTCATTTGATAACCTTAAAAGAAACAAGAAATTAAACATGAATTTCTCTCAGGAAACCCAAGCCAACATCTTAAGCAATCTACTTATAAAAAATAAAAGTTATTCTGGCTGCCTGAGGCTCATGCCCATAATACTAGCTACTCAAGAGACTGAGATCTGAGGATTGTGGTTCAGAACCAGACCAGGGATACAAATCTGAGAGATCTTTTTCTACAACTAACCAGCAGAAACCTAGTACTGGATGCATGTCTTAAGTGGTAGAGCACCAGTTGTGAGCAACGCAAAATGGTCAAGCAAGAATGAAAGCCCTTAAGTTCAAACACCAGTATTGCACACAAATAGATAAATATATAAAATATAAAATTAAGCTAGCTGCCCATGGCTCACACCTGTAATCTTAGGATAAAATATGAGGAAAGTCCTTGAGATTCTTATCTCCAATTACCCACCAGAAAACCAAAAGTGGCACTGTGGCTTATGTGGTAGAACGTTCGCCTTGAGCTGAAGAGCTCATGGACAGCTCCCAGACCTAGAGTTCAAGCCCCATGACTGACCCAATATATATATATATATATATATATATATATATATATATATATATATATACATATACATATATAAATAAAATTCATGAGAAAATTTGAAATATATCCACAATGGAGTTTTCAACTATACATAGCAATAAAATATGTCATTGATGGCAAAATGGATAGAACTAGATACCATTATATTAAGCAAAAGTAAATATGCTGAGAAAGTAAAATATTATATGTTTTTGCTTGTATGCAGTATCTAGCTGTAAAAATGAAAGACAGAAATATAAAACAGAACAGAACCTGTTTGAGGGGAGGTACCAGTGGAAGGGGAGAAGATAAAACAAGAGGGCATGGAGGGGGAGGGTGCAGTATTATCTTCTACATATTCTGTTCATATTGTGTGTGTGTAAGAAGAGTACAATAAAACCTGTTGAAATTGTATCAAGAAGAGGGAAGTAGAAAAGAGAGAAAGTGATAAAGGGGATGAATTGTGATAGAGTTATATAGTATGTATGAATAACAGTGAAAAAGTCTATGTACAAATAATACAGGCAAATACAAAGTGGAAAAATTATAAAAAGCAACAGTGATACCAAAATAATATTTAAACATGTAAAAGTTTGTATCAAACATTGAAAGAATTCTCCTAAAGACAAAATTTCTATAGTATAATTACTTTCTTCTATTGTTAAAAGTAATGTGCTATATATACTGTGGACTGGTGGCTCACATCTGTTATGTTAGCTACTCAGGAGGATCACAGTTCAGAGCCTGCCTGGGCAGGAAAGTCCATGAGACTTTCATGTCCAATTAACCACCAAACATCTAGAAGTGATCTAGTACTAACCTTGAGCAACAAAGCTAGGAGACAGCAGTCAGACCTTGAGTTCAGCCCTACTGCTGACTATATAAATTAATACAATTTTTAAAATATAATGAGATGTTATTAAGGAATATAAGAATAATTACTGAATATGAATGTTCTAAGATGTGATTATAATAATAGATTAATTTATCATGGGCAGAATGCTTAGGAAAATAACACCTATGATAAAATCAGGACTACAAAAATGAGAAAACTTTGCTATGCCAAATAATGAAATTGGTCATCACTGTAGGAAAAAAGCCAGCAAGGAAACAAAAGCACACTGGGATGAATATAAGAACCTAGAATTCTCTCTTTAATTTGTCACTAGACAAGGCAATGTGCAACTTTTTATTTAAATCTTTGAAACTCGTACGTTGTTTTAAGTCCAATACCACCAACTATAAATCAACAATCACATGAAGTAAATTTCATGGAAAAAAAGCTCAAAAATTTCTATATTTGACTGCATTATAATGAAATATTATCAAATTAATGATTGATTGCTTATTCTTGACAGAAGAATCTTCAAGGAGGAGCTGCCATTGTCCTTGACTTTATTAGATGAGTGAATTTTACTAAATGTAAATATAGAGCCATGGAAGGGAAGGTTGGGGAGCATGCAAGCAGGGCAAGCTACATATTTCTCCATTAGGATGTG